>NC_088892.1:4086785-4422142 GCF_037157495.1 Lathamus discolor | reverse complement strand
CCTGTCTCTGAACATCCGAACACAAGTCAACAGCTTTGTCGCTGACATGGACAGTGGGGTTCAGTGCACACTCAGCAAGTTTGCCAATGACACCAAGCTGTGTGGTCCAGTTGATACGCTGGAGGGAAGGGATGCCATCCAGAGGGACCTCGACATGCTTGTGAGGTGGGCTGATGCCAACCTTATGAAGTTCAACCATGACAAGTGCAGGGTCCTACACCTGGGTCGGAGCAATCCCAGGCACAGCTACAGATTGGGCAAAGAAGAGATTCAGAGCAGCCCTGCAGAGAAGGACTTGGGGGTGCTGGTCGATGAGAAAATGAACATGAGCCGGCTTCAGTGTGCGCTCGCAGCCCAGAAACCAACCGTATCCTGGGCTGCATCAAAAGGAGCGTGACCAGCAGGTCGAAGGAGGTGATCCTGCCCCTCTGCTCTGCTCTTGTGAGGCCTCGCCTGGACCATTGTGTGCAGTTCTGGTGTCCTCAACATAAAAAGGACATGGAACTGTTGGAACAAGCCCAGAGAAGGCCACAAGGATGATGCTGGAGCACCTCCCGTATGAAGACAGGCTGAGGAAGTTGGGGCTGTTCAGCCTGGAGAAGGCTGCATGGAGACCTCATAGCAGCCTTCCAGTACCTGAAGGGGGCCTATAGGGATGCTGGGGAGGGACTCTTCATCAGGGACTGTAGTGACAGGACAAGGGGTAACAGGTTAAAACTTAAACAGGAGAAGTTTAGATTGGGTATAAGGAGGAAGTTCTTTACTGTAAGGGTGGTGAGGCACTGGAATGGGTTGCCCAGGGAGGTTGTGAGTGCTCCATCCCTGGCAGTGTTCAAGGCCAGGTTGGACAGAACCTTGGGTGGGATGGTTTAGTGTGAGGTGTCCCTGCCCATGGGAGGTGAGTTGGAATTGGATGATCTTAAGGTCCTTTCCAACACTAACTATTCTGTGATTCTAAGTTATCCCCCAGACTTCTATCCTGAACATCCGCCTTCATATTTTCGGTCGCTGACCTTTAGCCCCTGATTCCCTGGAAAGAGCCACGCAAGCTGATGTTGTCCTTTCAGTTTCCAGTAAACTGCAAAAGCACTTGAACATGTGCATGAGCAGAGCAACAGGGGGGAAGTGAGCTGTGTCAGTGCTCAGAGGTGCTCATTAGAAAAGGAAAACCTGCCATCTGGCAGTGACGTTACTGTGGGTCCAAGCAAAGCACCAGTGCTTTCAATTTGGAATTAAATAACTTTCTAAGAGGTGTGAAAGTGGGGAGCAAAAAGAGCTTTGTTCTCATAAACCTCAAAGGAGAAATAGCTTGGATTGAGTTTACACTCCAACAGGTGGTCCTTTTCTTTATTTTTAACCACTTCATCTGTGCCTGCTCTGAAGGTCAGCCAGTTTCACATCAGCTTCTCATGGGAAGCTGAGGGTCTTTCAGATTCTCTGCTAGCAATATTCCTGATCAACTATGCAGTTAGGAAGTAATCAGTAGTTTGATCTTCTTGGGTAACAGTTTTGGCCCATCTTGTTGTGATAAGTCTTTATATATATATATATTATATATATATATATATATAATTGTTTGAAAAAATTGCTGTAATGACCACATTCCCTCTCATGCAATGGTGCTCTGGTCTGGGGGGTAATCAAGTCACCAAAAAGCACACTCATATGTGTATTTCTAGAGCCTCACACTGCTATTTGCAAGCATTTGTTGTCTGCAGAACTGTGGCTCTACCTTGGCAATACCAAGGGGTGTTATTGCCAAAGGGTGACTCTGAATCGCAGTTTCGAGGGTAACTTGATAGTCTGTGAGCAGTTTCTCATGACAAGGATGTAAGGTGGTGGAAGTGGCTGGAAAGCTAGAAAACAGGCACAGCTGGGGTCTGTTTTGCACCTGAGCTGTGTCCCCAGGTCTGAACCAGGATGGGGAAGGGAGGAGAGGGCAAGCTTGTGTCAGCTGGTTCAATAGTTTGATTTAGACTACTGCTTTTTGGTTTGTTTTCCTTCTTCTCTCGCCATCCTCTAGATTATCTTGGTACCTATTGAGGGGTGAGTGTCTTACTGCACGCCAGTAAGGACATTGAAGAAGTATGTGCAGTGTTGTCAGGAAGAAACCTTATTTCTACAGGGGTATTTTAGACCTTATTTGGCTGAAAGAACTAAGCTGCTTGGAGCAGTAAATAGGAACGGAACACTAATGGTTAGGAGTAGCTGATGTCCTGTGATGGCTTGAGGATCCCGCAAAGCAGAGGTGTTCCACCGAGCTGCTTGGGTCAGTTCCTCCTCTTGTATTTTCCTTTCTGAACGCAGGATGGCGGCACATGCTTTAGGCATTAGGATAATTTTTCTTTACGGTTGCTTGTAAGAGATAGAAGAAATATTTATTCCCCCGTGCCACAAACCCAATGTCATCTCATAGTCCTTTCCTTTACAAAACTGAAATCCATTCCTTACTCTTCCCCTTTAATTCAGTTCTGCCGTTATTCCTAATACTGAATTTTCTCCTGCTGTTGTGTCGTACTGCTTTGAATTATAATGTGTTTTGTGCAAGATGGTGCTTCCCTTGCCTAGTCAACACCGGTTTGGGATTCTACTGGTAGGTAAATCTGTAGGGGGATAAAGTCTTGCTACGAATACATGGAAGAGGATTTGGAGTGTCTCGAGCTAGTTTGGACAAGCAGCTTTAGCTGAGCTGGTGTTGAAGGGCCCTTATGAATTTCTCTTTTCCTTATGTTTCCTCTACTTGCAGGGGTCATGTGGGTGGCAACAATCTTTTTCCTTCAAAGACACCGTCTGTTTTCATGGCCAGATGAATTTATGGAAGGTGACTCTTTCCGATGTTAGAGGCCCACAGGAATTGGTAAAACACATCATCTTCCTATGGTGTCCCACGGCTGCCCTCTGGTGCTGCTGGGGCTCCTCTTTCAGCTTCCTGCCTGGCGTAAAGCGGGTTTGCGCACAGGTTCTGTAACCTTGAGTTATTGTGTGCTTTGTTCCACGTTGTTTATCTTTTGCCATTACTGCATTTGAGAGTATGGTCTGGGACCAGACTTCAATTAACACCCCCTAACACTGACATCAGTTTGTTACAACAGAGGTTTTTACCCTGAAAGGTGATTTCTTAGAACTGTATTTGTGCTCTTCACTAAATGCTATGCAGTTTCTACCTTGATGCACCACCTGATTTGACTGCTCTTGTTATGCTTGTACGTAAGTTTCATCTGTAATACAATGAGAACGTCACACAGGAAAAACACAAGCAATGGCTCTTTTTTTTTTCCTATTTTTGCAGCAACCAAATCCATCCATACCTATTCCCTTGTGTAGAACAATGGGTTTGGTCCAGCAAGGCAAGCAAACAATTTTATGTAATTTGGGAGCATCTCGTATTCACTCTTTCAGGCTTTCTGGAAAGTGGTGTGGGCAGTATGTAGGAGATGCTCTGGCCTGTAGGAGATGCGAAAAGGAGCTGCTCTCTGGAGCATAGGTGGCTTAAATTATCAATCAGTCTGTATCTAACAAGTGATTACAGGGAAAATAGTGGGAAACTTGCTATTCCCTCCGGCCCTTGCTATCTTTCTTAGCTTGCTTAGTCTCCCGGTTAACTTGAGCAGTACTGGACTGCACTCCAAAGATGTGGCTGCACTGCCTTCAGGAAAGCCAAAGATCACTTGCTTAGTTTAAAGAAGATACAAATGCACAAGCCAGATGTGGAGCTAGAAATGAAGGTGGCTGAAAGAGGCAGAAGCGTGTAAAATTCAAGGCTTAGAAGTGTGAGCATTTTCTCACTGGATGCATGTATGGACCTAACTATATGTATGAAGAATGCCTTCTAACAGAAGTGTGGGGAAGTAAACTACTACTGGATTTAAAACATGTTAACTCTAATTAACAGCATGTTAATGAAAGGGAAGTTTGTGGATGTCTTCTGTGAGTCAGGGAAGCTCAGTGGTGCACAAGACTGATGTGTCTTGGGCAGCTTTTCATGTGCAAAGGCAGAGAGTAAAAGAGGAGAAAAGCATCTCTTTCCTAAGCACCGGAGGAGAACTGACCATGTAGGTGCAAACATTTGTCATAGGAGAATGCTCTCCTTGTACACAGAACCCAAATAATTAGATGTGTTAAACTGAGAAGAATTCTTTACCACCTTTAAGGGCTAGACTTTTACAATGATTTACTTAAACGTATGGCAGGCCAGCAGAGTTCTGGGAACTATCTTTTGGGGGAGGCGGGGGAAGAGCAGGAATTTGTGTGTTCCGCGCTGTCTTTGGGAGAGGCAGCCCAAGTCCTGAGCACCCAAGGATGTTGGAAGCAAGTCTTAGCAAAGTGCTTTCAGCCCTGAAGAGGTTAATTGCAGAGGCCTCGCCCTAATGACAGTAAGGGCATAACCACAAGTCATGCCCAGAGGTTTCCTGTGGAGTGTATTGACACAGGGTTCCTGCGGCAGGGTGGTGGGAGAGGAGAAAGTCGCCTGTGCGTTCTGGGAATTAAGACAGACAGAGCATCAGTGCTCCTTGTATCCTTGGCCAGCTCCCAGGTGTCATTGGTGGGAAAGAAGTATTAATTGAACTTTGCCAAAAGCTTCTTACTGGCATTGCTAAAAGGGGTCTCAGGAACAGTCCGCCTGATTTCTAAGGCTCAGTATTAATTTCTTATCTAACTGTATAATCTGCAAATCAAATACCACAGTGCACACCATTTAGGGAACACGAGCTTATGTGATTTGCAGTAAAGCACAAGACATCCCTGAAAATATGTATTTTTCCAAATCTAAGGTTGATGCTCAACTCATCTGAAAACTGCAGCACATACCTGGGGGGAGTGGTGAAATCAGAATCTGATCTGTATTCAAATAGTACCAGTGAAATTATGACTTGTCACCTTGCTGGGCAGAAAGCAGAAAGAAAGCCTTGGAAACACGGACAGGCAAGAGCTGGGTGCTAGGGAGGGGATCTCGAACAGCTGCAAGGAGAATGCAGTTTGTTTGGGAGTGGGGGTGTCAAGTCACCCAGCTACCCATCTCCGGTCATCAGAGCTCCCCAACAGGTCCAGGATGGAGAGGAGCTCGCAGTTAGGATGGGGTTGTGCTGCTGCACAGCAAACAGGCTCAAGCACATCTCTAGAAAACTGCATTTTGCAGAAACTGGTGTCAGTGCTGCTGCTCAGGGAGAGCTCAGGTGCAGAGCAAAGCCTGGGCGCTGAGGGGCTGCAGAGCAACTCAAATAGTGATTAATATCTGCCTTCCACAGCACTGTGTAAGCCCTGCGGAGCACCCACTGCAGGGAGTCTGAGGCTTCAGTCAGTTTGAGAGGGAGGCGGGTTGAAATGTAAACCTGTAGTACCAACAGGTCAGCGATGTTCTGCTCAACAGAAACCCCCTTCTTGTCTTGTGCCTTTATTTATGCCTAATAATTCCAATATTTAGGAATTATTGCATATGTGTGTGTAGTGGTGAGGAGACAGCTGCCTGATGCCTTAGTCCAATGTCACTGTAGGCGGTTGGGGGGTTTCAAGAGCAAGTTGCACTAGCAACGGTGTGTTTATTCTTCCTGCCTTCTTACACTAGCACACATCCATTTCTGTAGAAGAAAACAGGATGAGCTGGTGGCGTGGGTCCTTTTTGGACGGGGAAGCTTTGGTGTAGGAGTTGATGACATCAGTGACTCTGGACATTTTCTTTGTAGTGCCTGTGAGAATTTGAGCCCATGATGGGGGGGCTATAAAAAAGTGACTCATGCTTGTTTAACTGATCTTCCCATTTCATGCTTTATGTTGTTTTTCATTCCTATCTGTTCTACATCACCTCTGCCTTCTGCCCCTTTGTCTGCTCTCTAGCTAGCCCTCTCTTTCCCTCTAGTTGCTACAAGTTCTGTTTTGCTTTACCTCTTTTTATTTGCCCAAGCCCATCTCTGTTTTCCTGTCTCTCTCCCAGGTGTTAGCACCTCTCATTTTCATCTCTGTTCCTTGCACCTTCTGTTCCCTTGGGGTCATGGGATGACTTCAAGCTCTACCTCCTCTACTTTTTAGTTAGATAGAAGCATTCAAGCCATCTAACCAACTCATATTAGCTGATCCCCACCTCAATTCTGATTCTCCTAGTGCAGGATAATACATTTAACTGGTAAAATCAAGCTAACGGCTTAAGCTGAGGAGATGCTTTTGGGAAGCACCAATTGCCAGATAATATCCAAGTGGATATACAAGGGCTGCAAAGCCAGTACTAGGGCTGATTTTACCTTCAAAAGTGGTGTAAGACTCTGAGCAGGACCTGCCTAAGAGCGGGTGACGACACCTCTTGCCTGCAGTGTGGCAAAGTGCGCAAATGCAGGCAGCTAATGAGCACATTTGTTTGCAGGGTACCCCTTCAGATGACAGACAGAAAAGTGTTGGGCTGATGCCCATACCTGACCCTGTCTCATCAGTCCTACAGAGAGCAGGGAGCATTGTCTGCCCACTGATACCAGCCAGCATCACCACTGTGGTTATGTCCCCCTGCTTGCTGAGTCATGCCTTTGGATCAGAGGTAAGCAGCCAGCACTCAGCTGCTGTCTATGCAAACTTCCTTTTTGGGTGGATCATATTCTTATTGTTCATGCAAGCTGAAAGAAAAAGATGTCTCATATTTTAGAGTCTTGCTGTGAGTGGGATACTTTTGGTTTTGTTTGTCATGGTGTCTAATGAGCCCTCACAGGGGCTGTAAGAGAACAGGGGAAGGCGCATGGGAGTGTGCTTAAGAATGGTGTTGCACCCTGTACTGGGCAGATATCCCCACCTCAGTTCTCACCTGAAATGTGAAACAGACCTTCAAAAACCAAAGAGAAATAATGACATTGCCTATAAATGAAATTCTTGGTAGTCTGAAGTAATTGGACAGCTGCTGTCTCAAGCTCTTACATGAAATCGTATGTGTCAGCAGTGGTTTAGCATCTTGTGGCCAGGCACATTGATGGTTATGGTAGGATCACCTGGGTATTCACGGCCAAATAACGCCCAGCTGCCTCGTTCCCACTGCTAGATTTAAGTATTGAGTTTTTGGAGGAGAAAGACAATGCTGCTGGCATTGAGGCTGTGGAAGCACTTGTGCAGGAAGCCCCTGTGCTGGTGCAGGCAGTGGTTTGCTGCTTCAGGTGTCCAAAGTGCAGGAGTCTGCAGGCTCTGGACATTGAGCCTTGTTTTGCTGTACAATTGTACCTTGTACAATTCGGTGTCTGAGGGTTTTGTTGCGCTTGTAGGAAAAACTGTCTGACTTCCGTGGCCAGGGGAGAGCACCCGGTACAAACAGCTCCAGCTCTGATACAGAAATACAGTATATGGGGAGCAGGCTTCTTGGCATGACCCCTGAGCTAGGGCTCACTTCTTCCAGGTCTGTAATAGCTTGGGGCCAGCTCAGCAGAGAGCTCTCTTAAGGCTGACTTTCCCCCTCCCTCTTTGACTCTGGGGGAATGGCTTCAGAGGTCTCTGAAGGTTGTTGTGTTTGGGGTCAGCATCAGTCCTGCCCGTGTCCTGTGTCACTGCTCTGAGCCGAAGCCAGAAGGTGTGCTCGCTCAGAAATGGTGTGCAGTGCACTTGGTGGGTTTTCTGTATATTGCTAAGTAAGAAGTATAAATGGCAGTTCTTCAGACAACGGAGAAAACCCAGACTGACTCCCAAGGGAGATCAGTTTCCCTGTCAGCAATCTGTCCTGCCTCTTCCTCTGTTGATCAGTGTACCTATAAAAGACAACTTCAACATTATAACTTCAACATCAGGGACTACAGCAGAGAAGACTAAGACTATTTCTGCATGATTCTTCAAAGTGTACACCCCTGAAAATAAAGCATCCTTTGCTCTTTTGCCCTGCATCTTCATACAAAAGCTTGCTCCTTCCGTTAGGAAACAGTGTTTTAAGTGACGTATGGCTATGTAGGCCACACAGTGAGAGGAGATGAAGAATTTGCAGATACTAAAGTGAAGAGTTTTTGTATTGGAGGAGCCTTTACTTCTAAAAAGATCAAGCTTAAAAATAAGCCTTGTTTTTCTTGTGTGTTTGGCATCAATTTCTTTTAAAAATAATGATAATAAGATATTTAAATAATGACCTTTCCCCTTTGCCAGCTTTCTCTGCTATCCTGAAGCTAGGTTAGGGAGAGTTGCTATGGTAATTCAAACTTGCAGGCCATACACATAGGATTACAGTTTGACTATGAATCAAGAAACAAAAGGAACTGGATGAGGAGTCTCTTTATCTGAATACACATCTTCAGCACTGATCACTTGCAGTCAAAATTCCTTCCCTGATTTCCTGCTGGAGACAAGGCTGCAAGCCTGGCTGCAGTAGAGGAGCTAACCCAAACCTATTTTTTTTGGTTGCTATGGTGCTGGGAATAAACAGCCTTTTTTAGGACAGTCTCTAAAATACCAGTGGAGCTTGCTAGCTAACACACAGTCATTCAACTTGTGAATTGTCTGCACCCCTTTGTATTTTAATTATCCTGTGTTTCCTTAGTTGAAACACTGTTTTCCATATGGGGATGGAGCTTCCTTCCTCATTGGCTTTTCATGCTCCCAGTGTGAACAGAGTGTGAATCAGAAACCTGCTGTCTACCACCAGCTTTTTTAACCTGAGAAACTAAGAAGCTACCTGGCAATCTCTGTGGTCACTTGTGTTTAGCCAGTTGCTTCTTGAGGTCTGAATGTGTGAAATGCTGTGCCACGGAGCTTCATCATGTCAGAAGTGGCTGGGGAGAGGAACCGTTTAGAAGAATTATTTTCCTTAGTGGTGTGAAGTAACTGAGATGAGAGGGCTTTTCCAACGGAGTGAGGTCACATTCAGACTGTGCTGTCCTGTGCAGAGCAAGATGTGACCTTGAGCTGCATGATCTTAACTCTATTTGATAAGCACCTCACAGTTCTGGCTTAGTGTGCTATAAAGCTGCGATGTGCAGCTGTGGAATATGCTCTTTCACTTCAAACTCTGCAAGAAAAAGGAGTAAATTTGATCTCTGCTCATTGCATAGAGTCCTTTGGTTTCTTTCTGTAGCAGCCAAAGACAAAGCCAGTAAAAATATATCCTGTTCCAGCCATTGGTCTTCGCTTGCTCCAGCTGCAACTGTGTGCTTAGCCTTACCAGATGAAATTGTACTGCTAGAGCTTGGGCTATGCAAGCAAGCTGGGTTTCTGAGGAACTGCTTTAAATCTCCTGTGTTACCCATCTCCGCCGGTGAAATACTTAGCCGAATAGCAAGGGAAAGAGCAGCCCAGAAGAGAGATGTGAAAACCCAACCAGCAGCGGCTGCTGGAAACCTGTTTGCTGGGAGCCCCAAGTGGTGTTTGCTGAGATTTCCTGTTTGAAGCATAGAGATGACTGTTGTGGTGATGAGTGTTAACAGATAAAGATTGTTTTTAATGGTGAGATGATACAGCTAGAGAAGCACTGCATGGGCTGGGGTGATTGAACTGTTTGTATATAGACTGTTGCTTGTGAAAGCATTGAGCACATCCTTTAAGAGTAGAGGCCATGTCCTTCTTTTCTGTAAAGCATCCAGAGAACACCTTCATCTGGGACTGGGAAAAGAGCTGTTAAGAGTCCCAAACAATCTCTTGTCAGGATGCAACTCTTGCTTTGGATTCTCCCTAAATACAGACAGAAAGATAGAGAAATAAAGGCCCTGCTTCTGAGAGATCCTACACATAAATCACTCTTGAACCAAAGGGTGATTCAGCTGTAGCTGTGAACCTCACACACCACAAACTTCTGTGTGTGATCAGGAACTTGTTCCATACATCTGCTGCATAGATTTGCTTGTAGCATTTCCTTTTTACTGAGATGTCCTTTCTGTACCGTGGTGCTTCAGTACTTTCCTGTAAGCACTGCCTGTGTCTGTACTCCAGCACGTTTTCCCAGTGCTGGGGCCAGGCGCTGGTCTCCCTGGAATCCTTGCCAATTCTAATCTGCAGCTCAAGTGACTTGGCACCCATTTGTCTCAATGACCTTTGGTATCCTCCGCCTCTGTGCACACCCCAGATACTTATATTTATCTTTGCCTGATTAGTGGTCCTCTGCTGCAGAGTTTCGTGCAGATGTTTCTTTATTTAAACCACACTTTATTGAAAGGAAGGAAAGGACAGACACACGCAGAGGAAGGAGGTGTGTTTCATAGCATCGCTTACTCTGAAGTGCTGCTGATGCCAGGAAAATGTGCACATTGCTCATAATTCTTTGTCTCATTTGTTCTTCCCTCCTGCTCCACCCTTCCAAAAACCCACCGACAGGAATTCCCTGCTTCCTTACTTACTAATTAAATCTTTCTGCCTACAATAAACTAAGAAGGTCTATCAATGAAGTAGTATGTGGTCAAATGATGGTTGGAACGGCTCGGCAGGAAATTTGGTAGGAAAATACGACCTCAGCAGCTTAGCAGGCTTATTTTTAGGGCCTGTGAGCTTGTTTAACTCTGAGATGCAAACTGCCAGATTTCTATTGTTGTCAAATGGCTCGTGTCCCACCAGGCTGAGTCAAACCAGTGACTCATGGGCAAGGAGGAATCGCTTTGGCAGCGGGTTGTGATTTTCTTTCCTCCTCCAGTCAAAGATGTGAAAAATGATAAAACTTGCTTGCAAAACTAATTCCTAGCTTGTTCTGGTTGGAAAAAAAAATACCATGCTTGTAATAAAAAAAAACCCCAAACATTGCATTGCAAAATTGTTTGCAAAGCACCTGATGTAGTGAAGCTGGGTGCTGTTGCATTTGGCATGGGCTGGCCCTGCTCATGCTCTAGGCTGGCATCATGCAAGCTAAGCCCTGAATGAGAACAGGGACATGTTAGCTCAGCGCTGTTCCTTGGCTAGCAATCTCTGCCAAGAGCTGGGATTTATTAAACCTGGAACACAGTGCTGTACTGGGGCAGGGACAGGGATTTCAGGTGTGAGCTGGCTGGCATCTAGCCGGCTTGGCACGTGGATGCAAATCCTGTGGAAGGTTAAAGTCCATATTTTATTTAGGAAAATTCATGTTCTAATTTCAGTACACAGCCTCGCTCGTCTCTCTCAGCCTTCCTTTCAAATCCTTGCCTTCCTCTGTAGTACAAGCTACTTCTTCTAGAAGTCATTAAATTAATTCCTTGAGATACATACAGGATTGTCTTGGACTCCTTGCTGTGCTTGCTGCTTACCCTTCTGGCCTTTAAAGCATTGTGTGCAGTTGGATGCTGGCTGGAATACAGTGAGGGCATGCTTTCAGGCCATCACCTATAGAGATGAGAACCTTACAGCTTCTCTGGTGAGTTTTGCCTTACCACATGCTCTGGAGCAGGTCAGAGGTTTTGTGCCTTGCATCAGGGCAGTACAGGGTGTGCATCACTTAGAGCCCTCCTGTATCTCACAGCCAGGTTTGTGGTAAGGCCTATGTCAGTCTGTGTTGGCAGAGCTGGAAGGCAGAGAGCCATAACCCCAGGGAGGGTTGTTTCTTCAGGCTTATGGCATCTTGCAAGTCCACTCGGAAGTTACTTAGAAGGAACCAGATTTATGACCCTTGTTTCTGTTTATCCCAGTCACCAAGAGGAGTTTGGATCTAGTGACCTGTCACCTTGCCCAGCAGGCATGTCATCCAGAGCGCTGGTTCCCCTGTGAGTGAGCTTTCTCCTCTGCATTGCTGTGCACAGGCGTTGCTGTCTTGCAGCAGGTCAGGCGCTGAGGACACAAACTGTTGCTGTCAGCACTGAATTATGCTCGAGCATGACCCTTAAAATGAGTATGAAGTTTCTCAGTCTAATATAGCACCTTGTGCTGTAGGTCTCATCAACTGGGAAAAAGGTAGATGGTTTTGGCTGAAGGTACAATTAAAAACTTTAGTAGTAGCCTAGCACAGTGTGATGCTTAGTTCTGCTTGTGGCAAGCTTATATTGGTTCAGCTTTCAATGGCTTATATACTGAAGGGTCTGTTGTGAGTTCACAGTTTGGTAGCTATGAGTTTGTTTACTGTTTAGTTTGTTTTTAAAGAACTGGTTGTGAATTTCTCCCTGTAGCATGTCCTTGGGCCCTTCACAAAGTCTGAGGTTTTGGTGTCAGACAAATCCACATCTGATCTTGAAAATCCCTAGATAGCCAGAATGTCCAGTTCTGCAGCTCTTACACCAGCCAAAGCCTGGCTCAGGGCCATAGCAGTCTGTCACATACAAGGATTCAAGAACATGAGCAATTGTTCTTGCTGCTCAACAGTGATTATCCCGAGCTTTTTTTCGTCCTCTATGTCTTTTTGGCTGATCCACACACTCAAACTGTCCTGCTTTGTCTAACAGGAGTGAAGTGATAACTGTCCCTCCTCAGCTGCAGGTTTCCCAATAGCTGCAAAGGATGCTTTTAGCAGTATAGCTTATTTCTTTTCAAGAGCATGTTGCTGTATCAGCAGAAAGTACTCTGATGTTATGAGAGCTGGAGAGCAAATCCGAACAGGTTAAGATAACTAAGTAAAAATGGAGTATGACTCAGGCTTTCAAGGAGGAGTGTAACTAGATGATATTTAAGGTCCTTTACAGCCCAGACCATTCTGATTGTTTGCTGGGGATGCATGCAGCCAGTTAGCTATGCAGTGTAAATGTGTGTAATGGCTTCATTTCTATACTGAACAGTGAAACAGTGTTTGAATCCTTTTGATAATTCTGGTCTGGACTACAGATATGCTGCCTTTGGAAGAGACGGCTTTGAGATGCTAGTCCTATCAGCTAGAGAGTTTAAATGTTCAGGTGTTGTATTCAAGACTTAATGGAAATCAAAATCTACTTCTGCTACACACCTCCCCTTTATTCTGGGAAAGGGACTCGGTGATGCACTGACCTGAGCTGCAAAGTTGGTTTTAGAAGATCCTGCTGCCTTACTCCCATGGACACTCTCCCCTCAGTTGTGCCAGCACAACTGCTGATGGGATAGAGCTGTTAACGGGAACCTAGCTAAGTGATCCAGGTTAAAAATAAACCCCTATTTTGGGGGGAAGTGGTGGAAAGATGAGTTATATTTAAATCAGATCGTTGTGGTGATCTGGTAGGCAATGTGACCTCACAAGCAGTTGCTGCATAGCTTAAGGGCAATGGAAGAGCCAGAGAGTTGTGCAGAGAGAAGAATGAGTGGCAGCCTCTGAAATCAGTTTCATTGTCCTCCCCTCTTGGAAAAAAGAGGGGAAATTGAACCTTGGTTTCAGAGAATAACAATTAACCAGCATAAGTAGTGTTTAGGGGGAGTTGTAGGATAAATACTCATTCCTGAGTGACTGCTGCATGACGGTGTCTTACAGGTACCTCCCCATCCTCATTTCTCCCTGTGATCCCTAGCTGCTATGCTAGTTTGTGATAATGAGGTAATATATATGGGAAGAGGATAGGAATCTGAACTGCCAAGCCACAGTCATGTTTATGGTTGTACTGACGCCATGACAAACAGGTCTTACCAATATTCCCCTCTCTCTTGGGCTCGGACGGCTCTATCGCACAGGTATTTTTCACACATGCAAGTGGGAGTGGGGTTGGAAAACAAAAAATTATTCTCATGAGCAATGCTGAGGGATGATGTGTTTAAAAGTACATAATTTGTAATGCAAAATCTTTAGGTTAGTGGAGGAATTTTAATAAGAACCCTTGGCCCCTTGCTCTGTGGCCTCCTAACTGTACACAGGCCAAGTGACCACTGCCAACAGTGAAAACAGTGTGACTAAGGACCAGAAACAGCCCTCTTCAGATATTACAGCAAGAAGAATGTTTAGCAGGATGTGATTGTTGGACTTGTGACTGAAATCTGTCCTTTAATAAATCTAAGCCCTCTTCCTACACAAATCCGAAAATGAATCAAGGTCTTCTCATATTACTTCCTGGGTATGGTTGCAGTCAGGTAGTTATATGCCTAGCTTTATACTGGTCTTGAGAAGTCATTTAGCGTACTTGATACTGCTCATGTGCAGGAAATGCTGTTTCTCTTCTGGTAACTCTACAGTTGCATAAGTGAATCTCAGCTCCACTGTAACTTCAAGCTCTATGTGAGGGGTGCTGATCATGCTGTTTATAACAGAAAATATTCTCTTGCTTGAAACATCTGTCTTACTCAGAACAGCATGGCCAGCGTCTGACCTGGCTGAATCCTGCCTTGTGCTTGCACAAGGCTTTATTGTGCTGGGTATTTTTCAGTCCAGGTTGTGAATGCATTAGCGGCCACGTTCTGCACAAGGCTGTAATGGACAGTGAGAGTGCACGCTAGAATTTCTAACATTAATAATGACAGGAAGTCGCTGTTAGAACATAGGATTTTTTTCTTTTTGCTTGTGTGACCTATGTAAAATTTGTAAACGCTCCCCAACCCGGAACTATCCATGCAGCAAAAAGCTATCCACCCTAGATATCTCAATATGCTGATCTTACGCTGTCCCGTGGGGTGCCTCTGTTTAAAGCACTTTCCACAGCTCCCTAATGCAGCTAATGCTGATTTAGGATATGAAATAACACCTCCACTGTGTATCAGCTGCTAAATCAGTGTTGCTTATATGGTTCTCAGACTGCTTGTTGAGATCTAACTCCTTGTAAGATCTTAGCTCTCACCTCCGCTGAGATGGCTTTTCTGCCATCTCACTTCCAGATATACCACAGATTGGTGCCAGCTTTGGAAGCAGCACAGTCCTTCCAGTGGTCAGAAGGTATTTCAAGATCAATTTTATTCTGTTATTGTGACACAAGCTTTGTGCCATGGCTGAATTTGAAATTATGTGTGACAGCCAAAACACCAAGTCTAGAAAGTAATATTCGTTTTCCCTTAAAGACGTCTGCCTTAAAGACACTTTCAAGCATCCCAGCTTGACTTGGGTGTCCTGTACAGGAGAAGGAGATGGGAACCTGGGAAACGAATAGATTAGGTTCAGTGGCAGCTGCTTTGGTCTTATCCGCCTGTTGTGGTCTGAGGTTGCTCATTCTGAGGTGATCTAGTGAATAAGTTTCAAGAACGTATTCTATGACTGTAGAGCTGACTGAGGTTAATGATTGAGGTAATGATGCACTGCCTTAGAAGCTGAGGGATTTGTATAAAACAAGAAAAAGGAATAACCAGTTACCCATGCTTACGGTTTCGAAGACATTCTCCGTGTGTGCTGGATGTATGCGCAGTTTAAGAGGTCTACCGAAAAACTTCAAATATTATTCCAGTTATTATGTATATTCATAGAAGTCAGAGTAAAGGAACACATTCACACATCCGGTTTGTCTGGAGGAAACTTTCCTTTTTCATCATGCACACACAGGCACGCAGATACGTGAAAGAGCAAACAGTGCAAAACGTGTGTTAAGTTCTATTTACATTGGTCAAAATCTCCCAGGCAGAGAAAAGCTGGCACAGGGTTTCTTTAGGTACCGGGCAGTTAAATGGTCTGGAAAGACTTATGCACAGTGATCCCAGTGAGAAACTAGCCGATTCTTTGCTTGTCCCAGTGTTTTAGGTGTGCAAGTGCCCTGTTGGTTTTGCGTGGAAGTTTAAGAATTAAAACCAAGAACAGGCAGTGTTAACATCATTTGGAAGTGACAATTTCCAAAGAAAAAACCAGCAACAGCACTTTGTTGTGAGATGTACCTGGTTTAAGACAGTGATTTTAACCTCTATTAATGACAAGCTTAAGTTTGTATATTTGCTGACCTCCTTTTCCCTCACCCCAGCAGGAACAGAAGATTCCAGCAGCTGGAATCAGTACCTAGAGAAAAGGATCTCTGACCACTGCTGTGGGAAGTAAAAAACGTGTTTTGAGGAGGTCTTCCTCATTTCTAGGCTTTTTGAGCGCATCATCTTGAACCTTCCACAAACCGATTTTTCTAAACAAAGTATCTCCATTGCACAGCATCCCTGGGGCGATTTGAGTTATGGTTCTTAGGAGTACAGAGAGCAAACGCACAGCTTGTACCCAGACAGGGCTCTCAGGGGTAAGCTTGAGGTCAGCATTCTGAAGTTAAAATTGCAGCTTTTCCAGCATTAGTGGGGGAACCAGGGCTTGGACTTCTAATCTTATGAAGAATAGCTCTGCCTCTTTCTTTAATGCTGAGCAACATAATCTGCTTACTGAAATGAGGACTGGTTTGTTTCTGTTCTTAAATCCTACCCAAAGAACTGTTTGCAGCCCGTCGTTTTGGATGCAGCAAAGCTTTGGGGTTATCCTGCACCCAAGGTTAACCTTTGGCAGGGAGGCTCAGCCTGGCTTTTGGTGCCTGGTACCAGCAGAAAAGGATGGAGAAGGGCAAAATGGCTCTTTTGACCCTTTCTGCAGGATGGTCCCCTTCATGCAGCCAGCTCCTGCTTTCTTCGAATAGTACATTGTGTAGACACACACAGGAATTGCTGTTACTGCTGTCCCTGTTCTGAGACAGCATTTCAGAGATGGTAATTTCCTGCCTGCTTTACAGCAAATCCACCCATTGGGAATTACATGGAGTGTTATAAAGAAGCTCTCCAGGGAGACCAGCCTCTGAGAAGATCATCAGAAGTGCTGCATAATCTTATCAGCATGATAAGGTTCGCCTTTTCCTTCATCAGCTCTTTGTCAGAGGGAAGTCCTCTCTGGGTTAACAGCAGTTCTTTCTGGGTAGCGGGCAGGGAGAGCGAGCAGACTGTCTCACTCCATCATCCATGCAGCACCATAGGGAGAACTTCCTAAAAGCACTATAGGGATATTTGTAGAAGGACCTAGAGGCTGAATCCATGCAGCAGGTCTGCAGTGAGCAAGGTTAGGAAGAACAAAGCCTTGCTATCTGATGAGCAGCTGTGTGCTTGCGCAGCCAGCACAGGAACTTGTCACCTTTCTTACTTACCTAAGGAGCCAGTACACAACTTCTATATGTGACCTGTGCTGCCTTCTTGCCCTTGCATTTCATAGACTTGAGCCTGGGTAGTTAACACTGATTCTACAAAGCTGGTGAAGACTTACCCTGTCCCACAAGCACTTAGCACCCTGGTACGTTACTAAGAAAAGCCTACTGCAGGAGAACAGGCTTTCATGGTGTCTGTAATACAATAATGCTTCCTCCCGTCATGACATCTGCCATGAACACCGGGGCTGCCGTGGCATTTTGCATAGGTGTGCATACACAAAGGTGAGTTTCGGCAGAGACATTTGATATTGCCTTTCAGAACGGCAGCTTTCCAGCTGGGAAATGAGTTGCAAAGCTTGTGGTGAGCTCACAGCCAATGAATGGCATATGGAGGACTGGGAATAGGAAAAGAGCTGGCTGGGAGCAATGAAATCCCTGATAAATGCTGTGTGTTTAACATCTGAGAGGATTGCTGGGTCCTGTCTCTCAGCTTCAGATAGGTAAAGGCACTGACTTCTAATTAACTTGATTTTTGCTTTTAAACTCAGAGTTCCGGTGTGTGCTGTTTGACAGCAGCCCTTTGTCAGATGGGAGCAGGAACACTGAGCTGCACCTTGGCCAGAAAAACCATGAATCCACTTTTCCTTTACCACCATCACTCCTTCCAGCTTGGCTTTACCAACATCTGAAAAATTACTTTTCCTCCCTCTGAATGCATAATTGGTTATTTGTACACAAACCGTAGAGCATTTACGTGGTATACCTGACCTAGGAAAAAAAGATTAGTCAAGAACTGTCCTACCAGATGTGAGTGTCAGTCAACATATGATCTCCATATAATTTATAAGGGATTAAATTACAAAATAATGAATCTTTTCAGTTAGCGTTTTGGCACATGATGATAGTATTACATTTTATGTGAGAATATCGACCGCAGCTCTTGCCCCATAAAACTGCAAACAGAAATCTGTAAGCATTGGCAGTAGTTTCACTTCGAAAAAGACACCCATTATGCTCAGATTACAGTCAAGCTGTGTACGTACAGCCTGGAGATCGTCCAGTCACACGCAGTTCTTTCCCTCCTCTCCTTTAGCATGTTCATAAGAAAGCCTAGGCAATGGTTTCTAGGCTAGATGTGATTTCTCTTCCCTTGGATTTAACTGGAGGAAGGTCTGCAGAGCAGAAGGTCTTCCAGGATTCTTGCAAATGAGAGATTCCTCTGCCATATTCTGCCCCTGCTCACCCAGGGCAAGTGAGCACCCACCATGTGTGTGAGAGCAACCCAGCTTCCAAACCCCATGTCACTCAGGAATCTCACCTATCTGCTTCTTGTTTGCAAGTGGGAAGGAGCAGCTTTAAAATAGGATTTACAAGCTGACAGTTATAGGTTGTCCACTGAGAGTGAGCACGTAAAAGGCTTCTCATCTCTCTCTGCAAAGCTGAAATAATACAGGGTTTTGCCTTGGAGAAGAGCACTTACTGGTGTTCCATACAGTTCTCCTGCAAACAGGAAGACTGTTTTAAATGCACCTTAGCTGTTTAGTGAATCCTTCCCACTCAGTCCTCTCTCCCATCTCCAGAAATGGAGCTGTCTTCTCATTAAGTGCAATTTTTAACAACCAGTTAATGGTAGGGCAGTGCAAGGTGCCCCATCTCCTTCACACAGCTTTGGATGTGTCAGTTGTTGATGGTTTCATCGTTCCCTCTTCCCCCCTTGACAGTGCTGTGGTGCAAAGGGTGCTTTGCTGCATACAGAAAACCCTGCCTGTATCAAAGCCTGTAAAATCCCTCTTGCCTCACTTTGCATTTTCATCTGAAGTTATGGAAACAGCTTCTCTGAAATGTATACATCTTATGGCAAGTGTTGAAACAGGCTCATCAGCCAAAGGAAATACAAACTTTAAAAAGCCCTCAAAACATTTTGCTTCAGGCCTGCCCGGAAGGAAAGGGGCATGGCACTGGCTTTCACTTCACATATGGTTGAATGGCAAACACTGATGCTTTTTCAAACACAGCTCATTGCTTCTGTTTGAGTTAAACTTTTCCCAGATGCTGACAAATTCACTGTAATTGACTGTGCCCTGTCCTGCCACATCTGCCTCATTCCACTGAGTAGTTTGAATGATCTGTTCTTGTTTTCATGGTTTGTTCCTGCTCCAAAGTGGCGGTGTCTGAGGGTTTAATATACAGGCAAAAGATTTTCTAAGCCAGTCTTGTGTGCAAGTTTCTAGTAAATACAGCTATAATTTAAAGATGAGTTTGGATAGTTTGGTTGCTCTCATATTCCCTGCATACGATGAGTTCATCATTAAAATTTCTTCGTTAAGAACCAAAAGTAAGGGGCACTAGATAAGCAATAGTCATTTGGGGGAATGATCTCTGGGGTTTGTCCAAGCCTTGGTAAGTAACTGAGTTTGGATAAAAAAGTGAATGTAGTGCAACTAAATATTCCCTTCAAAGCATTAACACTTTTGCAGACTTTAAAAGTCTCTGCTGCTTTAAGCAGTGATCACATTTGAGGAGCAGCTGTCAGTATCTCCGGAGGCTTGATCTGAGAGACTTCAGATAAATAGTTGAGTGGAAAACATCTGTTCAATTAATACTTTGTCTGGCTCTTTTTTTGGCAGCATAGTCCTAGAAGTAGTTTTATGCTGTACTATGGGAAAGGTAGATTACTGTGCTAGAGGAATGGGTCAAAAAATGTAGATTACTGATCTGCGTTTTCAGTAGAAAACGTTCTGCTGTTGGAACTTCATACATTTTCAAGTTGTCTTCTTCGTTTGTATTACACTTCAGAGTGTTAAGGTCAGTATAGCTTCAAATATGAAACAATGGCTAAAGAAATGAAAGATCTTGTAAAGCTCAGTGGCATATAGGCAGACAACTTTCCATATATTTCTATAATCTATATAAAAGGAAAAGCAGGATATGGTAATGATGAAGAAAGAAAATACTGCTGTAACTAAGAGTGTGGCTTGGTTTACTTCTCTTTTGGAGCTTTTTTGAGACCCTGTAGTTTAGTTAGTTGACTGTATAGAGAAACCCAGCAAGCAATCACTTAAAGATCTTCTCTTAACTGGGTGCTTTGACACCAATTGTCTGTATCCAGACAAGCTCTTCAGTAAGGTCAGCAGTCTAATTCTTCCCCACCTCAGCTGCACTCAATTTCCATAGAAGAGGTTTGCCCTTGCAACGACTCTGGGGTTCAAAGCCCTGTCTTTCAGCTGACTTCACAGTCTAGCCCTTTCCAGAAACAGTCATACAAAATCTCCTGGGACATAAATGCCCAGGTGCAACAGAGCAGCAATGAGCCCTTTACTCCTCCCTAGGGGTGGCTTTTAGAACATATTGACAGCTTAATCTGACAAAGATGAAACTTCTTATTCCAAAATAATTTTCTCATGATTTTTCTCTTCTATCACCAAGTAACTTTTTTGCCTGCTTTCAAAACAATTGGTTACACTTCAAACCTCTCCACACAATAAATTCAGCATGCCTGTGTCTTGCAAAACCAGGAGGTTATACTCTTGCAGTGAAATAAGGAAAAGCCGAAAGCTTTTATTATGTCTTTAAAAGCAAACATACATATTGTGTGAAGTTATTGTGTTAACATATGATGATGCATTTCCAGAAGGCATGAAATATTGGCAGATCTCAAGAAAATTAAATTTTCTATTTCCCAACTGGTCCCATGTAAACTGATGGGGGAAAAAAATGCCAAATGTTGGCATGTTCTGCTTAAAGAAGCTACTCTGTTCCCTCCTCAGTTGGCACATGTGTTGCTACCTATCCATGATCTCCAAAGGGAGATCCATTGGGTTTTTTATATTTCATGTTCGCCTGTTGCATGTGATGGGACCATCCCAGTGTTAAGGATTTGTCCACCTGTGTAGTTATCCCCCAGCAACTTCATCCACACCATGTGTGTGAACCCACATATTCTGAAACAACTATTTCACACGTGGTGTTAATCAAAAGTTAATGGGGGAGAACTCAATGTGCAAACATCTTACTAGAAATGAGATTCAGATGTTGGGTCTCCTCCATTTGTAATAGCCTGGTCACTTAGTTCATCCTGTGGTGCTGGTAGTGCAGTCTTTGTTAGACCTGTCTCAGTCTTGAAAAGAGAATCCATTTTCATCTGGGTCTTTATGTTGAAGGACTTCTGGAAGGATTCTGATGTAAAGTAATAGATGAATGGGTCAAAGCAGCAGTTCATTGTTGCAATGCACAGTGTGATTGGGTACATTGTCCTCGCAAACCTCTCCAAGGAGCAATTTGCTATTGCTTGGGAGCGCACAAGAGCATACAAGAAGAGTATGGAATTGTAAGGCACAAAGCACACAACAAAAATGGCCACGTGCACAATGATCATTTTCAATACTTTCTCTTTGTTTGTCCCAATCTGAGACAAGGTGGCAGGTTTCCGGAGAGTCCTGAGAACTAAAGAAGAGCATGTAAGGTTGAGTAGCAAAGGAATTATGAATCCTACCACTTCAATAAATATAGTGATCTTAGACAGATAGGTTTTCCAGATACTCTTGGAAAAGCCTTCAAAACAGGTTGTGCTGGTGTTGGAAATGTTGGTTGTGGAGAACAATGAAGCTGAAATTCCACCGCTGAGGACCAGTATCCAAACACCAGCACAGACTATGGCAGAATTTCTCCTGGTCCTAATGGTGCGAGATCGGAATGGATAGACGATAGCAAGGAAACGGTCGACACTAATGCAGGTGAGGAACAGCATGCTCCCATAGATGTTAGTGAGAAATGCTGTACCAGAGATCTTGCACAGACTATCTCCAAAAGGCCAATGCCTGTTGAAATTATAAAAAATTTTGAAAGGCAGAGTGAACACAAAAAGCAAATCTGAAACAGCCAGGTTTGTCATGAAAATGGCTGTTTCACTTCGCATTTTCATCCGAAAGCAGAAAACAAAGAGGGAGGCACAGTTAGTAATCAAACCAAGGATGAAGACCACACTGTACACAGCTCCATACAAGTTGTATTTAAAGGAATCATCTATCAAACAGGTATGATTGTTGCTGTGGTTTCCCATGCCAAGTTTGTGATGTTTTTCCAAAGAACTTCAAAGTCTACTTCAGTGACATCCATAAAATACGGCAGTGATCTCTTCTCTTCCTGAAGAAACACATTCCAGGAAGGTTGCTCCACACCTTGCTACCATGTCTCTGTCGCAAGTCCTTTCATCCTAAAGGAGAGAAAAAGATGCCATCAGTCTTAGAACCTACTGTCACTGAAACTGGCTGTGCAAGAGAACATGTGCTCTTTCCTTTCCAATTGAACACATGCAAACAGGGCCAATTAGTTTTCAAGGTAGTCTTTATAAATTCCACTGTTATTGGGGTTTTCAAAGCTGAACACAGCAGTTACTGTACTCAACTTTTCCTTTCCTTCCCCCATCTCTCCCTCATCCTCCTATTGGAGGGAGAGCAATTACTAATTCCAACTTTCCGCTTGGAAAGATTTTTCTTTAAAATTTGAGATGGACTTGGCCCAATATGTTTGGAAAGAAATAAAATCATGGACCCACAAAATTGCCCAGGTATAGAGCCCAACAGTCTGAAATATTCACCTAAACTTGTAACAAGAGGAGAAAGAACCCAAAAGCATTAGTGCTTGCTTTTAACTGTGCAGAAATAAAAGCTCTATGGTCTCTTTCAACCTTTTTTTGAGCAAAAGTTTTAAACCCCAGACCTATGTTAACGATGTGCTGCTTTCCCATTTTTCTACTTGAAAATGGGAGCATCCTTGCACGTTTTCACTTTGAAAAAAACTGAACTGTATTTCAAAAACGTTTTTCAAAGATACTTTCCAAAATGATGCTTGCCACTTCAGGAAAATGTCGTGCTTTTTTTCCTTTAAATTTCTGCAAAAATGGCATTACTCCCAAAAAGACTCGTTTTTTTGGGAATGTAAAACACATTGCAGAAAGGACTCCTCTGAGCTACACTGACAGCTTCATTTCTACTCTGTCCAGTTTCAGAACCTGAAATTTGGGAATGTCAAAAACTACACTCTTGTAATGCTTTGTCCCAGTTCAGCAAGCTTTAGAGGCTGTAGAGTTGAAGCAAGCACACTGCTTGCTGACAGGAGGTGCTTTCTGAACTATCTTGATGTTCTCTTATTGGTGTTTAAGTATTGTTTTCAAAGTCTAAATAGGAGGATTGGAGGAGGCAAGTCCTCCCTCACTGTAGCAAGGAGTTGGACCACGGGCACAGCAGTCGGTACATTTTGGAATCATAGAAAAGTTAGGGTTGGAAAGGACCTCAAAATCATCTAGATCATATTGGAAATGCGGAGCAAAGTTGGATAATAAAGGGAAGGACCTTTGCCTCGTAAACTATAGCAAAGCAAATACAAAACAAAGTTTGCAAACTTCTTCTAATCTAAGAAACATTTTACTAGCTGCAACTATGGAGTAACTTAGGGAGATGAAACCTTTGTGAAGAGTAGGATCCTTTCCAGCAAGTGATACTCTAACAACCTAGTTTCAACAGCAAACATGTAACTGAGTTGTGTTAAATGGCAACGCATAAATAAACTGGAGAAGGAAGTACGGAATCAGGACAATTTGGGATGCAAACTGATCAAAACCAAATGTTTTCCATATGTTTTCCTACTGGAAAGGCTCACACTGACAATTGCTCTTGCATGCAGGCTGTCAGTGAGTCAGCTGGTGAAATGTCAAGTGTTGAGAAAGATGTAATAGCCATGGCTTTGCCAGGTGGAAGGTGCAAATTCTGCCTTCCCCTGGGAGTGCCTGGACAACCGCAGGCTTTACAGAATCCAGCACCGTGACGCAGAGCACAGGCAGCACCTCGCCTTTGCACCTCACAGATCAGCTGGACACAAAGCAAAATAGCAGGAAGGGAGGATCCCCAAATCTTGTTTCTCGGAAGGATGACTTTCAAATGCCATCAACCATCTGACATCCAAAAAGACCACTTGGAACTAGTACATCTCCCCTGGAGGGGAAGGTTCCTGCTCTCTGCAGACTGGGGCGGTGTCAGGACTGGGGCACTGAAGTCGTGCTTTGCGCTGGTTTGCTCTTCTGGCTATGTGTGTGTGCCTTGATCTAACAGAATTCTCTGTGATTTTCATAGGTGCCTTGGTACATGATCTTCACCCAATTTAGTAAATTTCTCTTTTGTTTCAGGTGCATTTAGAGTTACATATTTTCAATGATATCCTGCATTAGTAAATGTTCAAACCAGAAATAGATGTGCCCTTATCTTACTGCTGTCAACCATGTTGCAATGGCAGAGACCAGTCCCATGTTAGAGCTTTCTGTACGGCGCAGCTAAGCTGACACTTCATCATGCAAACTGTACAGGACTTTGGGGATGGAAAGGCAGAATAGGGAAAGGGCTGGTGTAGAGAAACAAAACGTTCGTTGTTCCTCTTTGTGTTTTTTTGTTCATCTCTGTTTTTCCCACTAAATTTGTGGCTAAATTGACTTTACTGTGAGATGACCTAAAAAAGATATCAAACATTTAAACCTGTGAAAAGGATAGTAGCAAAATCTCAAAGGTGCACTTTCTTTGAATGCATGGCAATCTGAAGTGCAGGTCTCACAAGTTGAAAAGCATTTAAGCAAGAACTTAGGAGCTCCAACAGGAATAGCTGTGCCTCTTAGCCTAACCCTCAGCCTAGGCATTGAATTCTTGGCTTGTAACTCCCTGCCATTAAAGAAAGAGACTGCATGTTATTTCCATCAGGAGCAATTTTTGTTTATGCTGAAATATAACCTTCATAAGCAGACCCCTTTCTTCTGTGGTGAGTAAAAACCAGGTGTGCCAGATTTTCTTGGTCCAGGCTCCATGTCTGGATCCGAACTGGGCAGGTTCGAGAGGGATTGGGTGTCCTTGAAACTTTACATACCCATGTGCCTGGGAGGTCAATGGAAACCCCACTTTCAGTCTGCACACGCAGCCCAGGATTTTGGCTGCTCCTCAAAACACAGCCTGACACAGCAGGTTTGAAAGGTGGCTCTGAAGTGTTACCTTTACTACTGACATAAGGAGTCGTTGCCAGCAGCCTGACCCAGATACTTGTTACACAGGAGAAAAGACGCTCAATCACTTGATTCGTTTTTCCCTGCTCAGCATCAGACAGGCACAAGGTCAAATACCAGGTTTTCTGGCATATAAGTCTATGGGAATTGCCTGCCAGCAATTGTCTAGCTAAGTTATGGTCCTTAAAATACAGGGCTGTGTTGTTTACCTATCTAACGCTGAGGTGTTTAAACAAGCTGACAAGTTGCTTTGTAGCTCAGCCGTGGGCTTGAAATTCTGTAGCGTGAGTCTACAGGTTCAGTTTTCTGAATGCAAAATTCACTCTCCTTTCACTAAGGGTTAAAGCAGTAGGATGCTCTTCCACATACACCATCTTCACCACTGCTATTGCCTTGCTGGGAAAACACTAACAATACATTTTAAAATGCTGAGTTAAGCGAACGTAAAGAAAAACACTTTACTGTTGGGTAGGTACATCAGGCAGGCCAAAACTTTGAATTCTGTATCTAAAATGACGGGATGAGTGTATCCAGCTGTTGTTAGAGGTGGTACCATAACAGAACATACAGCCTCTCACTCGTGCTCTTCCTAGTTCTGAAGTGGGGTTCAGCAGAGTAGCTGTCAGGGTTTGCTCCCACTTGCCTTTTGTTGTAGCTATATTCTCTGTTCTCTGTGTATTGAAAATAAAGGAAAACTATGCACTGCTTCCTATGGTGCACGAGTTTCCTGTTTATAGTTCTTTTATTTCCTCCTCCTAGCACCCCAAGAAATCTTCAAAACAGCCAGCTTCTGGCTTAATTCAGACCAACTGCTTGTTAGTACAGAAAATTACTGCAGGTAAAAAGCACACTTTAGAATCAGATTCTGTAATTTCATTAAGTCCCCTATTTCTGCTTCATATACATCCATCAAGCTGAGGTCAGAAAAAAGTGTGGAGTTTGGGACTGATGTTTTAGCATCTTCACATTTTCTTTTTCTCAGATGTGATGTAAGATGAATGTAACTTTATCAGTCTGAACATGTAGGGCATCCTCTGTGTGTTCATTTAAATAACTAACCACTGCAAAGCCTTTTCTTGTGAGCTCTTATACAGACCAAATGTGAAACCCTTTCGTATCTGAAGGATCTCTTCCTAGATTATCACTATGTGTATTCAAGTTATCGCTAAAACATGAAGGTTTTATAGGTACAGAAGCCAAAAACTGATGGATCAAAATGCTGGGGATGTGGGGGGCTTGGAGGGTTTCTTGTGTTTTGTCCAGAAATGTCTCTAGGTTATGGCAACAGTTGTTGTGCTTTCATACCATCTCAGACTCCGACCTTAGAAATAAATAAGTACTTTCCTTGGGCACAGCATGTGCTTTATGCCCTCTCTCTACAAGAATGACATTCATTAGTGGTTTTTCACTTCCCTGTTACTCAGTACAACGATTGCATGATGCATTAAGTCCCTTCCACCACAGAGCCCAGGGTTATGGCTTTACAACCACAAACTGTCATTTCTGCAATGTGTTGAGTTTTATTTCTGTCCTTCATTCCACTTTAATTATGCAGAAGGCTCAAAACAGGTTTTGTTAGGGAGTGGGGGGAAGATTGCTTGGAGTTTCTTGGAAGATTTTTGCATACCTGGTAATTCTGCATAAAGGCTATACGGCTGGTATGAGTACCATAGGTAAGGTGGGATATACTGCATGGACTTAATAGATACACAAGAAACTTTTTTCTACCTGAAAAAGTAACTGTTTCTGACGATACTAGAGCCGTGCTAATGAGCAATCATAATGACCACCAGACTGTCCTTTCTAAAGGCTTACAAATGGGTAAGCCTTGAAAACCACAAAATCTGAATTCAAAGAAAGCAAAGCAGCCATGGAGAGCACAACAAAACTGTCTAACCACCAAGCTCCCCGCTGCTTCACCGCTCTTGCAATACCTCGGTGCCTGCAAGGGGATCTCTTTCTGTTTTCAATAGAAGTTTCAGTAGTTGATTTTGGTTGGAAAGAACTTCGAGAGCATTAACTGAAAGTGGTTATAAGAACAAACCTCCAGTCTGGGGGAATCCGGTAGCTGGCTTTTCCCTTTTTAAAGCTGATAGAGCAGTGGCTGTGCTGCACACTGATGCTGGCTCCATTTGCCCAGTGCCAGCAGCATGGGTTTAACGAAAGCTGTGCAAGCAATGGCAGGTGTTGCTCGACCCGGCTGCTGCTGTTGCAGGGAAATGGCTGGGGATTGGAAATGGCTTGGGGTACCCAGTTTGGCTTTTAAACCAACCTAATTGCTGTGAGCTCTCCATCCTCCCTCCAGCTTCTTGTGTTTTTGCAGTAACCTCTGCCCATATTTCTTCCCTCATGCAGTAGGACCAGGGGAAAGAGTGTGATTAGACAGTGAGGAAGCAAGCAGCTGCCTGTATACAAAGCTCTGCTGACTATATGAACTGAAGGAAAGTAGAAATGCTTTAATCTCTTTCATTTACTAATCCTAAGTGATGTATCTGGGAACAGTAGGAAAGAAATAGACAGAAGTGTGACTTTGAAGTCCAGCAAAGGTTTCTGTAGCTTCAAAGAGCTATTCTTCCCTGGGTTTTATCAGACTGAATGCCTAGCCGGTATGCTGGGCAAAAGGGGGACGTTCTCTGATGATTAGCATAAAAGACAGGGCAGGAAGGCTCTTATTCATGGCTTTGACACTTATTGTGCAAGGGTCTTCAGTACCACGGGTACTTTCATTCCGCAGTATTTGCTGTGGGTGTAATGACATCTTCTGCACCTGGTGGGAAGGTGAAATCCTGAGTTACTTGTGGCCGTGTCAGTCAGGTTTCACTGTCTGCTTTTCAAATCCTCTGAGAGAAGAAAAACAAACCACTGGAGCCCATGAAGCAGTTCCCTTCACTCACCCACCAAGAGTGACCCTGGGCTCCTGCTGCAACTGAGTGGGAGCGCAGCAGCCACCCCTTTCCTCCCTGCCTGGGATGGATTTTGCTCTCTCAGACCCTCCAGGTTCAACAGCCACTTTCTGTTGCCTTGAAGTCGGCAAACGAATTGCAGCAGGACCCCAGTTCCATTCTGTTCCAAGATGGAGCAGGCAAATGGAAACCTGAGCCTATCGGACCCAATCCTAAAGGCATTCTCCTTTTTTCTTTCCCTTTTTCTTTCCCTTTTTAACCGGTCAGCACTGCCATTGTCTCCTAACTGTCCTCTGAGACTTACAAAGCATTTCCTGCTCATGGCGACTTCTCTGTGCTGTATCTGTTTTGTATTGAGCTAATTAAAATGTTTCCTTCTGAAGAGAATGGTGAACTGACTTACCCCATATTCAGACACTGATCCTCAGGGCATGACTCTCTTTTTGTTTTCACTGAGAATGTCTCTCTCCATTTACATCACGGCTTTAACCCTTGATGTGCTTTGGCCTTCCCCATCTACTGTGGCCTTTGGAGGGTCTGATCCACAGCTCAGAAATAATGGAATTCATCCCAAACTTCCCAGCAAAGTTCACATTATTTTATTCTCATAAGAGGAATGGTTTTGGTTGCAAAGAAACCTCAATCTGATGATGGAGAACTCTAGAAATGCTGGGGGTTTTGACCCTCAGGTGTCTGTCTATGGAGACATTGCTTCATAACAGTGTCGCTCGATTCAGTGAAGATCCCAATAAAGAGATTTAGATGCGAAGGAAAAGAAAGCTGATGGAAAGCAGAGTTACACTGTTTGACCAGGTTGGTTTTGCTCAGGAGTAGAAGCTGGTGATGGAGGTAGCTGTGTCTTTGATGTAGCCCTGTTTATTTACAAAGTGTGGTTGAGAAAGAAAAAAAAAAAAGAGTAGAAACTGAGAGTCCTGTTTCCCTGCACCACTGGGGAATCCAACAACAGGACTCGGTTTATTTGCTTACAGTTCCAAAACACTTTCCAGTCAGCGTCCTGCCCCAAAAGCTTCCTTTCTTTCCTTCTCTGACACAATTTCCAGTGGTTCCTTGGTGATTGCTTGGCTTTTGGGCTCCTTGTTGCCTTTACTGGCTCCTCACAAGGCGCCTGCAGCCGCATGAAGCCCTCCTTTGACCGCTCTCGCCCAGGGCTGTGGCTCCGGGCTGGTTCCTCTGCAGTCCCTTTGCTGAAGCAGGAGAGCTGAACTTTCACCTCTGTTTATCCAGAAATTATAGGCTTTTTTTTTCCTCCCCCTTGCATACATTAGCACCACAAGCTTCCATCCAGCTGCCTGCACCACAGCACAAACACCTATTTCAGCTTTTGCAAGCTAAACTCGGTGCAAGGAGGTGCGAACGGTTTCCTCACGGTGCAGGGCACCGTGGGGCAGAAGGGAATCCGCACTCTACTCTCTTGCTCAGGACCTTGAAGAATCTGTGCCCTGCATTTATTTACTAGAGGGAGTTGACAAAACAGGCCTTTGTTTTCTCAAATGGCTTTTTTCTTGGGGGGGGGGGGGGGGAAGGGGAAGGCTGGAGAGCTCTCATCTGACAGCAGTATGAGCTGGATGGGTATCAACAGCCTTCGCTGCATTTGCTCTGGTTGGACCTCAAGCACTGGAGATGCACAGTTCCCTCCAGAGCTGCTGGGCTCCCCCTTCTTCTTAGTGCATGTTTCTCAGGAGGAGATTTAGAGGCATAGCTGGGGTTTTCATGTCATTTCCCTCACCTCCCCTCTGGGGAAAAACACTAAGGTCTGTATAAAATATTCAGCAGTATGTAACGAAAGGATGTGTTGAGGGTAAGCTTGCAGTAGTGTGTTAAATAAGAAATTACTTTGCAGCACAGAAATATCTCAGCTAGTGAGTGATGTTTCTGTAGTGAGGTTTCTTAGAAATCAGATTTCTAATAATAAGATGAGAGAAGAAGAATGGTATTTTTGGCATCGTATAAGGGATGATGCTCTTAGGGCTAAATATGGTAATTTCTATTTACCACATAAAAGCAAATACAATCTGGGGTGGAAGACGGGAATAATAGTTGATTAAAATAAGAGCTTCTGTCATGGTTGTCTATTTACAGGCATAATAGGTACTCAAAATATTACGAGATCATGTTGCACACAGAGAAAGCAGTTCCTAACATGCACTGTTCCTAACATGCACCTTTGTCTCAGGGCTTAGGGACTGATGAATGTTCCTTGATTTCACTTGCCAAGATAATGAGACTTTCCCTTTTTCTACAAAACCGAACCGTTCTGGGGTCAGCTAAGGCAAGCCTGGTTCCAAAGCATGTGGATCTTTACTCTCTTTTACGGGACCGAGCTGAGAAGATGGTGCATTAGAGGAAGTCTTGCAGAGCCACTGTCTGTTCTCATGAATAAAGAGCTCCTCTTTTCAAGGAGAGAATTTGGCTTTTGTAAAAGGTGGTGGCTCCCCTTCCCTGAGACTAAATCGGATCCTTATTTATGGAGGAGGAGCAGTGTGTGAAGGAGCAGAGTGAGTCTCTGCACGCACGCTTGACCTAGAAAGACCTATTGAGGCTGGGTGTGTGCTCCAGGAGCCATCCTCACCACCCCAGCCCCATGATCCTGGAGCACTGAGCCGTCAGGCTGGGACCGCTACATCATTGTACACCTGGCCAGCAATGCGCAGACTTGGGTAAATAGAGCCCAGATACTCAAACATGCTTTAGCCAGAGTTAGCTGCAGCCTGCACAGATGCATCTCAAACATTGGCATAAACATGTATGGCTGCAAGCGGCCATGCTATAGAAGTGCCAAGGCACTACCATGGTAACTAAGTCTCAGACTGCTTTGCCACGCTGCTCTCCCCAGCAACCAACCTTCTCTCACCCTGTGTTCCAGAGGTAACGTACCCTCTTACAGTGAACCTTTTCCCCAGCATCTGGCCCAAGGTGTGAGTAAAATTGCCCTAATTCCTGCTCTTGTGCTCTTGTCATGAAGTCACAGGCTGGAGGAGAGCAACCATCTTACAGCTGGGAGCACATCCTCCCCCTGGCACTGGCTGCAGTGCTGAGGCACAGTGGACGCTTCGATCCTGCTTCTCAGAAATCTGGGAGGTGCAGGTTTTGGCATTTGCTCTGTCTCGTTGTGTCCAGGCATTAGTTCAGTTTGTGTGCAGCTGAGCTCTGAACTCCAGGATTTGAAAGACACTGATTTTCATCAATTGATCTAACCCCAGTTAAGGAGGAGTCTCATTTTTAGTCTTGAAGGATTAAAGTGAAATGTGTGCTCAGACATCCCCCCCACCACCACCCCCTCCAACACCACCTCCTGTCCTTCCAGCTTTGTCAGGAATTTCTTTCAAAACTCAGAGGCTTTGAACCCCTTAAAGTCCCAAGGTTACTTTCCTGCCTGTTTTGGTTTAGCTTTCAGAATGTTAGTAAAGAAGAGAAGATGGAAAAGCGCTATAGGGAGGGGGCGAATATCCTTATCACCGACCTGTGAACTTTGCTCTTCCCATCCTCTGGGTTTTACTGTTCTGTTCATATAGCGAAGCAATGCAAAACCACACAATTGTCTCCTCTCAAACAAAGATTGAGGAGTGTCATTAAAAACCCCAAACTATTCTTGCGAATTCTTCTGTAGTGGGCTTACATCGGGTTAAATCCTATTTTTTTCCAAACAGCTGCTTCTTTAGATTAAGTTGTTCATCATTTATTTTACTTCTGACACTGTTTTTTCTATCTGTCTAGACCAGTATTTGATTTTTTTTTTTTCATGGGATTTTACTACTGAGCTTAAAAGGAGTAGATTTTACCCATAAATGAAAGCCCAAGTGACAAAATTTTGAAGTTTTGTAGTATAAAATACATAATTTATTTCCTATTTTTAACATTTTAATATAGATTTGGGGAATCAGATCTCGCATTACATGAAGCTGAAAGCATGTACCAACGTAAGCTGAAAGTTTATGTCACATTTATATACAACCCTTTCTTAAACTTATATTAGCGTCTATGTGATGCTGACTTCAAGTACAAACAGAAAGTCCTAACCAGGAGATACTTTTTACAAAGCTGAAACAATCCACAGGGGTAGAAAAGTCCTTAACTTGTCATCTGCAGTGATACAGCGAGAACTGTGATGTGAATTATAATGATTCCCACTGCAAGACTTTGGAAGAGTAGCTCACACAGTAATTACTTTCCAAAAACTTAGAGATCATCTTTCTCACTTTAAACAGAAACATTTGCCTCTCGCATCCCACCCATAGCATAGCTCAAAGTCAGAGGAATGAGTTCTGCCTGTATAGAAAAAACATCGCTAATCTCCATTGAAATGCACAACTCGAGCCCATCCCCGGTTAGTTTTATCCCACAGATTTGTCTGAGCCCTCACATTTCAGAAATCAATCTTCTTTTCAGGGCTGACATTAAATCTGGATGCTTTTCTGCTGGGTTAGAAAGGGAGGAAATGCAAACTTACCACGGCAGCGGGGCCGGGGCTGAGGTCATGCCCACGGCTCGGTAGATTTCAGCCCGATTCCTCCCTGACAGCCCCCATTTATCCTTTTTTCGTGCGTGCAGCGCAAGCAGAGTTAGTCCCACACGGAAGATCTGCGTGCTCGGCTTTGTGAAAGTTTACCCGTTCATCTTCAAACTGCAAAGCGGCTGGCAGTTGTCTGCCTTCCTTTGTTCGGGGAGGAAACAAAACTGCTGAATGCTGCAGCCATCATGTCTTGGGAAACGGGACACAAGAATGGGCCCAATGTCTGGGCAGGGTTTGTGGGCAGGGGGAACTCTTGGGGGTCCAGATAGGAAACGCTTTCCATTGGGCAGGGAGGTGTTATTAGTGCCTGAGCCCGCCCCGCGCCCGGGTCTCTGCTGGATCCCTCTCGCGGGGCTGTACTCCCTCCCAGAGCGTGTCCAGCAGCTCCCAGGGCAGAATTAGCAGCCTCAGGACAGCCTGACAATGGGTAACGCGGATTTCCTGAGCCATTAGCTGGCGGACACAGCCTGCGGGAGCCTGCCCGCGCCGGGAGGGAAGCGAGAAGGGGGAAAGCTGCTTAAATCTCGGATTTGCTTTTTCTCGGCTGCAATTGTTTTTTCCTTCCAATTAAAAAAGCGAGGAGGAGGGAGGGCAGCTGGGGATCGGGGAAGTGTTAGGTAAAAAAAACTAAGAGACTGCAAAGCAAAGCTACCCATAAAATATCCAAATAGGTGTAGAAAGGGGTTCTTTTTCAGTTTGGGGTTTGTTTTGTTTCGCTTTTAAATCTTCTCAAAGGAGCTGACTAGAACGGTCTGGACCCTTGTCCACCAGCAGTTTGCTGTGAAAGCCCTAGGCTCCTGCTGGAAAACCTGTAGGCTTTTAGACGTTTAGGGACATAATCACAGATACTCCAGGGAAGCGCGGCTGCTCTCGGCTCTGTGGCTTCCCCTGAGAGCTGCTTGCGGTGCCTTTCAGTGAATCCGCCTTCCAGCAGAGCTGCTAGCTAGAAGCTTTGTATTTTTATCTCTTACCTTTAATATCAGCCCTTCAGCTAGGGAGGAGGATCTTCTGGCAGCAGACGGCTTATTTGCCTCAGCCTGTTTACTCTGTGCAGCAGCCGATGCCCTCGTATTTGTTTTTCAGCCCTCTCTAGTTCCATAGGTTTGAAATGCTGTGTCTGCTTCTAAAGCCCAGCCTCCCACCTAACGAGTCTTGCTCTCATTGTGTTTGTCTCTCCTTTTCCTCTGCTCGTCCTGGCTGTTCCCACAGGCAGCCAAGGCCGGTAAACAACTCATTGTGAAGCTGGAACGAATGTTATTCCTTGGGCTAGTGGCTGATGCAGTGGTCTCTGACTCGTTTCTGCAGCGCGCCCAGCTGCCACAGGCTTTTATCCAGTCGATGCAAATAACTTCCTGAATATCTCATGTAACAGCATAGCTCCAGTCTTCAAAACCTCATCCTCCAAGGGCTCACAGTTTAATAAAGCACAAAAACACGAGCGTGGCTTTGGTTTGAAAATGGTGAAGGTGCAGATGTTTCCTGCTCCTAATGGTCAAAGGTCCGGTTTCTCTTATTCAGCTGGTAAAGGTGATAGACAATCTGGATGGATTGTGAAGGGCTGATGAAGGGATAGCCAAGGACATCAGCCATCACCACCACTTGTGTACAAATGTGGGGTGAGCATCGGGCTGGCAGAAGGGTCAAGAGGCAAAATCCACCAGTGTCACGAGGAAACCTGCATACAGCAATCAGCTTCATGGCTTGTGGGCATTTCCAGGCTGGCTGCATGGAAATCCTGGTCCCTTGGGTATAATGCTTTTCACACCCCAGGACCTATTCTTATGCCAGTGTGAGTGCTCTCAGTGGGGACCGATTAAACAACACCTCTGCATTTGAAATTGCCTTTTTTTAGGGAAGGAAATGTAGTTTGGATGGTTTGAAGCTGAATGTACTGATAGAGATTAGAATGAGCACAATGATACCCTTTGCAGATTAACATCTTGCGTCTCAGCCTTCAAAACTATCAGTCCCTGGGCAAACACATTAGAGAGGAGACTGATAACTCCTTGAAGATTAAATACAGCATAAACCTTAAAACAAAACAAAACTTCTGTGTTTATTAAAGTATGTAGCCGGAATGTGGCAACCGTGCCAACTTTAGCGGTATTGGAATTGAACCAGGCAGCTGTACCTATCTGGGATGTTTGCTTTCTCTCTGGAGTTATTGGTTTAATTAAACGCTCCTAGCAGAAGTCTTCAGCTGTTATGAATTTCAAGGGCTCTCAGGAGCTCCTCTTTATAAGGTTGCCTCTAACCTAAGAGGAGGTGGGGGATGGTATTTTTTCCCTTTACAGAGTCCATCCTTCTCAACCACTGTAGCGGTTCCAACTTCATATCTATCCCTGGTGGCTATAGGGTTCAAAAGCATCTCTAGCGAGCGGGTTATTCAGTCACCTGTTTTTCTTTAAAAAGGAGCATCTTTTTCTGCCAGTATAGCCAAAACAAGAAGCTGGAAAAGCAGACTCTCTAGGTTCACCCGTGATGCTGCTCTGTAGCCTCTAGAGATCATTGAAAAGAACAACCCCAACCCTTTTCCCCTATCGGACATAAAACAGGTTTGGCATTGACAAGAAAGAAAATGCCTCCAAAGCAATATATTCCTGCCCCCCTGTAAGGCACATTTCACAAAGCACTACACATAGGCCTTTATCCTTCTCCACACCAGTTTAAACAGGCTAAATGCTGTGCTGTCAATGTACTCTGTATTATTTTATTTAAAACAAATAAAGTACAAACATTTCCAACAAAGTGCCCTTAACATAGGTTTATTTGCCAAACACGAGAAAAGGAGGTGGCTGCTCTCTTCTAGGTTACAGTTACAGGCAAGTGTTTTCTTTAAAATGGAAAAACAATGAATAGACTCCTCGGCTCTTCATCTCCCCTCTCCGCACAACTCGTTTGCTGTCCCCACCCTGATCCCATGGTGTTCATCTTAGACTTGGGACAGGGCGGGATTTAGTGAACTCTCCTTGTTAAAACATTGGCAGTACATCAGTAATCTCTAGTTATTTTGGAAAACAAGGGAAACTGGACTGTTATCTTATTGGAAACCACGGCTGCTGAGAAGGCATAACACGTTTAAGCAAAAGTTTCACCCCCTGTTTGCAGTACTCAGATTTTCTGCTTGTGCATTAGAAACCCTACTGATGTGATACTTCTGGTTTTGGTTGTCTGTTGTGTCAGTGGTTTGGTGGCTTTTGGATGGGCATATGAAATATCCATTGTTTTCAGCTAGGCAGGAATACCAGAATTTGAGGAAAAGTTTTGCCCAGAAGACTAGCATATTGTACTTCTGGGTGATGAACGCTTAATTCTGCTGCTGTCAAACATGCTGGTTATTTTCAGTCAACTGATGCTTTATTGTGCCAAGATTCCTACTTCAGGACACTTACAAGCACTCTAAAGGAGCCAAAGAGCAGAAACCAAATAAAAATTGCATTTTAAAGGTCGCTAGAATGTATACGATAGCAACATTAGCTCTTCCCTTTCCTCCTCTATTCATTGGTGAGGCTTCCTTCCTTTGCTCTACAACAGCAGCCTTGATTTGTCATTCAGTAGCTAAATATTGCGTGGCTTTGGTTCATCCTGGTCCGACAGTGCATATCAGATGTTCAGAGGCCCCTTGAGGTTCTCCCTTCCATAGAGAGCAGCCTGTGAACAAGCTGCTCTAAAGCTGCAGTGGTAAATATGGACCATGCAGGAGTGGCTTTACAGCAGCAGAGTGGTTTAGGCACCCTGCCTGGGGAAGTGGGTGACCCCATGTTGCCGAAATACCAACTCTTTGAGCCTACTAACTCGGCTGTATGCAGAGATTCTGGCTGTCTGCAGTGCTTCCATATGATGTCCTGTGCCATTTGCTCATCCTATGAGGCTCACAGCTTCCCCAAGTATCACGCTTTTAAAGCACCAGCTTTAGGATTATAGCTGCTGTGGAATAAGGTTAATGTCTGGGTGACCCCAAAGGAAACATTGGGATGATTAAACCAACAGGTTCAATTCTGTTAGAAGGGAGTATTTCATTTAGACATTCCCCAGGAAAGCTTAAGGAAAAAATCAGTAATACTGACATTTTCCTGGAAAAAAGGGAAAAAGAGTCACTTTACAGAAACCGCAGTCTGTGCTGGAAAAGACTTTAAAGGAAAATTCCTGAGCAGATGTAGCAGAACCCTTCAGGAGCTCACTAATGCTGCAGTGTTTACTAACGCTTAATGGCTTGTCAGTGCTTCCATTTGAAATCCTTTTTGAAGAGTTTTATAACAAAGCCATCAAAAAGTCACTTTGGAATCAAATGGAAATGCGAAGCCTCATCCTGCTTTGGGGGTTTTTCTGGTTGGTTTGTTTTGCTTTGGGGTTTCTGGGTTATTTTAAAAATACATTTAGAAAGACTTTTAAATGCTGTAGAGAGATGGCAAAGAAAAAAGAAAAACAAGTGCCCCTTTGAATCGTTATCCCTGCAATTTTAAGGCCGTGTCATTTAAAAACGCTGGTTTGTTAATTTACTAGCACTTAAGGTTCCATTACTTTCCTGTCCGAAAGGACTTTCTGCTAATAAATGACAGGATATTTCTTCTCCAAATGTTTATTCAAATCAAATCTTTTGGGGGCAAGGGAAAGTGCTGCTCGTGCCAGCAGAGAGACCGAGTGCCCGGAAAGTCTGGGCTGCACTCAGTGCTGGCTGCTTTCTAGTGAGCACAGATTGCTAAACCATGGAGACAGTCCATGTGGGCAAGGATGGGATTAACCCATCACCCTGTGATCTGTTTCTCTGATTTTCAGACCCATCCAACAGTGAGCATTTGCATTCTCATGGGTCCTGATGGCCTTTGTTAAACGCAGCCAACTTGAAGCAAGGGTGTTAGATTATGAGCTGCTGAAATGCGTTTCATTTCATAAAAAGTAAAGCAGAAATTCATACTGCTTGCTAGATCAGGGAAACAGAAAGCTCTGGTGGCACCAAGTGCTTGAACTGGAATATTCCTCCAAACTGTGCATATTTTCCTAAAGCTTTGCTTCTCTTTGCTATGTGCCATCATCAAGAACCTAGAAGAAATGTCGGTCTGTCCTATAGTGTTCTCTCCGTGCCTCAAGGCACACCTCTGTCCCTTGGCTTTCCAGGTTTTGCAGTAATTTAACCAGGCTCTTCCAAGTGTGTCTCAGTAGTGGCGTTGTGAGTGGAGAAGGGATTCTTTTTGCAGACTCCCCACTTATTAGTAATTTCCCCCATAACGTGGAGCAATTTCCAGTTCTGTATGACCAAATCTAACCCACAGTGCCTCCCTTCAGGAGCTGCATCCAGGAGTTCAGGCAGCAGAGAAACACCTGGTTATTCTCTCTTCCAGAATGAGTTCAGAAACTTGCTCCGTTCTAAGTTGGTGTGGGAGCTGGGCTTGTTGATGCTTTTTACCCAGTTCAAAGGGGCTGCTTTTCAGTTCTGCATGCTTCAGAGTCCCCGCTTTAATAAACACGCTGTAACGTATCCCATTGTTTTGACAAGAGGCACCAGTTATGCCGAAATCTTATCCCCGGGATAGCGGAGCAGGTGTTTTCCAGCAAAGCTGCTGGGCTCCCGCATGAGCCGCCCCTTGCACCAGCTGATGAGGAGCCTGATTTCAGACCTGGGCACCACCACTCCTGTCGCGGTAGAGGGTGATGTTTGAACGTATCCAAGGGGAAGCGGAAACCACTGCCTTTGTCTTCCCATGGAGGGGAGTTGAGCAGGTTTTAGGGAAAAGTGGGTGAAATAGGGTTGGTTTATTCTTTTGCTAAATCCTAGTGATAGCCAAGCAATGACTCCTGTGGTGAAGCCTGTTTTAGTAGAGACAGCGCTGTTTGACTGGTGTCAGCAGGAGGTACCATACCCGTATTTCATACCATGAAGTTTTCCTGGGCCGTGGGGTGGCCGCAGTCAGGCTGTAACACGGCATCGGTACGTGCTGGTATTCTACTGGAGTAAACTCGGTTTCACCAAATAAAAGAGTGGTGGACTCCTCTACCTTGGACGCTGTTAAGATTCATCTGGACAGGGTGCTAGAGCACCAGTCTAGGTCATACTTCACCAAGAAAGGTTGGACCAGACAGCCCTTGAAATCCCTTCCAGCTTGGGATTCTGTGATTCTATGAAATGAACTGGGAAGGATGAAGAGCTAAGAGGTCAGGAAGAGCCACTGCAGAGCAGTTAATGAAGCAAGCAGAGAACAACAGCTGATGCGGGCCAGTGCTGGCTGACTTCCCCATTCAGTAGCAGGGACAGTATCTCGGAGCACAGCCTTAGAGGGATATTAAGTTTCAACAAAACAAGCCCAAAGGACATGAGAAGCCAGTGAATACAAGACTGTTCTGATGGCAAAAAATCAGAGTTTGAAAGGAGCCTGGAGCACCTAAAACAATTGAAGGCGCAACTGGGCAGAAGCATTTCTGCTGTGCATGAATAGAAGGAAGAAGCAGCTGAATATCAGGAAACGTTTTCTAACAATGCAGGCTGTTAGGCTTCAGTGGAGCCTCCCGAGAGAAGCAGTAAGAGCCCACATGGGCTGAATAATACAAAACTAGACAAAATCATGGCGTACATATACTGGAAAGAAATCCTTCAGTACAGTGATGGACAGTGAACACAGAGCTTCTGTTCTTAATAACATCTTTGAGTTGCGTTTTTGATACACAGATTTACAAGAGCTCTTGCAAACAAGGAGGCTGTGAGCTTTCTGTGCAGGTTCTCTCCCTGCAAGGCAGGTGGTGGGGAAGGGGCAGAAGGCACACACATCACAGCCCTGCATTTCCCAACAATGCAAAGCAGTTCCTTGGCTATCCCTGTCCCTGGGAAGAAGCCTGTTTTCTTTATTTTCCTAAGAAAACTCCATTAACGCAGGTCCCGCTCCCCATAGAGGGCAGCTGTTTCCCTTAAAAGTGCTTGGAGATTGGTGTCCCCACCACAGCATTCTGGTTCCCTCTTCACATGCAGGAGTTTTTGGGATTGCAGAATTTCAGGTGGGCCACAGATTGGAGGGTGATGCTGGCTGCTTCACAGCCCCATCAGGCTCCCTTCAGCGCTGCACCAGCCTCCCTGGCTTTATCATAGAATGGTTTGCGTTGGAAGAGACCTTAAAGATCATCTAGTGTCACCGACTGAGAATGGAAACATAGCTAAACTAGTAAAATTAATCATGCTCTGTAGCTTCACTGTCTCGGGAGCCTTTTGCAGCATCACAACATACAACAGCATAGCTGTTCGGAGAATGTGAAAGCTCAGAGAATTTATTGGTGAAAGAAGTACGCTAGGATGGATGTCAACCTTCATCAGCATCCAGGCCATTGCAGTACCTAGCAGTTGGTACAGCCTGCAGTTCCCCTTTGCCTTCTCAATGGATATTGAGTATCTTGACCCCAAAGAAGACTGTTTTGAACATGACTACTCCTGCAGTGAGGTGTGTGCCGTTGTGCAGGGCTACCCTGCATGCTGAGGTCCAAAACTTTGTGCTGTCCTTTTCTCCTAGGGATTGTGTTAGTAAAGCGTATTAATGGGGCTAATCTTGCCAAGCCATGTGCTTTTCTGTTGCACAAACTTACAGTTGGACAGTGTTAGGCAAATCAAAGCAGTATTATTCATGTTGCACCACCACTTAACTCCTGCTCTCTACCAGCCCATTGTTGATAGTACTTTGGCATCACGTCAATCTGATTGCAATTAAGCTTTTTACAAAGCATCGTTCAAGGCTGTCTGTCCAGGTTTTGATTGTTCGTGCTCTGAAATGCTCCCCACAATGGATGTGCTGGGGAATATGCTACCAGCTGTGTTGATAATGCCCTCATCTGATAGTTTTGATAATTTTTTGGTGACTCATGGAGGCTATTTTTGTAGTCATTTGTTTGGTTTTCTGACTGAGAAGTGGCTCCTGGGGGGAGAAAAGTACATATTTAATCCCCCGGGGTTATGCATTTTTTTTCCTGAAGCCTTCTTTTATGCACAAAAGACTTTCTGAAGGTTTCTTCTACCAGAGACTCCAAATAAGTACCTGTGTTCGTAATGAAAGTAGGATGGTATCTGTAGAACAGCAGCAAAGAGGAAAGAGTCTGGTACAGATACCAAGGCCTAAGTGTGTTGCCAATACATAAATGTAAAAATAAAGGAGCCTGCATTTCATTTTGGAAATAGGCTGTATTTCCAGCTGAAACTTGCTGCAGAGTGTGCATAATGCAGTTCTGACCGTCTTCTGAGAGGGAGCAAGCAGTTTCTCTCAGCTTGCGAGCAAATGTGGGGACGCAGGAGCATCCAGCCAGTGACTGTCTTATTTTGGGAAGTTCTCTACCCTGGGATCCTCCCTCCTCATGGAGAAAGTGGTTTGATAGGTTTAAACCTGGAAGATTTATTTTCCATAACATTCTTTAATCCTCTTCTGTCTCAGGACATTACTTTTGCATTTGAGGTGGGAAAAGTGGTGTCCTCTGAATGAGCTCAATGTGCAGGAATTAGGCTGGTCTAGTGATTATTTCACGTCAGTTTATAGAGAATACAGAAACTTTCTTTCTCTGTGCTCTGCCATCCTCCCCTGCTTGCCGTCCACCTAACCTAGAAACAGTAGGAAAAAGAGATTTCTTCAGCGTTTCACCGTTTGACCTAGTGCAGGATTTACCTTGTCCTGCCTTTCCCCAGAATTTCTTGTTTCTCTTCATTTTGCCATAGACCATTCCATTTTACTTCATCAGTCTATCAACTGCTGTTTGCATCTGCTAAAGCAACATAAAATAAACATAAAATATAACATAAAGCAACATAAAATAAATCAGGTATGAAAATACAACCATTGGCCAATTTCCTTTTATTTGAAGCTAAAGGCAACTTGCAGTAATTTAGTGCGAGTTGAGCGTATCAAGGTTTTCCTGACGTGAGGGAAGATCCCTGCTCCGTTTGATTGAAAAGGCTCGTGTACAGAGGGACAGGACCCATCTCCTACCTGAGAGCACACGTATCTCCTTGGAAGCCTGTAATGAAGCATTTCCTTGCAGGTGGCCCCAAAACACCTCAAAAGTGCCCATCAGGGAGCTCTCACTAACCCATCCTGATGCATCAGGACCTGATCTCCTTCCTACAAACTCTCCCTTTTTCCAGGACCATAACAGCTTATAGCAGACATTCGGCATCCACTGCGAGTCCAGCCTGAGGTTACAGGTTAGTCCCAAAGCTTCTAGTTTACAACCCAAATTTCATGACGAAACTAACACTGAACAAACATGGTGGAAGGCGTACTGTGTCACCAGGTGTCCTCTAGAAAGTTGAATTGAACCAGTTTTTCATGGAGTCACCTGGAAAGAAGTTATTAATGGGCCAAAAACACTCCTGAGTGGTAGCTTCCACCAGCAAGGAGGCAATGGCAAATACCTAATTACATATACCAGTTACATATTGGTCAGGACTTGACTGAACAGTGTGTCACTGATGCAGGGCAAACTCTGCAGTGTGTGAGAAGTACAGCTGAGCCCAAAGTACAGAGTTTTGAACCGAACTTTCCTGCAGTTTCGGGAGCTCAGGGCACGCATCCCAGCACGAGCCACCTTGGAAATGGTATCTCCAGTGCTGTGATTTGAAATACAGAGGGGTGCTTTGAGCAGATCACAGCAGATGGCCTCTGTTGGCTTGCTTGGAGTGCCCAAGGAGGGCTGCGGAGAGGCTCAGGGTGTGACACCTGGACGCTGCTCAATTGCTATCAACAGGCTGTGGTACAGGGAGCGCAGATGTCGTGTTCTAGCCCCTGCCGTGCTCTGAGGTCTGAAGGTGCAGCAACAGCAGTGCCTCAGGCTGCCTGTCATGATGAATATTTCCATTTCTGGTACAAGGCTGCATGGGGCACTTCAGCTCGAGTAGAGAATTTGTTCCAATTTCTGGGGTACATTTGCAGCTCTCAGCTGCTCATCACATGCAAAGACCCAGTGCCCAAGTCACACAGTGACCAAGACTTGGTGGTCCTTTTAGAGGAGATGGGTGTTTCTGCAGTGCTAATCAGGTTGATGAAAAACCACCATGATAAATGAATACAGAAAATAAACTGAATAAAAGCTGCTTTTCTAAAAGATAGGTTTACTCCTGGAGGAGGAGGAGCTTGGAGAGGCAGCTTACCATGCCAGGGGAAAGGCTACCCTGTCTAGAAGCTCTGTAGATAAGAATGGAAATCCTTGTATAACATTTCCCTTTGTTATCAGAGGGGAAGAAACACTTTTTAAAGCATTGTTTTTACAGAGGAAAACAACACCAACAGGGCAATGACTTTTTGCTTCTTCTACATTTTGTCTGTTGACTCGTGAGGGCCTTCCATGCTGAGACTGCAAGCCACCCTCTACCGCTGTCCCTTTGCCCATCTCTGCCCATCTGGGTTTGGTCAGTTCCTGTTGCAGCAAGGAGAAAATTTTGCTTTCATGCTCTCCTCCACCCCTGGCCTGAGCCTACCTTCCTGCCTGGGTCTGGCACCACATCCTCATGCCCCAGCCGTTCCTTTCCATGGCCATGCCCATCTCCCATGCTCTTCCATCTGCTCCCAGGGCACCATGTCCCTTGCTTCACTGAATGCACCCTGTGCACAGGCGAGGCTGGTGCTATTTGTCAATAACTCAATGTCAGCTAATCTGTTCCCTTAGTGCTCTGTACTGGTGCCCTGCTGGGCCTGGATCAGGACAGGGTTCACACCAGGCTGCATCCCTCCTTCCATAAGATGTTCGGAATTTTGACTAAAGTTTTCTTGCCGCTCAGTGCCCTGGGATTTAGTTGTCAAAGTTCCAGAGCCCTTGTGAAGCCAGCTGCTCCTCTGAGGTTTAGCCATATTCAGGTGATGCCTTCCCTACTGGTTTTATACATTAGCTGGTACCACAACAACAGAGACTGCATGTAAAACTTGGGAAGGCTGAAGGGCGTCTGGATTTGAATTTGCAGGTTTGATTTTTCCTTTGTCCAAAAGCCATTTCTAATGTGGGGTTTGTCAGATTAAAAATTCAAACAGCGTTCTCGTCCAAATGACATCCTGACAGCTTGCGCTCATGCGGAGATGTAAAATTCCCTTTCCCAGTGACCAGAGCTGCTGCCGCCGGCCCGAGCTCTCACGGGAGCATGAGGCACCACAGCCCCATTGCAAAGCTCTCCATGAAACACAAGACCTCACTCAGAATTCGTGGAGCTCCTATTTTATCGTCACTAAGTGAACCGAGGACAAATGTATTTCCTGCCACCAGGAGCAAAACACAGGGCTTACTCCCCGGTTTATGTCTTTCCTCCTTTATTGTCCTTTTACTGTGGAAGAGGATTTACTTAAAAGAAAGATTTTATTTAACATTTAATGATGAGTGTTATTGACTGAAGCAAACAGAGCAAAGCAAATAAACCCCTGTCGTTTTACATAGTCTGGAAGTCCTTCCTCAGGGTTGCTAAGTAGTCCCTTGCTTGTTGCAGTGTAATTACACTAATTAGTAGCCATCATGGACTCCTCCAAGGGAAACTGGCTGTGAAATGGGGTAAGATGGGTTGCTTTTTTGTTTATAATAGCACCTGAGCAGCTGCTCCCTGAGCTACATCAGCACCGGCTGCCCTTGGGTGAGGTGCTGTGGGCTTGAGCAGTATTTCATCCATCCTGTCCCCATCGCTGCCCTTGTCAGAGCCACAGATTTGATGTTCAGCAAAAAGAAAGCTGGGAAGATTTTCATTGATTTCAGCTAGGTAACGACATGGCCACAGACAGTGGGTTTGCTTAATTCTTTATTAATAAGGCTTTTGTTAATGCTATGAAACCAAGAAGATTCCCAATAGCCCAGTTCCAGACTCCTTCCCCCCTGGGCCTGTCTCTGCACTGCCTGTCTTAAAGAGGGCTGGGAATGTCAGAGACCAGAGCACTCCATGGGCTACAAGAGGCCGTGGTACCCAGTTTTACTGCAATATATGTTCAGAGTAGGACAACATGTTGAGGCCACAGAGATGCATTGACCCACAGTGAGCGCAGTGTCCGTGGGCTCTCCCTGTTCCTAGGGCAGAGGCACCTCTCCTCTCCAGCAAATGGCCATTTTGAGCTCTGGGCTGCCATCACAGCTCTGCCTGTTCAGGAATTTAGCTGCTTGCACAGTAAAGGCTGAGAGGAGAGGCTGTGCCACCAGCAATGTTACCCTGTCCCAGCAGCAGCAGCCCTGACAGCCTCCGCGTATCCTTCAGCACAGGACAATCCTTTCCTTATGCATCACCTCTGTACGGGCATACCCCTACCCATTTCATTGCAGATGTCATGTTTTGCCTAAAAAGGCTGGACCAGATGATCCTTGAGGTCCCTTCTAACCTGGGATTCTGCGATTCTGTGATTCAGACAAACTTCATGTGCAAGGCAAAAAGCCTGATCTTCCCTCCCTCCCTCCCTCTTCGGTAGGCTTGCTGCGTGTGATTTCCCTGCTCGCAGTGAAGTTGCTTTTGCTGCGCGGTGGTGAGCTGGGCTGCAAGGCAGACCCCAGCCCTCAGGACAGGCAGTTCTTCTGCAGGAGCTGCAGGTACAATTTCTTTGTAGGACTGGAAAACAATGAGTGTTCAATCAGGCCAACATCTTCTATCAGGCTCTCAGGTCTGCGCCAGGGGGGGATCCAGCTCCAGCTGCACGGTGCTGTGATTCAGGGCAGGAAGCACAAAACAGCACACCCAAAGGGAAGCACCGGAGGAATTCACGGGGACAGAAAGCAATTAAATGGCCTGGAACGTGTCCAGGGCCTTGGGGTTGTCACCCCATCTCCTCCATAACTTTGACAGCTACATGTGGCCTGGGTCTCTGTGCTCTGTCTCCTCTGAGAGGTGCTGTGCAGGGCAGTGGGACCGGAGTGGTGTGAAGTGGCTCCTCGGTGTTGGCTTCAGACCACTTTGAGAGCTCTTGCTGTGGCAGTGCCATGGCTGGGCTCCAGTGGAGCGTGTGATATATGTATATACTCCTGTGAATTTGAAGCGACCTCTCGGACCATTACTAGGGGATGCTATATTTGTCCTAATGCTGACACATCTTTAAATAGCACAGTTACATTACAAAGTCTCTGTTTAAGGACTTTACCACTGTCACTTTCACTGAGTGTGGTTCGTTCAAAGCAGTTTGAAAAGGAGCAGAGCCTCCCTAAGCGCTGCTTTGATCCCACTAACATTTTTCTGACGAGCAATAGTTGCCAGAGGCTCTCCCTTCTCTGTCAGTCGTTGTTACACCTCTTCTGTAAACATTTTGTCCCCTCTTTGTGTTTTCTTTCACTTTCCCAAACCACCTCTCCTACACCTTCCAAATGCTGAACTGCTTTTAAACTCCTCATCGCCCCCCTTCTTCATCACAGCTGTTTGGCAGACACTGCCCTTGACTGCCAAGCACACGGTTCTCCACCTTGGAGTAATGACTTATTTCTAAGTGCTGGAGAAAGGAAGACTCTGGGGACACCTTACTGTGGTCTTTCAGGACTTAAAAAGGAGCTGTAAGAAAGATGGAGAAAGACTTTCAATGGGGCCTGTTGCGATAAGATGAGGGGTAACAGTTTTAAAGGAAAAGAGGTGAGATTCAGGCTGGATGTGAGGAAAAAATTCTTTACAATGAGGGTGGTAAAATACTGGCACAGGATGCTCAGAGAGGTGGTGAGTGCGCCATCTCTGGAGACATTCAAGGCCGGGCTGGATGTGGTTGAAGGTGATCTTTGCAGGTCCCCTCCAACCCAAACTATTCTATGATTCTATGATCCCTTGAGAAGGACGATTTCACCTCCTTGGCTAGGGTCCCCTGCTCCAGTATCGGCGGGCCATCTGTTTGCAATGTGAGTGATAGAAAACTGTAGCCTTTTTCTTTCCCTAATTTCTCCTTCTTGCTGGCTCTTCACACTTACACTTGGCTCCTGCTAATTTATAACAATGACGAATGCATCTTTAATCGCACGAGCACTTTGCACGTTCCTCTGGCAGCTGCCGGCTCTGACACCGTGCTGCACTCGGGGAGCTGCTGCCAAGGCAGAGCAGCGGCTGCTGGCCTGGCTGGTGGTGAGCACAGCCCCGGATTCTGTGCATTTCCTGATCTCTTTCTTTTTCATGTGCTTTTATCTGGTTTTTGACCATGTTATCTTCTCATGAGAGCCCTGTCACCAAATGACAGTCCAAGCGTTCACCGGCACCAGCACAATACCATCTGTAGGAAATGAAATAGAATTGAGGGCTTTTGGGGTGGTAAGCAGTGGCTGCAGCAGCTTTGCAACCTTTTTTAGTGATGGTACTTTATCTGGAGAAGGAAGAAGGAAGAATCTAATAAAGCTACCTGATGGAAGGAGAAACCTAGTTCATGGACTCAGCTTCGCTACCACTGCAACTGGTTTGGGTTGCATGAGGATCACATGAGAGCAAGCTGATTTTAAGTTCTTAGACCCCTTTCATATGCAACAGAGCTTTCAGTTTGTTAAACGTGATGCTGCAGCACAGCTGGCAGTGGAGAAGGGGAAGCACGTGGCCAGCCCTGCACTGTGGCTCACTTCCTAATGGGGAAAGGAGCTGTGAAAACGGCCGCTGCTTTGTTTTCTGAGTTACACACCTGAAGTGACGGGAAGCACCATAACTTCTCATCATGATTATACACCCTGTTCTGCACCCCATGGTGCCATGGGCATAACTGTTGTCAAGCGGCCTTGTTCTCTCCATCCCCAGCGTGGGTTTGTAACTCTCACAAGCTTTTCTTCCAAGCTGCTGCTCAGCCTTTGCTCTTCTCCTCTCTGGGACCCTTTTGCTTGGCCCTTTTCAGTTTAGTTTTGCTATGAGCACAAGTTATGACCAGAGCTCTGTCTTTGCACAGCGTTGGAGTTAAACTTTCCCCTTGTTTTAGAGAACACATGGTTTTGCTTAGCACTAGCTAAGGAATTACAAGCTGTATGTCTTGAATATGTATCTGCCAAGGTAAGTAACCTCTGCTGTGAAGTCGAACAATCAAAGCTCGTGCTTATTTGTTTTCCTATGTATAGATTTACCAGCTGCTGGTCTCTAACATTTATTGGTGTTTACTTTTTCCTAGTCAAGACGTCATTGCCGTGTTGCACTAGGCAGTCTGGCAGTGGGTAGTGGGGCATGCTGCGAGGCTTTTCCACCGCCCGGGGCAGCGCGGCCCCCCTGCATGCCGGCAGCAGGCTGGGGCAGGATCTGAGGATCTGGCAAGGAATCACAGTTTACTGTTTCCAACAAATCTACTGGCGGAGGGGGGAGCTTCAAATGCCAGGGGATCCACAAAGAAGTGACTGGGTATTTTACATCAGCTCTTTGGAAATGTGCGACATGGTTGCTTGAGGAACATAAGGGAAAGCCTGACTCTAAAGGTGTGTGGATTCCTGGGTGGTTTTTGTGATTCTCTTTGATTTCTATGTCAGTTACATCCTGAGGGAAAGCTCTGCAGAAGGATCATATCCCGGCGCCATCACAACTAGATCCTGAATCTCGTAGTTCGCAGGTGGACATCTGTGTTCCCCAAACTCGTGCTAACTCCAAGGCTTCCTTGGTTGCTGTGTGTTGCTTAGCCCCACCAATGGATTGTATAGCTATACCTACACCAGCACCAGTGGCTTAGAAGCACTGGGTGAGAACAACCGGAAAGTATTTGTGCTGTTTATGATTCAAAACAACAGCTCTCCATACACCTTATTCTGAAAAGCGTTACATGTTTTGAGCCATAGCAGATTTACGAAGCCTGGGCAAAAGGAGTTTCACTTATGGTAGAACTCCTCAGTAAAGGATGAGGAAGGTTTTAATGTAGAAAGTAGTTGTGTTTTGCTGAACTGCCCTGGCAGCACTGACACAGACAAGGGTTTGAGACCATTTTGTTGGCTTGTACAAGTTGCTTCTGCAAATAAAAACAATCCCACACGCTGCCATTTAGAATTTGCTTCCGACCTAGTGTCTTAACCTCAGTGTCTGGAGAGAGCAGAGGTACCTAAATTGATACTGCGAACAGAGCACTCCATGTGCACAGGATGACAAGCAGCAGGTTTGAGGACATGAAAAACTGGCAAAGTCTTTACAAAGACTTCCTCTATCTCAGAGCGTTTGTTCCTTGACACATTTCAGAAGGTTTCTAGAGCAAGGACAGCAATGGAGATTCTTGAGACAGTTTTTGAGGGAAGTTTAAAATGCAGTTTGGGAGCTGTTATTGCTTGGCTTTATAGTGTAGAGGAAAAGAGGCTTGGAATGTGGGTACTAGCTCATAATCTACTGGCTTAAACAAGCATTCATTTTACTCCTGGAGTTACTTGACGTACATACAGGCACAGAGCACTTTCAAGATCTTTCTAGGGAAGCACTGGGAGCAGCCCGAGGCTCAGCCTGCCCTGCAGCATAGCTGGATGCAGCACCTCGCCTGGAAAACCTCAACCTGCGCGCCTGGCACGCTTGCACTTGTCTTTTTGCTCCAGAGACCCACAGGCAAGAAAGAGCTGGCGCAGAGCCTGCCCTGGCTGCATGTGTGCGAGCAGGGCCAAAACCCAGCAAAAGCGCCTTTGGGGAGCAGAGCTGCGGAGAGCGGTCACTGTGTGCTGCGAGGGAGCTGTGCTTCCATTCAGAGGCACAGACAAAGTGATGTCGCTTTTCCTGGCTTGCGGGCACAAGTGTCTTTGGACTGGCAGAACACAGAGTGTGATGCCTGTGTCCTTATTCTCTAAAAGGAGGTTCAAAACTGGAAAGGGAGAAAAGAAGGGAAGTTTGTGGTTCCTTATCCTTCAGCGAGGAGCTGGTGCTCCCAGGGAATGAGCAGACAGGTAGAGCTAACCTGCCACACAAAGTGGGACAAATGATAGAAAAATCCTACCAAGTGCCACAGAAAGAGCCTTGGAACATAGATACAGCAAAATCTCTGCTCACCAAAGCTCCCCATGTGACCAGGGAGCGCACAGGAGCCTGGCTTCTGCGCAGCTTGTTCAAAGGCTTTCCATCAATTGATGCAGCATCTACCATTTGGGTTTGGGTTTGGGGTGAGTTTTTCTTAATCTACCTGGGAGGATTTCTTCAGCTGCATTGATTCTGAGCACACTCTGAGCTCTTGACCATAGACACTATATCGAGCACTGAGGTTGTTCCGGCTCCGAGCTGAGCTCCACAAACACACAGGGCATGGCGATCCCAGCGCAGCGCTTGAACCTGGAGTTTGAAAATAGCCCAGACAGAGGCTGAGAGATGAAAGGAGCCCACAGCGTGTCCACCAAACACAAACCCTTTAATGATGCTGGGGGGCTGGGGCTGGGCCAACAACTTTGTGAGCGGAGGGTGATCTAGTAGCCAGTGTCACTATGAATAGACCGCTTGTGAAAAGGCTTACGTGCACTTTGCACAGGCAAAGGAGACTGCAAGGAAAAACAACGTTCAATGACATCTTTTAAAGAGCTCTGCTTTTTCAGTCCGCGTTTAACATTTTAACTGTTAAATAAATGCTACGAATTTGATGCCTCCACATTCAAACTCAGTCCATTACAGATGCACACAGAAGGAGTGAGAGAAAAACTCGTTTGGCTTGATTTTCAGCTAAACTTAGACTTCTTCACTGCTTTTTTCCTGGCTCTGTATTAGTGGAAAGCCGATCCTGTAACACATTCTTGCAGCCTCACAACAGTATCAGTGTTTTGACTAACAGCAGTTCTGTGGATAACTTAGAGAATAAACGTTATTTCCTATGTATTGAAGAACTAGCTACCTCTGTCATAAAGAAATCCACATTTCTGATTCGGAACAGGATATTCCGCAGGGCAGAAAGATCATTGAAGAGCTGTTGGGGAGCTCCTGTCTGTGGCGTTTTGGGCTCTCGTAGCTGAGCATACTGTAAGAATAGACAAGAGATTAGAATAGACTATTTCAGTTGGAAGGGACCTAAACCCATAATTTAGTCCAACTGCCTGAGAAGGGTCACAGCTCCATGTGTTTAGCCCTGCTAGGATGGTGCAAAGCACCACTTCAGTGTCTCAAGGGAATTCCTTGAAGAGGCTTTAATGACAGGCAATCTGTTAGTTTAGTAAAATGATGTCTACGTTTTCCAGTGAACCAGATTAGGTTGCTGAGCTACTGATGGGAACTGAACCTGATGCAAAGTTGAGAGGTTTTTTCCCGAAAACCAAGCAAATCGGGCTTCTGGAAAAGGTACTTGAAACTGGTGCCAAGCAACAAGCAGGTATAAATACTAAGAGATACAGCCTGGGCAAGAGCATGCGATCCAAAGCCATAAACTCAGAGGAAGCTCAGCTGTGCTTTATGGCTCTGAAATGACTGCAGAACAATATAAGCATGCCTTGGTTGACTTTAACTCTTTGGAGTACTGCATCCATCTGTCACGGCAGCACCAAGCCTGCCGGAGCAGGGGGAATCGTTGGCAGCATTTGATGTGAGCTTAAATCCAACATTTTCTGGACACAGCCTTACTTCTGGGTTACCCACACTCGGGGCTCTTCTCTAACATGCAGTTTTTCCATCTGCTCAAAACCAAAACCCTGAGGCACTAAACCATAAACCCCATCATTCTTTTCCCTCTCAGTTTTACAGAAATGCATCTAAGGAGGGTCCACAGCTTTTTCCTCTGGGCAGTTTGCCTCTGCCTTTGCTGATTGACTCTTCAACTCTGGAAGTAGCAAATATTGTCTCCCGCAGAGGGCTGGTGCAGATTTTCATGCCCTCTTTTTCTCTTACTCTCTCAAAGAAGGATCTGGCATGGCTGATGTTAGGTTTTTAGGATGCTATTCTTGTGACTTTCTCTGTTCCCCTGTGCACACATACTGTCACACAGTGACGTCTGTGTTCCTCCTGCCTCTAATGAGTTAAGTAATATGATATTTTGTGTTCCTCTGCCTGGTTGCCTCCCTCTTACAAATAAGGCAGAAGCAGAGTCCATTTAGATGTGCGTGTTTGGATTTTGAGTGGTTGATTATCTGGAATCAGTACCTGGGATGGTCAACAGGGGTTGGGAGCTCTGTGGAGACCTGTTTTTCAGAAGCGGGTGCTCAGCACCTGGAGGTCAGCTCTCTTGTCGGAATGGGTACCCTAAAACATAATAAGTCTTTTAAACATCTATGTGAGTTTTTGTGGGGTATCTTCCCACCAGGTTTGTTTGCCTTTGCACACATGGCCTTGCATTCGAAAGGAATACCACAGATGCACTACTTTTACTTCTGTGGTGGGGATGCTGGGTCTTTCAGTGTGTGCCTATATTACAGGGTAGTGCTGTGCAGAGATTTGAGCTATGGCTGAAGAGGCAGCTCAAGCTCATCCTGTGCTAATTAACTCCACTGAGGATGAAGCCTGCCAGCCAGGGAGGGCCGACAGCCCTGCCCTGTTCTAGCACTGAGGGACTTTGTTCAGCTCAGGTGCCCCTGCACGAAGCCCAGTGGGCTGAGCTGCCCAGGAGCTGCAGGCGCTGTTTGAACTCGCACGGAAACCCAGGTCACGTAGTGGGAATCAGTTCACTCCCACAGACCGCTGGCAGACGCGCCGGCTCCTAGAGTTTGCTATATGTTACCATGGAGAGCATCAGCTATTTCTGGTTTGCCTCTTGTTGCTTTTACAGCAGTGGTGCTGAGGGCAGGGAGGAAAACCCGTGTGGTCAGATAAGGCAGCCAGTCCGAAATGCACAGGAGAGAGGCGTCCTGCTTGTGCTGCCTGTCCTCAGCCACCATCTGGGGTACAAGCACGTGTCAACCAGCAACAACCCACAGGTACATTTGTGAAGATAAATTCTGTGTGATAATTGAAGCCTCGCTTACCAGCTACATGATGAATGGGTCCAGTTGTCCCAGCTCCGCACCAAGCAGCATAGAGCCTGTGAATGAAGAGCTGCTGGGCATTCAGCCATCCCGCAGTGTAGCCAAGAGGGGCAGTGGATGCAATGCTAATTGCATTGCATTGGATGAACTGTTGTTGCCTGAGAAAAAGTCAGATTGGGCCCACAGTGTGGTGTTAATTGTCAGATGAAATTCCACATTTCTGGGGTCAGGGGAAGGGAGCAGGAAGATGCCACCCGCTCTTCCTAGCGAGTGTGGAAATTCCAGCTACTGCAACAGGCAGGGGACATGAGTGCTTAATCCTCCCGCAGAGCTGGCTGTGCTGTTCTGCTGTTTCATTTCAGACCTTAGACAAGGTCAAAAAGGAGTCTGGTTAAGGAAGAGCTGAAGCTGGGTTGAAGTGCAGCACTCTTAAGCCTAACATCCCTAAGCATCCCTAAGCATCCCTAAGCCTAACACTGCAGGGACCAGGATTCATCTCCATCTGAGATGGGCTTGGGCAGGTGGAGGTCTGCAAACACTTGGGGTAATTTGGGAATGACCGAGCTAGGAGGGGGGGGGATGGTGGGGGGACAGCCTTCCTCTAACCTCTCTCCAATGAAAATCCAAGTCATGGGGGAGGGGATTAAATTAGAAGCTCTGATAACTCATTTCCCTTTAAAAAATTAGTAATTACATTACCACTGTGATTCCAGATTGCTAGGACAAAACAGAGCAGGCAGGTTTTGGAGAGGCAGTGTCTGGTTTCTGCACCCTCTGGCACTAAGGCTTCCCGAGCAGGCACCCAAAATGCCCAGGCAACTTGCAAAGGAAGAGTAGCAGAGTGCTGAGTGCTGGGAGGGAAGGAGGCATTGCTGAAGCAGCTGTGTGGTGCTTAGTTATGAGCCTCTTTTGATAGAGATCATACTTCTAACAACTGTTCACATGCAGACTTGATGTAAGAAGAGAGAGGTGAGGCAGAGCGGGGCTGATTTATCAGAAGATGAGAGGATTAGGAGGTTTTTTTGCAATAACAGTTTCATGCTTCCATTCCAGCTCACAGCGGTGCAGACCTTTGAAACCTGCTGACTAAAAGTTCAGCTTGCTTCAGCGTGTGTGTTTTGCCCGCATTCAGAGCTGTGCCTAGATGTAAATCCATGGCAAAGCCGGCCCTGGAGATTTGCAGCAGGCAGGATAGGGTCCTTGCTGCTCTACCTGAGGCTGAGCAGCTCTCACCGCTGTCGGCAGCCGCCGGCTCTGCCGTGGGTTTATGAAGTGCTGTTCCAGCTGCGGTCAGGGCTCACCTGCGCTTTGTGAATACCCGTTCTCTGCCAGTGCGGGACTGGGGCTTTGAGTCAGCAAACTGCTTCAGCACGTGCTCCATCATCCCCCAGCCCCTTACGGAAGTTAAGCATCTGCTTATTTTTAACCTTGCACTTATGTATTTAGGGAGGGGGGACCTGGAGTGGTATTGCCAAGGGATGGCCATGACCGGGTGCAGTAGCTGTGGCTCTTGCTGCCTACCCAGAGCTCCAGGTGAGCCCCGGCCAAGGTGCCTTCTGCTCTAATGCTTCTGAAGAGTGACAGCCCAAAACTGTAAATATGGGAGTAAACACTCCCACAAGTCATCTGCTGTTAATTTACGGTTGAATCAATTCATTTGAATCCAAAAACAGCAGAGTCTTTCAGCCTCTGAAGACTATTGAATATTTTACTTGATATCATAAGCAAAAGGATTGCAGGGCATGTCTTTCCCCCGACTGTTTCATTTCACCAAGAGCATTTAGTGCTTTGCCAAATTCTGTCTCTGAGGGTCACTGCAAATGTGTTCTCCTTCTGCTTTTCATATAGCACTGAAAAGTGAGCTGTGCTTGTGTAACTCGTTAACTATTCTTGCAATTTTAGCTTGGAGGCTTCTCTTTTTTAATGCGCACATATAGCTTGCTCTCACAGACTTATCCCCTCCCTTAGAAAAGTAAATGGACGAGCAACCTCTGCAGTGCTGCCACAGCAGATTGCTACCTGCAATAATGGGATTTCTCTGGGAAGCCAGAGCAAACAAACCAGCCAGATTCTTTGATGTCTTGATTAGGAGAGGCAAGCGGTCAGCCTTGCAGCTGTCACCATGGTCAGCTTCAAATATGAAACCTTTTTTCCGGATCACTTTCCAATACGTTGCTTCCTATCTGGAGTATCTGGTAGTCCGGGTGATCATTTCTCCGCGTGTCAGTAATGGTAACCAGTTGCTTAACAACAGAGGAGGAGGTACAGACAAAGAGAACAAGCTCACCCAAATCGCACTGGAAGTTATTCAGTGTCAGACAGCGATTCCTCCCTCTCGGTGCTCATCCAGCTCACTGTAGCAGATGGCCCCAGGCAGAGTGTCCCTTTGTCTGATTTTATCATCGCTTTGACAAGCGTTTCCTCTAATGGATGCATCCAGGGCAGTGATCAGGGGCTGTAGCTGGGTTTTGAAGAGCTGCACAGCAAGAGGTGTAGCGGTACACAAGGTGAAATCCCGACCTGTCTCCCTGAGGGGCTGCAGGGACCGAAGAGGTTGGTTGGGTACTCCAGTCCCCCATGAAAAAGGTCCCAGGCATTGCTTGACTCTATTCACAAGCTAGACTGCACAAGGCATGCTTCACGCTAAAATGACATCAGAAAACAGCAAATGGATGTTGCGTGATTTGTGATGTCTTCGTTTATCTTTTTTGCCTTAATGTTGAGGAAAGACCTCGGTAGGAAACTGTAAGATTATGCAGCTGGCTATGAGCACTGTTGGGCTCAGTGTCTTTTGCCCTGTTTGATTCCTAGCAGCTGCTCAGCGTTAGTTAATTATCTCCTTAGAAGAGGGATTTCTATTTTTACAGGATGACTCGGAGGCTGACGGGAACGTGCAAGAGAGCAGAAACCCAAATATTTAGGCAGACCTATAAAACACTTCCCATAGCCAACACCACAGCTGCAGCTAAGGCTGAGCAGTCTCTGTTTGCTTTCTGGGTGATACATTTTTCTGAAGGGGTAAGTTGCTGGAACAGCTTGAAGCGAGCATCGCCCTGTCACACTGCAGTACAGACCTGCACTGAAAACCAGCAGCGGGGCAGTTCCGCTTCATGGAATTATTCCCACTTGGTTGTTCTTGTCCTCGTGTTGGGTGAAGTCTTATTCTGCACTAATGCTGCCTTGGTCCCAACTAACAAAGGGCGCTGTGGACCGTGCTGTAGTGGATGTCCTTACAGGCACAGGCAGAGACCAGCAGGTTGTCTGTAGCAAGAGACAACTTTCTGGGAGCAGAAAACTCAGCTCGGTTGGGTGGCTGTAGGTCTCAACCCCGGCTTTCCTTCCTCCCTGAACACATTCCAGGGCTGTGGAGGGTTCGGCCAGTGTTCCTTGGCCGGCGCGTGGATGCTCAGCACCCCCATGGAGAGCAGCGTGGGCCCCGAGCACGTGACAGCACAGCTCATGCACTCAGGGTTTAAAAAATACCTATAGTTGTTGCTGCAGAGTAGGAAGTGAAGTCCGGTCCCACTTGATCTTCCCTTTCCTTTTAGCCTTTTTCAGTAATAGGCACATGTAAGTGATTAACGCGGCCACGTGTGACTGTTCCTTGTTGTTTGTGCAACCTCAACATGTGCTTTATCTTCTGAGTACGAGGTGGACGTGTTTGGCATTTCGTACACGAGGGGCTTTGCCAGCCTGGCCAGTGCTCAGCCGCACTGGTGTCACGGCACCACAGCTGCAGCCACAGCTCCCAGCTCCTCTGGGGCTGACACTGGGCTCAGTGTTGGAGGGGATCACTGATTTTATTCTGCTAAGAAACCCTATTTTAACTTGTGGCCTTAATATTCAAGATAAGCTGGTTCTTTGTCTGTGCTATACAGATACAATCTTTGCTTCTCTTCCTCTTCATTAACAGCGATGCCTGACAGCTGTTGGTGCAGGTTTTGTCTTCAGCATGCTCTTTTGACCCCCCAGGTCCCTACCATCCATCAGCAAGTCCAGATGGATCCATGTCAGATGCCGAAACTGAGGATAGATGGGAAAATCAATTAAAATCTTAGAAAAACTTTCAATATACCTAAAGAAATCCTGTTTTCTTTGAAAAACATTTAATAGAAAGCTGGATCTAGGCTCCATATTCTGTCCAGCTGGCAACCAGTTCACAAAGTCATCCAAAAAACTGTATTGAAACCATGTTGTTGACAATGCTGATCATTTAACACATCACATGAGTTAAAAAGTAATGCATATATTACAGAAAAAGAATGCATCATAAGGTATACATTTTACGCAAGGCCAGGTTGGACGAGGCTTTGAGCAACCTGCTCTAGTGGAAGGTGTCCCTGCCCGTGGGAGTAGGTTGGAACTGCATGAGTTTTAAGGTCCCTTCCAACCCAAAGCATTTTATGTTTCTATGATTGTATGAAAATTGCAGGAAATACAGGAAATTAAGATTGAATGTGTGTGTAGGTATAAAGATAGTGAGAAATGCCACCAGGTGCTCAGGTGAATTTCAGGGAGATTTTTAGTCTTAAATCACAAAGAAAAGGGACACATTGCACTCATCTTGGGGTGAACAGGGGCTTAGGTGCATGTGCCTAATTCATCCATCTCTTGGCAGGTCACACAAAACTGAACAAATCCGAGCTTTGGACATGGCCAGTCGCAGAGGCCGTGGACGAGCCACTTGCTGTGTGACTGACTCTTACCTCGATTACTTATGAACCTTTTCCCTTGATGGGTCTTTTTGACCAGACTTACACAAAACGCTGCTGTCTGCTCTCTGTGGCTCAGCAGAGGCCCTGCAAAGACCGGTGGCATTGCTGGATCTCCTTGGGGTTGTTTGCATAACTTTCTACGTGTTCTTTAGATTCAGAGTGCTTGTTTTGATCTTTGTTTTAATAACGCTTTGAAGTGTTGATGCATGACGCAGTTTCCTACAGCCTCATGAGAGGTACAAGATGATAAAAAAGAAATATATTGTTGGTTTTAGGCTTGGTTGTTGGTTTTTGGTGTTTTTCTTTTCCTAAAAAGACTGGTTTTGGGGAAAAAATGCTATATCTGTGAGGGAGATTGGTTCTAGGTCTCTAAAAGCTAAGCGTGGATGCAAGCTTGGGCAGTGCTACACAATGGATAACACAGGTCCCACTGGAGCAGGGAGCTCCTCCGAATGGAGCAGAAATGTGGTAGTATACAAGAGCGTTTAATGGAAAATGTACCGTAACTTAAATTATTTGGTTTCTTTCTTTTTGTGGCTTGGCGCTGGAAGTCTAGAAGCTGTTTGACATTTCCCATATCCCTCTGTTAATCTATGGGAAGAGCGTCACTGAGCAGCTGGGAGATGGGGAAGATCCACTGTGTGCAAAAAGCCATGGCAGAAAGTAAATGCCTAGACTGAAACAGTCTTGTGCTGGCAAAACCAAGATGGTTATGGTTTCTTTTCTAGTTTATGTGCTCCTGGGACATGAGTAAGCAGCTGACAGTCTATAGTCCATAAAAAGGCAGGTAAGCATTATCAGAGGTTAAAGCACAGTAACACAGTTATCTGACCTTGAGTAACACAGGTTACCACATCTGTCCTCTTACCCTGTTCTGAGCTTTCCCAGTTGGAGACACCCACATTTCTTTGCAGTTTGACCCAAAGCGCATCTGTGCTTCCCCAGGCCTCTCGTGTGGGTTCATCCTCCAGGGCTACACCTAAGAAATACAAGGAAATCTGGCAGGCCCGATAATATGGGAAAAAGAAGTCACACAGCTTCACAGTGCTTAAAGAAAGCCTCACATTAAGTAGCCTACTGCACTGGTCTGAAAGGACAAATGGGGTCTCCCCATCAAAAAGCTCCTCTTTCCTGTCTGTTGGACCACAAAAGCCATGCTGAAGAAGCACAGAGCAACATCTGGTTCTCCAGGGGTTGTTTTTCAGGTTGCTAGAAGAGGAAAGTAACTGTTTTAACCATAGACAGTGTCTCACAGCAGCATGCAGGTCACTGCACACCTATGAAACTAAAATCTTTGTGCAAAATAAGCCTTAAAATGTGAACTTGTGTTTGTGTTTAGAAATAGTAATTAGTGGTAGAAATGCTTGTTGTAAGTATAGAGCAGAAGCAGTTGTAGTTTAATAGGTGGAAGGCATGGTGATGGGCAAAGCACCAACCTTAACCATCTGTGCCCAACACCCAGAGAACAGGGTGACGTGAACCCCCTTCTCCCACCTCCATCCCCAACTCAGTAGCCCTGTTGTGCCCATTTTAACTGGCCAAGGAAGTGTCTTGCTGCTCCTTTTAGCCAAATACACTTCCTCTACAACATAGGGATGGGAAACCATAATGGATAAATGAGACTTGATGCACCCTGCCTGGGTTCTTCCCTGCCGCTGGTACCCAAGAGTACATTGTCAATGACAGAGAGCTCTGATCTTGTTGCTTGGGTTTCTGCACATGATCTGCCCTCACCCAGAAGCTGCTGAAGCTGCTGCCTCTGGTATATTCACTTGAGAGTATCACCTTGAGTGGTGCTGTCTAAGGCAGATCCATGGCTTATCTACTCTGCCAGCAGGACCTGCTGTAAATGCAATGAACCATAAATATCCTTTTCATAAATGAAAACAGTTTCCACCTAAGCATAAGTGTGATGTCTTGTTCCTCTCCTTGCTCTGGGCAGCTGCTTGACTCCTTGGAATGAAGTAATCAGGTATTCTGGAAACTGAACTAATTTCCAAATGCAGGCAGGGTCACAGAGTGATTCTAAGACAAGGAGTTAAACTTGCTTCCTTTTCTTTCATATTCAAGCTCATTTTCATTGTGTACAGCGCATATCTGAGATAAACTTTGCCGTAAACATGCATCAGTACCAGATTCTGCAAGGAAGCACATTTTTGTCCTTTATTTTTTCCTTAAACAAGGGTTTTTAATGGACCCTTTTCTAATTCTCAAGGTCATTGTTAAATATTTTGAATAGTTGGTCAGATGCCAAACTATTTTCTTTGCCTGCCTTTCTCCCCTTGGAGAATTACTGCAGACAGTGAAACGTGGCATCTTCAACATTAGTGTCAAAGAGAAACCTACCATGACAAGCAGTTTTGTATCTCAGGAACTTGACTGAAGTTTTATGTTGTATTGAGTAGGATAAAGAGTCTCACAGTGCATTTAATCACCAGATCTCTGCAGCATCCTTTACTGCAATTATTATATTTTGGCTTTTATTTAATAGGGAAAAAGAGATCGCATTTCTGTATTGAATCTGGGCTGAAACCATCTGCAGTCCTCAGAAATACCTGGATGAAGCAACTGAATACAGTAATAAGACTTGATTGCCCCTTGTGCAATTCCTGTGAGCACATCCTGTGAAGTGAGGGGAGAAGAGTCCTTTTGGCAAAGTGGGGCAGCACAGAAGCTTGTGTGTGACTGCGCTCAGTTCAGCCAGGTTTCCGAACCCGTGTGGTGCAGGGGCAGTGCAGAACCAGCCCATGTAAAACAGCATTTAGGGCTGCAGAACACATTGTGCAGGTATTGGTGTCTGCACTGAAAACAAGTGGGAAGTGCTGCTCTTTGCTTTTCATATGCTCCCTCTGGTGCTTGAAAAGTATGCTTAAACCTGCAAATTGAGATTCTCAGCAAAAAAATACGGGTTTAATGCAGTGTTAGCTTTTCTAGCTTCACAGTTTTAGCTGTTCCAAATGCATTTACCTGATGAGTTTATATGTGACTGCGTTTGTTTGGAGGCAGCATATTTTGGCTCCCTAGATATTATCTTGCAGTGAGGATCAACATTTGTAAGCATGTATTTCTACAGCAAGTAAATAGTGTGGAGGGAACAGTGAAGTTCACACCTCTATCAGGTGGTTGCATAGAGCCATCACCCAGCCCCAGAGGCAGCTGGAGCGATGCCTTCTCCATGCTCTGGGCAGTTTTGGGGTATTGGCATGGCTACAAACTGGCAAAGCATCAGCAGGGAGACAAAAGACGGTGTCTGCAAACCTGGCTAGCTCAAAACCTGGCTGCTATAAACAGTAATGCAGAGATGGTGCTCATGAAGCGTATTGCTGGGATGTTATTTCTTTATGATCCCTTTTGTGGCCTATTCAGTGTTTGTTTTACACAGCTGCCTCCAACATCTGCTTTTCATCTCTGCTCTTTATCCATGTAGGTATTCAAAAATGCCTTTCTTCTTTCAGCTGCTTTACGTGTCTGTCTCGTCGATGAAACATGCAGCTAATGGAATAAAAAAATCTCTTTTTAAAAGAGGCTATCACATACTTTGCACACAAATAATTAAGGGAATAATGACAGCTGCCTTCCACAGAGATGAAAAAGATGGGGGAAAATAGCAAGGTGAGCCTGAAATTTCTCAGCATTCTGAAAGCAGGCTAAGCCCATTCTGTAGTTTCAAACTGAGAACTTTTCCCACTTTTCTACCTGACAGCTTTTAAGTTCCTTTCCGAGGCTCCAACCTCTCTCTTCCTCACTTGGGGCAATTAGGGCCCAGGCTGTGGATCAGACTTTCAGCCCAGGATCCATCTCCAGAGCACTGGGCCTCCTGGGTGAGCAGCTTCTTCTGGTTAAACACCTAGCCATAACGTCAGAAACCCCCGGTTCTTTGGCTGTTCTCATCGGTTGGCATGAAACCGTTGCTGAGCAGCCCTGCTGCCCTGTGACAGCGGGACTTGGCAGCTCTGCCTTACCCAGCTGTGATTAGGAGCTTTGCAAGTGCAGGGGGCTGTGTTTAAGCAGCTATTCCATACCGGTTTCAGCCTGCAATTGTCTTCCCTTCCCTTCTCATCCCCAAGAAACATGGGGTTATTGCTTTAGGATAAAGGAGACGGCAGTGCTGAGGCATTTCTCAAAAAGCAAATACAACTTCTGACCTCTGCAAGGAGCAGAGTTTGCCTGGACTGAAGGTCAGCAACTCCACAAGATGTATGGACTAGAGGCACTGATGACTCCTCTTTCTGATACTCAGTACAACCTCCTCGGTGAAAAGCCCTTTTTCTTCTCAGAATATCCCTTTCCTTTTGATGTTTTCCATACTTTATATTTACCTCCTTGAACAAAGCTTGCCCTTTGAGTAATATCCCTCCATGCTATATATCTATACTTCTGTGGCTGAGCTGCTCCTGCATCCTGCATCAGCTATGGAACAGGCAAATCTGCATCTTCTCACATAGATATCAACTGTGAGGGTAGCCTCTAAGCCGCACGAGTGACTTTTGTTTGGCAGAAAGCACTCCCACCTTCAGCTGGGGTGATCTAAAGCAGAACCCAACCCAACCCAGCCCAGAGGGCAAACAGGGTTTGCATCCCGTCCTTCTCCTCACCTTCCTCTGAGCTACCAGGGAAAGCAATGCATTGTACAAGGAGACTGGGAAAAAGCTGCCAGGTCATGGCTTTGTCTGATGTCTAAAAGGCATTCGAGGTTTCAAGGAGAGAAACATGGAGAAAGACAGTTGGGATTGGGGTCTGCAAGCCCCAGAGGTCCCGAAAGCAGCTCTGCAGCAGAGCAGCATCGAGGTCCGTGTCTGCCTGTATTCATGCTAGGAATGCTAGCAGGCAAAGGAAAATCTGATGTGTTTATGCATGTTTGTAGATCTGAAAATGTAAACTATGGTACAGTATCTGCTTATGGTGTGACCTCTTAACCTGAGGGGCTTTTCCTGTTCTGGGGTGAATTCCAGCAAACCACTGTGCTGCTGTGTTTATAAGGAAAATGCCTGCTTTCCTTGTTCTCAAGGCCACACCATGTCTCGTTACAAATCCTCTTTGGGAAAAGGAGCTAGTTAGCACTGCTCACCGCAGTGAGCTGCGGCGGATAAATACTCCTGCTGCACTGCTGACACAGAAGAAATGAACTAAAATAGGATTCCAATAATCATTTGCTGCCTCCCCTGTTTGTGCATCTGTCCTGAAGTTTAAAACCTTGAGCTGCTCGGTTAACTCTACCCAAAACCAGGGAGGAGGCAGCCCCTTGCAGCAGAGCCTGGGGTAATCATTTCTGAGCACCAGGAAGGATTTAGCCCACCCTGGGATCGGCCGGCAGCCGGACAGACAGACCACCATTCCAGAGGGATGCTGGCTCCCCACCGCGGCAACAGGCATGATTTTAGCTGGTGAGTGTGTCGGTGGAGGCAGCCCAGCACCACCGAGGTTGGAGCAGGGTGGAGAAGCGATGGGGTGGCCGCTGGCCTTGGGGTGCCGGTACCCCAGCGAGCTCCATCACCCCCCCAGCAGCTGCTGTTACAGGAGCTGTTTCAGCACAGGGCCGGGGTAAGTTACAGTTCCTGTAAATGGCAGGCAGGGTCCAACACTTCCCAATGGTTACCCGTCTTTGTAAACAAGACTTCTGTGTGCCTGGCCACAGATCAGAGCCACGCTAATCAGTCTGTCCAGCTCTGCAGCAAAGCTCCACAGCATATGCAACGAAAAGCCAAAAACAATATGTTTATGAAATCCAAACATCGCAAATACACTTTATTTACACTGCTGACACTGAAAGGAGAAACAGATGCTTCTGGTTTGGGTGCCTTTCCAGTCTCATTCCAGGAGAACGTGGAGACCAGAGGGAGGGAGAAAGGACAATCAAAATGTCCAGTCTGTCACATCTCCTGTTTGAACTATTGGAAATCATTCATGTGCTGCTGCAGCAAACGGAAGGGGCTCAGCTTTACCGAGCACCAGGCTGTGTCCCTTGGTGCACTGATGCCATGAGTTATACTGTTGGGAAACATCAATCCTGGGAAACAGAGCCATGTTACCGGAGAACCGGAGGAATCCCAGCGCAGGCCCAGCAAGCCAGGCAGTGTGCAAGCTGCCAAAGGGACCGCAGTTCAGCAACGTCCGGTGAAGGAGCCCGTGGAGCCGAGTGTCACCGAAGGCAGCCCAGAGCCCACTCCCAGACGCACAAAGGCTGCAACCAGGAGAGCGCTGCAAGGTGCAAACGCGTTGCACACAGCTCAGATGGGCCCTTGGCACAGGGACTTTTGCTGCCTAATTGTCTTTATTGCCATAAAAGGTGGAAATAAGACGTGAAGCAACACTTCAAGCAGTGCTGACACACCGACTGTCTGACTGAGCAGCGCGGGAGAGACAGTGTCCGAAACATGGGTCAAGGCAAGAGCCAGCCTCTTCATAGCCCTGTCACCTTTTAGACCAGGCATCTGGCAGGGTTTACAGAATGAGATTAAAAATCCTTCCCAGAGTGCTGATAGTGCTGGAGCGCCTGTGTCTCACAGGCACATCCCTACTGAGTGCTGACCAGCACCATCAGACCAGCCTAAGCCTCTGCTCAGATGCTCTCACATGTGTAGCGGGTCGGTTCTGCACAGCCCTGGGCCTGTCTTTCCTTCCTGATAAGCTGCTGTGAGGACATAAATAATTTGCCGTGGACTCAAACACTGTGCTGTTTCACATGCACTATTTATTGCTTTAATACACAATCTACCGGCACATGAAATCTGACAGGAGTGAGCACATGCTGTCCCCATCTTTGGGAATTATCCCAAAGCCCTGAGTTAAGCTTTCATTACATCTCACTGCTTTAGGACGAATAGGTGGAGAAGGCAAACAAATGTTTTGGACAAAAGCATTGCTCACTAAACCCCTAACAGGGACAGCAATGGCTGCGCTCCCTCTCCAGCCATCCATGCTGGCACCGGCCTCAGCAGGCAGCTGCCTCACTGCAGGGCTGAGCCTGCACCAGGCAGGATTAAAGCACAGAAACAAATAGCACTAAACATGAAATAAACCCCAAAATGCCAGGAAATTAGGTCATCCATTGTATGAGGTGAGAAGCTGTTACCCTCACACAGCATGGTGGCTGGAGGGGACCAGTGCTGGCAGCTGGGAACATCACTCACCCTGCAGTGATTCGATGAGGTACGGACCCTCCACATCCCTGCTGCATCCTCTCAGCCTTGTGTGCCTCAGTGCACTGCCCAGCTCTCGGGGCTCGGGCTCCTGGTGTCACATCTGTACCTGCAATCTGTTTTTCCTTGATTACTGGGAGATGTATGTGCAGGATGCTGGGGGTGCTGGGTCATGCAGCTGGAATCGAGCACTTTTTCTTGCAAGCATCAAGCTGCAGGGTGACTTCCAAGTCACGGCGTCATCTGATACCCTGGTAAGCTCCTGTTGAATTGAAAACCATATGTCACAGTGGAGCTTTGACAGGCCATGGCCTGACTGCATGACCCACATTGCTCGCGGGTTCACATCGCTTGCAAAAGCAAGGTGAGGATCCACATAAACCTGCTACAAACTGGTTATGTCTGTCCTAGTGCTGACTGCTTGCTCTGAGTACCCAGTACATGCACACCTACACTGTGTGATGAGCTACCTGCCACTGCTCCAGCACGGCCTCCTCAGGTGAGCAGAGCTGGGCAGGATGCTCCTGTCTTCCCTGTGGTGTGTAATGTTCATTCATCACAAGAGATCTGAACTCTGTGCTTGATCTTTTCCTGCAGACACCTGTTACTGGTCATTTCCCCAGCACTAATACTCTGAAGCTGGTTGGTGGGGGTTTGGCTGTGCTGATGGCTTTGGCAGAAGGCTGTGCGCAGGGAGGTAGTTAATCACGGTCCTGGAGGTCACCTTTATGGGAGCAAAGAGGGACTCTTTTCCTTGTGCAAAAGACATTTTGAGAAAATGAGTCTGATGAGAGGGAATTTTTAGGAATGGAAAAGGGGAATGGAAGAACTCATTTGGCAACTCGAACCAGGATCCTGTGATGCCATGGTTCTTTTTTTAGGTGGCAACTTTTGTTTTCAGTTTCCAGATGAAAAGAGAAAAAAAAAATGAAATAAGTTATGCAGGGCTTTATTTAGTTGAAAATTCAGGTTTTCTCTGAAAACTCCAGAGAAGTTGCAGTCAGCCATGGTACTGCACAGGCCTGGATAGTTAAACGTAAGCTCATGCATCACGAAACAGAACATGTGTGCTTTCAGCTACTAAAGTTTCATGATCTAGATCTTTTGCAGGTAATGCACATATAAGAACACAAGTTGATTTTCAGCCATTTCCTATATATGAATTTCCTAATCATTTGAACTTCCTGTCATTAGGTGGGGGAGCTGAATACTCTCAATGAGCATTAAAATGTAGGAGTTGTATAAAATGCAGGTTTTAAGAAGCAAGGTTCTGATACTGACACTGGCACACGCTGCCCAAGGAAGCTGTGGCTGCCCCATCCCTGGCAGTGCTCAAGTCCAGGTTGGACACAGGGGCTTGGAGCAAGCTGCTCCAGTGGAAGGGGTCCCTGCCCGTGGCAGGGGTTGGAGCTGGATGATCTTAAGGTCCTTTCTAACCCTTTCACCCATTCTGTGATTCTAATACTTTTGGGTTTGCTTTTAAAAATTATTTCTTCTGTAGAAGTTGTGCTTTATTGCCCTTTCCCCATGGGGTTCCCCTTTTGTCCTCAGAGAGCTGGAAGAGGCTCACAAATACCAGAAGTCAGAAAGCAGAAAACGAACCCACATTTGGGCTAAAAGTTTAAAAAAGGAGGAGTCTTAGATCAAAGCATGTGTCTATCCACGTTCAGTATCAATTTCCATGACTACCAGTGTTTATTTACCACAGTCTAAGTGGGACCGGTTTATTCTCCAGTCGTGGCTCTATAGTAATGTAATTGCTTGCCCTAACTCAAACAATCTTGGGGGTAAAGGAGCAGAAAATCACTCCCAGTGAGATTTGGCATAGTTGCACCATAGTCTCTTAAGGGAGAGCTCGCACACCCAGGTGTGAATAACTGGGCATGGGGTGGCAGAGGACTGGGGGGGCAGGTGAAAGGTGCTGTTCCGAGACCCGGTCTGGATGTGCCTCCTCCCAGCGCAGCATCTACCAGAGCACACCAGGATCTTCCTTTTGCCTGGGCGAAGCCGCTGCTTTCCCGGCAGAGGGCACGATGCGCAAAGGAGAGCGGTGATTCCCGCTGCCAGCAGCGAGACAGCGAAAGGGGAACAAGGGCGCAGAGCCAGAAACCCCAAGGCAGGATGTGCTCGGCCGCAGCGTGCCCTTCGTGCACCCTGCAAAGGGTCTTGCTGCCTTTGGAGCAAGCACCCTGCGCTGCCGTCTGCTCCCAGTCCAGAGCCGCGGTGCCCAAATATCTTCTTCTCTTTCAAAAGCGCCCAATTTCATTACAAAACACCCTCAAAGCTATTTTAAATGAAATTTGGGGAAATTTCTGTGAATTAAAGAAAATGGAGCCAGCATCTGTTCGAAAGAACCCAGTTGCTCCTCATTTTCCGTAGTTTTGAGGCATTGATGTCAAAATAGCCCCATTTTCCAAGACAACTCAATCTCTTACAGTAGCATAATTTAACACAAGGAACAAAACCTGCTCTTCACTTCAGCCTGTTCATGTCGGTTGTGTGAGGTCTAATTTAAAGTCCTTCATCTGGATCATGAATGCTTAAGAAAATAGATTTCTGAAAGATGACCTAGTTGTAGAAGAATGCTTTCTATGGTTTCTTTCTCAGAAATGGCTGCCCGGGTTCTCATCAAACTTTCTTTGAAAGAGGCTTCCCAGCAAAATCATGAGAAAGGTTCAGTTCTTGCCTTAATAATTAAGTGATGCAAACATGCTGTTTAGGCTCAGATATATATTTTAACTGTTCTGGTCATTCCCATGACCTAGAAATTTCCCTCCTTGTGCACCATTGTATATCTCTTCTGAAATGTCCTTCATTTCAACTTTCTGCTCACACAGTACTACTGCAGTGATGCGATTCCTGAGTGACACACACTTAAAACCATTGAAATATAAACCAGTTTTTCTTCCGAGAGGCAAAGTTTGCTGGGACCTGTTGGACTGAATGGGCAGAAATCAGCTGCTCAGAGCAACTGAGAAGTGAAAAATCACAAGCACAAGGTCTCCTTAGTGCTGGCACCCCAGAAGGAGGGCTGTGCTGCCCCGCTCCCTTGGGATCTGCATGCTAGAACTGTTTCTCTGCTCATGGTTTCAGGAGCACTGCTGTTTCTTAGTACTATGAGACAAACTGGGCCACAAAGCTTTAGGGTGTTCAACCAGAAGAGGATGAAAGGTTTGGGGACGATTTCACACCTCCACCCAATGGGGGTAGCACATGCTTTACAGTTTATTTTGTGCTTCCTGGCAGGTGTTGGAAAAGAGAACTTGCACCAAAGATAGCCCTTGAGCTGATCACCTGCATTACTCAGCATGGTCAGAGAAAGGATGGCCTGGGCTTCCCCAGATGCCCAAAGGAACAGCAGGGTCTGCAGTGCCCATGAAACCAGGGGAAGAAGTGCTGTAGTATTTTGGTGCAGAAAGTAGCTCCAAGCTCTTGGCAGACAGATGGGTCTGTGAACTTTTCACCAAGAGCAGCCTGACCTTGCAGCCACAGCTATGTGCAGGGTCAGATGTGCTGGTTCACGAACCAGCCCAAACCTCCAAGGGAATCATAGTTCAAGTGAAAAAAATAAATAGCCTATGTCTATTAGTAGGCTGTAGAGCAATCCCCTTTCCTTTAACGACTGTGACATTTCATATGAGGATGCAAACAAAGGGAATAGAAGCTCTGTCATTGACTGCAAAGTGCTTTGGGGATTCCAGCTATGCAGATCTCTCGATAAGCTGTCCTGCTGCCCCAGCACTGGGCCTGGAGTATGGAGCATCCCTGTGGAGCATCTCCATCCCTCTGAGCCTGACTGCTGCCCTGAAATCCTGCCCGCTCTCAGAAGCGTTGCTAGTGGTGAGTGGTTCACAGTGCGGGCTGTTGTGTACAGCAGAGGTTGTACCAACACGGGGAAAAGTCAGAGGTTACTCAGCCTCTTGGGGATTTGTTTCAGCCCATCACTGCAGGGTGTGCACAAAGCAGCTCTTCAGCCCTGGGTGACAGGAGAAAGGTCTCCCCTCTGCAGCACCCACGAGCTGCTTACTGAAACCATGTGTAGACCCTGGATCTTCAAGCTTCCTGGTAGCTTTCTGCTGACAAGGGAAAGGAAATGCTTTCTTTTTATCTGTTTTATCATCCTGTGTAAGATTTGTTTCCTCTACATTTGAGAAGCTGACCAGAATTGGGGGTGATAGGGACAAACTGATGGTGGTGTGTAACAGTAATTTGCTTTCACTGCTTAGATTTAGGACAGGAGATACAAGGATGCATCAGCTTGCTTGATCTGATCAGGCAGATCAAGCTCTCTCTTGATCTGCAGCATCAAGAGATGCTGCATCTCTTGTCATTGCTGACAGATCTCTCTGTCATTTGGTTTTTCTCTGTGTCCTCCTGCCATCTAAGGAGTCAGATGTGGTCTGAAAGTTAGCTAATAAAAGTCTTGCTATCTTTGGCTGTGAAAGGATAATCATCGTATCTGTACATCTCAGCTAAGCAAATGTAATACCTAACATTGTATTTTCCGCCTGTCTTAGCTTTTGGTGACGCAACTTGGTAACCTCTGTTCCTTCAAACTATGTCAGATGGGGGGAGTCTTAAGCTCCAGTCCAGACCTGATTCACAGTCACTGAAATCAGAGACGAGTCAGGCCTCTGAGCAAGTCCCCAGCAGCCTGGTTTGCACCTTCCTGGGATTTCTCTTGCCAGTCCATCAAGGTGGAGACACAGCAATCGAAGTAATGGGAGCAGCCATGGTTATGGGGGTCCACGGTTACTTTTGCAGAATGGGGACAGTCCCTAGGCTTTGGGTTTTTTTCTTTATTTTATGCTTTTATTGTTGAAGATTATTTGGGGGTTCATTTGCCTTTCAGAGGAATGTGTGGTTAGAAGATGCTTAAAAATGTCACAGGGATTACTTGTTTCTATGTTCATAATCCTCAGGGTTTGAATAGGAAAGGTCACCAGGGAGTTCAGTGGTTCTTAGCACGTACAAAAGCAACCAGCAGGATAACAGGTCACCCAGCTCTGGGAAGAGCCAGGCTGTGTCCTGCCAGGCTATATAGATAACCTAGTTTTATTAGTATTTTTGTAATAGATCTCCATCAGTGACTTCCCAGAAAATAAAACCTGTTACGAAGAAGGACCCAACATAACGTTTTGGGACTCATAGCAAGTTTAGTCCGGCTGATAAGCATCATTTTGATGGGGAGTGTTATAGGAACAACATAAACTAACACCAGTTTGGTTGCTAGATTGCTTACCGTTAGTAAAATGCTCATTCATTCTACAGAAATGAGTCATGCGGGACTGCGAAGAAATTTCTTGAGCTCTCATCTTGCACAGTGTGAGAGTCTCAGCTCTGTTTCCTCATCATTTGGTGCAGTGTCTTGTATTAAATGATTCACTTTTTCCAGAGTATGTGAATTTTGGTTGTTTCTGAATGTCAGAATAACAAATCCTTTGGTGCCCAAAAGACATTAGAAACAAGTGGATGGTGTCATTCAAAGCTTAACCTCACAGCCCAGCTGAAAGACATGTCCTGGTGCTGGAAGACAGTAAGATAAACTCAATCTGTAAATGTGTCCTATCCCAAAGGTCTTGAGGTAAGGTTGAGAAGGCAAATAGAAAGGGCACAGTCCAGCGGGGCACAGGAGAGCTGTCCGCAGGGTATTTTCTGTCAAGGTTTTTCACTGAAAACTGGTGGTGTAACAAAATCTTCTATTTTGTCATGAAGATGTAGGAACACTGCCCAGTTTCCAGTGGAGCTCAAAACCTGATATGCAGGAGAGCTCCCCAGTGGTGTGGGACTATGAGGCTCGCCGCATTCAGGACGGCCATGCTCCCTGTCACCAAGCAAAAGTCCCAATTTCCAGCTCTAATCAACACCTTCCAGTAACTCCATTTTGTTCCCATCTTTGCCAAACCAGGGCTGCAAAGTGTCAGTCATTTCCTTGCCATTGCATATGGGGGAGCCGGGTTGTTAGGACAGCTTCCAAGCATTGCAGGCAGCTTGCTGGCATCTCGGTACAGCTGATGGGCTCTCCACCTTCAGAAGTCGGTGTCACCTTGTGCTCCGTTCCCTCACTTTTCTGCACCACAGCCCTGTTGGTTTGATTTAAATACTGCCACGACTGATGCTGAAGTGGCTGTGCAATTTTATCAGGCACAGAGAAGGCACCCAGGGGATGAATCCCCTGCAATAACTGATTCATCAATCATTACCAGTATATCTAGAGAGAAAAAGAATGTCTTAAACCTTTAAAAATAAAACAACAAATAACAATGATCAGGAAAGGGCTTCCTATTGCTGTTACCCAGTAATCACCTGTCTGCCTGCCTGGGGAAAGCTGGAGGACTTGATGGGGATCCAAATCCCCCGAACCAGATGGGGGAATGACCTATGAGCAAGGACACTAAGCAACAACCTGAGAAATGACCCCACCTTCCTTCTTTCCCACTCAGCATCTCTCTCTGCTTGCTGCCCAGGCAGCATTTTTGGTCTCTTATGTCCCATATGACCCACTGGGAGCCGGGAGAGCTTCCAAAGTGCTACACAGGGATCCATTTGCACAGGGACCAGTTTAAAAGCTACATCAAATTATTGCCCATACAGTACTTCACTAAAAGAGTTGCTAAAAGCTCTGTCCCCATGTCACCATAGGCAAGAGAGCAGAAGAAGGTATGACCCACGGTATGACCCACTCATAAACACACAGCTTGGTCCTGCTCCACCGCAGTACGTGCCATCCTCATCTCCAGATACAAGTAAATGCCTGCTGCATTTTGCTATAGGCTCCATTCTTTATATGCGCCTGCCATTTAAGCCAAGTCATGCTCAGCATTTTCTTTCAGTGATTTCTTAAATAAAAGGATTGTCCTGAGGGCAGAGCACTTGTCAGGATAATCAGGCGGAAAAATTCATGAGCCAAGGGGTGAATTCAGAGATTAAAAACCCTGTATGCCTTGTGTACCAAACACAGTTCTGGTCCATTCATGAGCACTGAGCCATCTGCATGGGCTTCCATAGGAGCCGGCAGAGATCCTCAGAAGAATTACCCATTTGTTGTAAGTAATGCACACACTTTAGAAAAAATGAAGTTTTATTAATTACAGAACTTCAAGCAGCATTTCATCTCTCCTGAAAGTGGCACTTCAGGCTTCCAGAATAAGAACAGTGTACCACAGTGCATCAAGTTACTGGACATCCTTCTTTCAGAAGGAATTGCCTTTGTTTAGGCAACATGCATCAAAGGTTTTTTAAGTGACTTGATTACATTTCTGTTCTGCTTTTATGGGATGAGCAGCCCTTATCAGTGTTTCCTTGCAGTCTGATAAGAAGCACTGCCAAGCACTCTTCACTTGCTTCTGGCCCTGCACTGTCCACAGCATCTCCAACACTGACATATTGATCATAAATAACTACGCTTGGGCAGAAAACTCCTGTGAATTCGGACAGTAACAGCATTCATGTTTTTGAAGAGTATTGCTGCAGCCAAAGGGGTCAGAATGTTTTTTGATTTTAGCATTGTAGGTAAGAGCTCAGGATTTCACCTCTTGGAGCCAGCCAAGTACATCCTCATTAGTACTGACGGATTTTTGACAAGCAAAAATTCAGCCTTTTCCCAGGCAGTGGAGTAAGGATCATGAAGGAACACAAAAGAAGGAGGAAAGGAAGCAGAAAGAGTCTCCAAGACAACTCTGGAGATACTAAACTGGGTACAGTCATGTCAAAAATATTTTCTTTGGAGTCCATGTCAGGAAAAATTGCACTTGAGCAATCTCGGAGATCCCACTGTAAGATGCACACTCCTGGGGTTGGGATATTTGCCCTTCACTAAGATGGTGCTCACTTTATCTGATGTGTAAAAACCCTGCTTAGTTTCATTTAGACTGGCTGCAATGAAGACAGCCGGGGGCAGAGGAGGCTCTCCCGCAGCAGCATGATGGGTGCATCCGGTTTCACTGCCCCTTTCTTGGGTGTTGCCTTTCGGTCAAGTTCATCTGGTGAAAGAGGAAAACTCTTCTGAGCCCAACTACAAACAGCGTGATTGCGAAATTCAGACACTGGCTGGCGAGCAGAGCAAAGAGCAGGAAATTCCTCTGTGCTTGTTGTTTGCCTTGGGTTTGTGAAGTATGAGCATCAATTGACAGCTCCTGTGCTTCGGATTGCTTTGAACTGCAGCCCACTTGGGAAAGAGGTTACAGCTCCAATTTTCAGCTCTGATAGTCCAAGTGCCAAGCAACTGCTACCACTGGGGCATGTCAGGCGTTTGCTGGTACCAGTTTGAGAGTGAGGACCTAATGCAGGCTGAAGGAGGATCTGAAGATAGAGCTGAAATTCATCATGTTTGGGTTTTGTGCCCCACATCCTTCCTCTTCTCAAAAAGGCAGAGGTTATTGCGATGTTCAAGCTGGCAAGGTGTATTGAAGGCCTGAGAGCATCATGGAGGGAAGGAGGCTTGGCTTACTTTATTTGTCTTCCCACCTTTTATGGTCTTTGGACTGCAGAACATACAACAGAAGTTCAATATCTGTAAATCAGTCTTTTACTGAAACTGGAGGCCATCTCCCATGCAAAGTACAAGAGTAGTTGCAAGTGCCTACATCCACTTGTGCATTGGGGTGTGACTGAGGTATCTGCAGTACTTTACTGGTAACCTCACAGTGCTTTGAGGAGACCACAGGAATCACCAGCTGTGTAACAGCTCTGTTATACATCCACACGAGCCCCAGCAGTCAGAGAGACATCCATGGCCCTGCTCTGTGCACCACTGCCAAAGGACCTGGAACAGCACCACTAACCACAGCACATCCCTGTCTCCAAAACCATGGCCACCGAAATCACTGGTGACCCCCCTGGGTACAGTACATGGAGCCTTCGACACAGGGGTTTTATTAAATTCTCTTCCCCCCTTGTGGGGCTGCAGCAAACAACTGCATTCTGGTTTTGCACCTCTGGTTTGCGTCCGAAGGGGGATCTGAGATAACCTATTTACAACTTTGTGGTAGCAACCTCCCAATAATAGCTGCAGGCATGTACCAAGGTGTGGCAGTGTCTGTTCTGCGGACTCCCACAGAGGGGCTGATGCCACCTGCAAGGCAAATCCAGCTAGGCTAGATCATCTTGGTGCTCATCTTGTCCCTCAATCCTACCTGCTGAGTCTGGTGGGTCACCTGAGTTAGAGATGGTTTGGGACATAGATCGCATCTTCCCTACGCAACCATACAGCTCTTGGCTCAGCAGATCCCTGAGTAAGACCCTAAGCACCCTTTTTATACAAAAAATGTTTGGGTTGCTTTAGTTTTTAGAACCGTTTATGAAATGTCATTTGTTTCACCTGTAAAGTGAATAAACTCTAGATTACAAACAATCAAAGCAAGCCTGTGGTGCTCTAAGGCTCTCGACACAGGCACCCACAGCCCGACTCTGTTGTGTTTCAGTGCCAAGGGGCTCCCCAGCCCCAAGCTCTTCAGAATAGCCAAGGCTCAATACCATCATGAAACAGGAAGGTTTAAACTCTGTGGTGTGCCAAAACATGAGCCTTGGGTCTAGTTATTGAGCAGTTTTCAAACCAACGGTTTGAAATTGCATTGAAGTGTCTTCTGTTGGGTGTCACAGTGCTGCTTCCCTGAGGACCAGTCTCTACTTTGTTTTTAGCGTAGATCTGTTGGACATGCTAAAAAATATTTTGTAGTAGATGTATACATTGACAATCCTTAAAAGAATCCCCAGGATGTAACTGAGGGACCTGAGAAGGGCTGCGGCCATGCCGGAGATGTGAAACAGCAAAGCGTATGGGCTGCGGGTGAGAGCAGAAGTGCCGCTGGCCTTCAGGAGGTCATCTGCCTGGAACAGGGCGCACTCTGCAGTCACCAGGATCCAGATGATCCTGGAAGTCAGTGTGGCGTTTTTCACCGTCCGGAAACGCCGAGACTCTGTGGCGAAGAAGGTGATCAAGTAAGCCTCGAAGGCAACGCAGCTCAGCAGCAAGCAGCTGATGTGTGTGTTTGCACTGAGGAGGTTCTGCAGCAGAGCTGATGTGAACACTGGAGATAAGATATTGACACCCAAGGTCCGTACAACCATCTCAGATACGATGCTAACAGTAACCAGGAGGTCTGCCTTTGCTAGGCTTGAGATGAGAACTGCAGTGGACTTGGATGAAACCCTTGCAGACTGCAGGATGATTATTGCATACAAACTGCCCAGCAGGCCCAGAAATGTGCTGACAGCATTTGAAGAAGACAGGACAAGGTATTGGATGTATTTAAATACCAGGTATCTTCTGAGATCTTTCATGTGGTCTCTCTCCATAGAAATGCCCGTAAGGGAGGAACACCTAGAATACATGTAAAAAAGGGTAATTAAATGTAAAATTAGTGGGATAGATTCCAGACAAATTATTATGTACCTGCATTTGTACAGACACATGCTGGCATGCTCCACACTCCAGCATTATTGTGGTATTGGTTGGTTACGCAGCTTCAGAAGCATTCGGTATGTGAAATCCTCAGACTGCGTCAATTATTAAATAGATTTCATATAAACCTAGGTGATAGCATTTTATTCTAATTAACACGGGGATCATTGCAGGGAACTGGAATGACTCTGGACTAATACCGGAAAAAAAATAGCTCAGAGCGGGGCTACTTTCATTATGCAAGGTTTTTTTCTGTTTGCCTTTGTGGGTTAATTCGGGAATGAAGAATACATTCTCTAGTGTTGCAGCAAGAAAACGGTTTCCAGTTGTGCTGTGTAGAACAGTAAATGAGATATTTATTACTCATTCTGGAACACAAAGTGATAAACTGATGGGAGTGCTATCCCAAGTGATGTCCCAGTTGAATCAGTAGTTGAGAACTGCCATATTTCATTTCCTTTTCCTGTCATTAGCACAACTGTTCATACACATTCAAGTGTTGTCTGTAGCTTCTAAATAAAATTGAATCCCTGGGCACAGTGTGGGAATAGGCAATAAAGTATAGGTGCTGGGCTACCAGGAAAAAGGTGGGCTCCGCAATCCCTGCTCCAAATTCATAAGCAAAGAGCTGCTTGCTGCAGAGGCCCAGGGCTTTTTATGTTGTGCTAAAAAGGGATGTGGTCTCTGGTTTGATGTGGTTGGTGGTAGCATCCCCATGCACACTGGAGCTCCCCGTGCCTGTGAGCTTTTGGATCTGAGTGCCAGAGTGGGGCTTCCTGGGGCTGTGAGGCTGCCACGTGGCTGGAAACTGGTCCAGGTGGAGCTCAGCCTCAGCTACAGCACCATTTAAAGCGTTTCTCTAATGTTCTTATCTTATATCTACATTTCTTTGGGAGTAAACTAGAAGTCAAAAGCTGTTTCAAGCATTGCTGCTAAAACGTACTATTTAAGTTTCTTTTTCTTCGTTAACATTAACAAAGCCTAAAACCAACTTGCTGTCCCACCGGTGGGATGTCTCTTGGCAGACACTAGCATTTTCCTCCTTGGGCTTAACAGAGCTATAGTTACAACTCTCCACGTGAGAGCTATACTGCTGTTTCCAGTTTGCTGATTAGTTGAATCTCCTAATGCATCCAGTTGGATATTTATGAACCACTTGTGAGTTCCGACCTGGAATTTGAGGGAAAGTTTATAGACCTGTGGGAAGTTATCTTCATCTGACCGTTATCTCCTATACAAGATTGCAAACAGTCCCTTTGCCTTAAATTCAGTGGAAAGAGGTACCTGAATAATCCGCTTCTGCCTGGGGGGTCCTTCACATCCAATTGGGCAGCTTCAATTGAGCTATTTTGCATCACAGTCATTTCGTATCAACATGCTGAAGTAATCTAATAAATCAGTATTGCATCCCAAGGCTCTACTCATTTCCTATATTTGCAAAGTATCCATTAACTTCAGCTATACCTTTTCATGACATAAAGAATCGGTTGGCGATGACTAACAGCTCAGGATCTGTCCTTTCATTTACATACTCGTACCTTAAGCAGGAATGAAGTTTGTAAAGTGCCCAGGTCTTTTTTAGGTATTACTTTAATTTGTGTAATGTTACCTTGAAAAGGTACAAGTGTGAACTATCCCTATGTAGGATAAGGTTACAAGACCAGTAAAAGGCTAATTTGATTAAATCATGAATTTTCTATGAGGCATTCTTATAGAGGAGCAAGCTAAGGAAATGTGGACTAAATGGAACTACAATTAAGTCATGCATAGATGGGGTACTAAGAAAGGGCTAATTATCAGAAATTAGAGGAATGATGTATCAGATGGGAGTCTGCAAAGATCTGACATTTTGTACTCTTTCATTAACTACAATAAGGAATAGAGATCATGCTTATTAAGTTTGCTTATTAAGTCAACTATCACAGACCAGCAATTACAATTTCAGATCCATACAAGGACTGGTCCCTAAGCAGCAGTGAGTGAGAGGAAGAACACACATGTAAGCAGGAGGAGAGAGCATGACAGGGGAGGAGGAAGGCTGCCACAGGTAGCAATGCTGGCATAAGTGGGTATCAATACAGCGTGTTGATGGTAACACCCATCTGGAGTCAGCAGGAATTGTATCAGGAAAGGCAGATGCCATCTTGCAATGCAATAAACAGGAGAAACGCCTGTAATCACATGGGCTGAGTCTTTGGTTTCATTCTGCAAAAGGTAGGTCTTGACTGAAGTATGCGGCCAGTTTTGAGGGGCACTGTTCAGGAAAGGTATCGGTTGCTGAGACTGTTCCAAGGAGACTGAGGGGGTCAGAGATGTGGATAAATGGAGCACTTCATATTTGAGCACTTATCTCCTTATGCAAGTTCTCGGTATTACTTGTGTGAGCACCTTGGAGTTTGTCCAGAGCTTCTCCAGGACACTCACCCTACAGGTCTGGATGGCTGCTTCAGTCCTCGCCTGGTTTTTAACTTTGATGAGACAATGGGAAAATGGTAAATCTGAGTGATTCCCATGACAAGTACCAAGCCAGCTTTTTTAGGAATGGGATTCCCATTGCTTGTAGAGACTCGATTTGCACCGGGTTGACTCACCCAAGATTCACACGCACCTTTTCTTTTTTTTTTTCCTAAGTATCTGAGCCAGCTTGTGAGTGGAATCCTTTGAGGAAGAGGTAGGAGAACTGTAGTCCTGCACATCAGCTGAGCTGTGATACAGTTTGTCTTGCTGTAGTTTTCCACAATGATTAACTAGGAAAACGATTCTGCATTTTCTAGAGAAAGCAAAATCTTTCCAAAATCAAGGGTCTCTGCTCTTCCCATGCACTCAAGGAACTTTGGTACTGGTCCTGGTGCAGCCCCTTTGGTGTATACTCACCAAGAAGTGCCTTTGCCTCACTGCTGAAGATGCAAGAAGTGGTGAAGAAGCAGGTTAGCCTCTGAACATTGATGTCTGAGTATTGGTTTGACCATTTGTTTCTATACAGAGCATCAATGAAATTAATATTTATTGGAACGGAACCATTTGAATCCACAATGTGAAAGCTTGTACAGCTCACTAGCTAAAAGTGGAAGAGAACCAAGCTGTGGTGTTTAGAGTTGAACCCTGTTACTCAAGTGAGCTACATTACAAGGTACATTAAGAGTGTTCTATCGTTATTTGTTTTATTGCAGCCTATTTCTGTGTCTATTGTCATTAAGCATATTTTTGAGGAGAGAAATTACATGCCTCGATAAAGATCTTTGCTCATTTTACAACTGATTACTGCTGTGAATTGTTGTGGATTACATGCTGGCAAGTACATGTAACCTGGCTCAGGCTGCCGTGCACTGAAAATCCACATGCTGGGCCACAGGACTCCAGCTGAATTTGAGGCTGAGATCCCCACATGAAGAGTAGTAAATAAACCTAAGCTGCTTTGAGCAGCTGAATGAGTGAGGAAAATATGCAGCACATTAACTTTGGGATTTTACATCTCTGGAGAATGTCAAACTAAAACTTCACTGGAAAACAAACCAAACCAAGCAGAAATTTGCTATGTGGATACAAGCAGATGTCTCCAGAGAACTGGCCTCATTCATACATTTTCTCCATCCTTTTTTTCTTTACATAAGAAGTTCGAAAGGAAGAAAACACCAATAGCTGGATCGACACCAGAACTGTATCTTGGCCATTCAGAGCATTTTAGCTCATTTTAGCCCATTTTGGGCACTGGGTCCTATCTTGCACGCCAGGTCTTGGTGATGAGCCCATAAGCTCTTCTAATGATGAGCACTAGAAAAGGAAGCTGAGCAGCTGATACAGCGAGAGGAGATGGCCCAAAGCAGCCCATCTGGATGCTAAGGATCTCAGCATGTTTTTCATGTCTTCCATCAGCATTTTACGTAATGCTGCCAACACTTTGTATAACACCCCAATGTACTTTGAAAAGGACCTGGGGTTTCTGGATGGAAGATGCCTTCCTGCTTTCTGTTAGAGATGTGTCAGTGGCATCCTTCCTTTCAAGCCATAGCTGCCCCAGGAAACAGCAGCATTGCTATGGCTCCCTCCTGCCTCTCTCCACCCCTTTGACACTATAATTTAGTGGTTGAAGCTCTCATCCAGAATGCAGCAGAACGAGGTTTGATTTCCTCCTTTGCCACAGGGGATTTAGATGTTTATCTCTCCTGAATGTCCCAACCAGCAGGCTACAGGTTATCCTGACGTGCGGAGGCTTTTCATGCCACCTAAGGAATCTGGGCACAGCTGACACCCTGGACCAAGGGGCAGGGATCAGGAAGAAGCTCACCGATCACAGCACAAGGGGTTGCAGATGTTTGATAGGAAAAAAGGCATATCAGTTTCTGATACTTGCTCCAAATGCTGTTTGGATACATCTGCTCTAATAAATTCAGCAGAGCTGGAAGACGTTCCCAAGTGCTAGAGCTCTGCTCACCAGTCTTGAGAGTGCTCCAATGGTCCCCAGCACAGTTTGGCATCTGGCAGTGCACACCCTCCGAGCACTGTGCAGCCTTGGTCAGGGCTTTGGCAGGAGGCAGGGAGTGCTGGCCATGCTGCAAGGATGGTTTGAGGGTACCCTTCCCTCTGCCTGCATCAGGGTAGGGACAGGCAGGGAGGGTGCCTGCCCTCCCTCTGCGCAGCCTGGATCATGCCTGGGGTGGGGTTGAGTGGGAACGGGAACAGGGGGCTGTTTCCAGAGCAGCTGCTCCCACCCCATCAGAATGGCCAGAATTGGTGAAGAAAGTAATCCAAGCCAATCCGTCTGTTTATTTACAGTTTTTAAAGCATCTGCTTGTGGTATTCATTACAGTCACCCGCAGGAGGATCACTGTGCGAGGACAGTGACACCTAAACAGTTTATGTTTAGTCCTTATACAGACAAAACCCCAGTTCAGGCTCACGAGAGGTTTCCTGAACGAGCACGTTGCATTTTCAGCCGTACTGGTTTTTATCTCCGCAGAAATTGCTCTCCTGGGACACTTTACGAATTCCAGATAACAACTTCTCATTTGTCACTGGTGCGCCATTGTAGTCTGAGAGGTACACGGAAATACCTCCAGCTCTTAAACAAATACTTCCCTTCAAAATTCCTCCTGGAATTGTGTCAATGAATATACAGAAGAGGAGAACAAGCCTGAAACCCACATTGCCACTGAATATCCTGACTGTAATGAAGCTGTATTAGCCTTTACTTAATTTAAAAGGAAAAATACTTACATTTGCTGGAAAAGGCAGCCAGTAATAGTTTTCTGCATCACTGTATTCTGTGTATGGTCTGCAGCAGAGCTAGAATGTGCCGTTCCCCTTGGACTGCTTCCTGGGTTTTATATATAGTGTGGCATACTCGGTACCACGTCACAGCATGGGACTATGCTGACAGAATTTGTTTTGCTAGGCAACATCCCCAGAGCTGGTTTCACAAGAATTACTCGCCTGAATCATGGTAGCCATTAACTTTCATCTGTCTGGAAAAATTGATGCCCCGTGTGGAAGGGGAGTCCCAGACACTTCCTCAAATACATGCCTGGAGATGGAGCAGATTACAGGGTGTAATCCTGAGCTCGTCTGGGTGCCGCATGAGCTAACAGGGGTTATCCATGAGTAAAAACATTATTCTGAGCAAAGAAAAGGTGTCCCCTGGCATGAGAAGCAGCACTATATCTGGCTGGACTGGGCTATCCTCAGTGTTTGTGTTGGTGTAGCCTGGGATACCCAGCTTTGGTGCTGATTACGTTTGCACTGACTCTCTATTGCTTTCCAGGTATGACGCTGGTGGAGCCAAGCTCATCGTGTTTCAGTCTCTTCGAGAGGTCTCAGTACGATGGGAGAGCACAGAATCATCCCACAGACATTGTGGAGAACAGCAAGCCAGTATGTTCACAGCAACATGAACACGTTCCCCAGCTCCCAGCTTTACCGCAGATGCAGATCTTGCACTTAGAGTCGGTACATGAACACAGGGAATGAAAGGCAGTGACGCTGCATTGGCTTCTGCTCAATGGGGAGGCTTTGCTGCCAGTCCAACGCCAGCTCTGCCAGCAGCACACCCTTCCCTTCAGCAGTTCTCTAAGTCATGGAAAGCTGTAGAAAAATGAAGCAGCTGGAAATGCAGATGCTGCTCAGCACTGTCATTGCAGCTGCAGCCACTCAGGGAAGGCAGCCCTGCGCTCTCCCGCCTGCTCAGCAAGCAGCAGCACACTGGGTTTGCACAGGAGCACTGGTGGGAGGACATCTGCCAAAGCCAAAGTCCCGAAGAAAAGGAATTTGTCTTGGTGGTGGTTAAGATACTTTGTACTTTGATGTAAGCGTATAAATATTTATTCTTCCATTGCATCTGAATGAGTTAGCCTTTGCTAGAGGCCCTCCGTGGCAGTTTTCTTTTATTACAACTACTGTTTCTATCCCATTTACCGTTTTCTCTTGCTGACGTGATACAACAGAGCTGTCAGAGCAGAAATTCTGCAAACAGGCTACACGCTTTCTCAGCAGCTCGACATGTCGTAATAACTGATGGAAAGATAAGGCAAAGCCTCTGTTCTCCCAGGGCACCTCCCATTTCATCAGAACGCAGCGACTCTGTGAACGCAAGAAGTAAACGACAGGGAAAGCAGGAGGGGTGGGATGGGGTGCTCCATACCCAGGCTGTGCCCCACTTCGCCTCGCAGGGCTGACAGGTATGGGCAGAGCCAGCACGGAGAGACAGGACCGGCCATGGGAAAGGCAGCTTGAATCCGTTCCCCTCAGTTAATCTCTACCTGCATGAGCAATCGCTCCTGATGACTGACGGCGTTCGGTGCTCCTCTTTGAACCCACTGGTATCTCCCTTAACGCAAGCAGAACAAACACAGCAACCCCAGTTGATTTCTGCAGTGGCAGGATATGGTTTCCAGTATTTTTCCATACCCTGTTTATTTTGTGCTACACCTTTGTTTGACGGCTTTGGCCAGCTCCCTACATTGATTAGCTGCGCTCTTTGCATCTGAGGACTCTTTAACTCAGTAACTGAACTACAATTGCAAGCAATAAGACTTCAGCAACAGATAAAAAATCTTCCATTTTCTTCTGTTCAAAGTACTCCGCTTTTGACCCCAGAGGGTTTCCAGCTCTTTTCCCTTGCCATCTCATCCATGTATCCTCTCACTTCTTTGTAGCGCAACTTTGTACACCCCAAAACACTGCCGAGGGGCACCTCGAGTACTGCCCATTATTCCTACAGCGTCTCTCTCTTGCTGGTACTGAAACTGGTCCTATTCCTATTTCTTTTCCCTTATACTGTGCCAAGGAAAATGTTGTTGAGGAACTCCAGATGAATTACACCATCTGAATAGCTTGCATTTTGGGGAGGCTTTTTTAACATCCCTGAAGATTTTGAGGCAATTGTAGGAAGACAGTTTTCTTTGTAAGTAACTCCACACCTTGGTCCTCCAGAACGAGTCCTAATTCTTATTCACTGGTGGTTAATCATTTACCTGATTCTAAAGCCGCACCAGTTGTTGGATTCCCTGGACCATCCTAATTTACAACTATGATATGTACAGCCTTTGCTGCTCTTCCCATTTTTACCTTTGGTTTGGTTTTCGGTTTTGGTTTTCTTCTTGGATTGCTTGAGAACCCAGAACAGTTACTGCCTGATCTTCAACCAAGATTTCCTGTTTCTCATTAAATGGATGGAGGATCTCCGGTCTCAGCTTCTGACTTCATGTCATTTCCCATCTTTAATATTCTCAGATATTACACATTTCTCAAGCACTTTTTGTGATTAGTCACTGAAGTTCCCCAGCATTCCCTATTGTTTCCTTCTCTCCCTGGCCCCGCAGAGTTCAAGAAATTCGTTTTGAAATTGCAAACCAGTCACACGATCATCTCTTCTGAGTAGAAAATGGAGAGGTGGAAGCCAGGCAGCATTTGCAAGTATAAGGAAGAGTTGGGTGACAAACGGAAGAGTCTCAAGAACAGAAGTGGCTCATAGCAGCTCCTGCGGGTACTGAGCCACAGCCAGGATGGCAGCAAGCCAACAGGAGGGTTCCCAAAAGCTGCTGAGCTGACCTTTGTGCCCCTCCTGATGGAAAACCAGCAGAGCCTGCATGCTGGAGAAGCAGGAAGTGAAGAGTTTCAGCCCCATCCCTGCTGTTTCAGGCTTGTAGCAGCAGAAAGGTTAGCAGAGCATCCAAGGGAGGGATGGACTTTCCAAAGCATCCTCAAATCCAGTGCGGCTGCCCCTTGGACATCCCCAGGCAGGCTGCAAGGTGAAGAGATCACACCTTGGCTGGCAGAGGACAGTGATTATCTCCCTGGCCGCTCATGGACAGGAACCTTCCAAGATATTCATTACTGAGAAGATGTTTCATGTTGGCCCTTTGGTAAAACATGAAGCGGCAGGTATGGAGATGTGTGACCTGGGTATGTTCTGCAGCTCTCTCAAGAGCACAAGTTTACGCTTTCCACTTTTCCAAACTGCTCATCAGCAAAGACAATAATTAGCTCATTTGTTTTGCTGCTGTTGTTCTCTATTTTCACTTTAGAAAAGGAAATCCACTTTCGATGAGGGCAAATGCTGGGATAAAACATTACTAATGTAATGTTTATTCCTTGTGGACAAGAAGTCCAGTAATAAGACATACTTGCAAGTGGCTTCCAGGATCTCATCAGCCCATTTTGCACAGCTGACAGAAAAGATTTTCTTACAGGGAAAGAGTGGAAAGGCTGACAGCAAAATCCTTTCTGTATAAGGTATTGAATGTATCAAAATTATGGATAAAATGCATAAAGAAGAGGTGGTGTTTCATAAAATTAGCAGGGGAATAACTAGGTGCAAAACGGTTAATGCAAATTTCACTTGGTTTTGGCTTCCTCCTTCACTAACTCACATTTCCAATCTGGAAATAATAGTGGTAACAGCGCTTTGGGAAATGCAAAACTTACTGAGGGGGAAATTCCCCACAGCTGCCCATAGCTGAACTTTTGGGAATCTCTCGAACGCGTTTGCAAGTTCTCAGCTGACAACTCCTCTACCAAGTAACGCTGGAAAGCCTGAAGCCACCCTACAGCCCAGTTAACCCCTTCTGAGCACTTGCTCTGCAGAGCTACAACCCTGCCGGCACAAGTCCCTCCTTAGCGGGGGCTCACTTGGTTCTGTCTGCACTGTGCAATGGACAAGCTTTCCTGCCTTCTAATTGTTGTCCATAACACGGTTTTACACATAGTCTATCATTCTTGGTCAGGGCTCACAGCAGCTACAGCTCTCTCCATAGCTACAATGGTCAGGTCAGTCTGTTTTCAATTAGAAGTCTGGGGAAGTGTTTTGCTTTGAGTCACAGCATTCCTGTGCTGGCATCGCTCAGCTCATCTCCAAGAATGAAGGTGGTGGGAATTTTCCTGGCACCTACGGACTTCCCTGGCATTGGCACTGCAGCTTTCCGCTGAACTCCGTCTTCCACATTGAGCGCACACTCACTATGCCCCCGACCAAACTGCCTCCATCCTGGTCTCATGGATCACACAGAAGCAAACTACATGCATACAGTGCTTTCTTCTCAGTGCCAGAAATTAAATGTGGTCTTTTCCCTGCCCTCGGATGAGCATTAGAGGCAGTTTTGATATCTCCTCCAAACGTGGTGCCTCAATGTGTCCTCATGACAAATTCTGCCCTCTTGCATTATTCACTTTCCAAGGCATAATGTTGTTACTTAGGTAATTGAATCACAAAAGTAAGTACATTGCAGTTTAAAAGATCTTACAACATCCCATCAATGTAGAAGGCTTTTTTCACTGCAATTATTTGTTCAGTATTTTGTCTTGATTGGAGTTTAGTGTCTCCATCTAATGACCTTTCCTCTCCTTCTTTGATGCACAGTCAAGAACCAATTCCAACTACAAATGGCATGTTTGCTTATTAAGTGTCCCCTTGCTACTTGCCTCCATTTGTCTAAATTATCATTTACTCATATCCTGTGTTCTCCCTCTATTTATTGCTTTATTGGTGTTTTTTCACCTGACATGTATGTAAAAGTTTATGGCCTTACTCACAGAGCCAAATATTGTGTTCATAAACAGGGGCAATTGTTTCTGACTTCTTTACCTTGAACAAGACGTACAGGACATTCAGTAAGAATATATGGTGAACTTGCACCAGGTTTTTCTATGGAAACAAAAGCCAAAAGCATAATTATCAACAAGAAGTTCTCCTGAATGCTTTGTGCGGTTAAAGGAGTCTGTATTTTGATCTCACCCTTGACACAGGTACACAAAATTTTACTATTTCCTGCATTTCGTGAATCATCTGACCCAAAGTCTTTCAAGACTTTTGTTTTCCTTCAAGTTCCTCACACCTGAGAACAAACAAATCAACTGTGCATAGCACATGAGAAAGCAGAAACCCACATCCTCTGGCTTGCCACATAAGAGAAGAGTGAGCTCCTTTAAGTGATATATATAGGAATTGTGTTGTCAAATTTGGAGCTGCATCCTTCACACATCCTACTTTTATTATTATACCTAACAGCAAACCAAAACATAAGAACAGTGCTGAGGTGCCTCTTGGAAACATAAATACTTGCAAGAGTTGCTCTGCACCCAGCCATCCTGAGCAGAGGGAGAATGGGAGTGAGCCAGGTCACTGGAAGCAACCAGTCCACTCACTCACAGAATCATAGAATAGTTCGGGTTGGAAAGGACCTCAAGATCACCCAGTTCCAACCCCCCTGCCATGGGCAGGGACACCTCACACTAAACCATCCCACCCAAGGCTTTGTCCAACCTGGCCTTGAACACTGCCAGGGATGGAGCACTCACAACCTCCCTGGGCAACCCATTCCAGTGCCTCACCACCCTAACAGGAAAGAATTTCCTCCTTATATCCAATCTAAACTTCCCCTGTTTCAGTTTGAACCCGTTACCCCTTGTCCTGTCACTACAGTCCCTGATGAAGAGTCCCTCCCCAGCATCCCTATAGGCCCCCTTCATGTACTGGAAGGCTGCTCTGAGGTCCCCACGCAGCCTTCTCTTCTCCAGGCTGAACAGCCCCAACTTCCTCAGCCTGTCTTCATACGGGAGGTGCTCCAGTCCCCTGATCATCCTTGTGGCCTCCTCTGGACTCGTCCCAACAGTTCCATGTCCTTTTTATGTTGAGGACACCAGAACTGCACACAATGCTCCACTGGAGTATTTTGGCCCTTCTTTCTAATCATCTTGGCAGCCTGAGCATCTCCCGTCATTGGTGTTGGTAGGTGCTGCTCAGTGGCCAGCCAGGCACAACAGAAGAGCAGGTTTTGCTGTGTGTGAGCTCAGGGCAGGAGCAGGTACCGGTAGTGTTTGTCTCGTCATCTGCCCTTGCACTGGTAGCAAACAGATGTGTAGATATTCCACTGTTTCTCAGGACTGGCAAGCCTTGCAGCAGGCTTGGGTGGTATGTCTTCCATATGGATGCAGTTCACCACAGCACCAGCAGCAGCGTGGACTGGATGTCTGCTGGCGCTGGTGAGCATCTGCCAGTTAATAAATCCAGAGAGGCGACGGGGACGGGGTCACGCAGACGTGTGGTTGTCACTACTGTTCTGGAGCGGGTTCAACACAGATTTCCCAGGGTTTTGTTCTTTGCTCTCTTCGATACCCTGGAGGATGCACGCACATTGCTCCCTCAGACTTTCTTTGGCAATCGTTTTCTCCATAAACACTTGTGATGTTTTCCCTAAATGAGTCTAATTTCAGATTTCCCCTAAGGGACAAGTGACGACACATCAAGGAAATTGCTTTCCAGTGACTGGGACTACACTAGAAGAAGATATTTGCAAATGTGTTTCTCAACTTGGCATAAGCTGTTTTCCAAGGTAATCTTGGCCTAGGGTTGAGGGTTTCATTTGGTTCTGGGGGTGTTGAGGTGTCCTTGTGTCTGGGGGTTGATTTGCTCTATTTTTTTTAAGAAGACAGTTTTGTTCAGACTTGTAAACTGGAATAGCAAATTGTCATTGAGTAAAGAATGAAACCCCCCCCGGAACTGAAAATGCAGTCGTGAACTGAAAACAGCACCTGAGGTCTGCACACTGTGCGAGCGATATAGTAGAATGAGAGTCTCATTTCCTAACAGCACCAGGAAATGGAAGATTTGCTCAGGTCTTAACTTGGGATTTTAATTTGGGATGTGTGATACATACACCAGTGCCATTTCCAGAATGACATTCCAGCCCAGAGCAGGTCTTGTAGGTCACGTACAAGCAGAAGCAATGTTGTCCCATGTCTCATCAAATGCATCTTTACCTGGAGTAAAGGTATTCTCTGACCTTTACGCCTTTGTGGCAAATGAAAGCAAACCCAAAGTTTCTTGCAGTGATGGGAAGTAAATGCAGAATCATCAGTAAAACCTGAAGGAGTATTTGGGGTTGTAAGAGGTTAGTGAAGGCATGGCTGGGGCATGGCAGGATTTGAGCAGATGAAGCCTGTAGTAAGCATGTCTCTGACAGCTTACTCAGTAGCTGAACTGGAAACCCCAACCCAACAGCAGCAACAGCGCTAATGCCACGATCTGTTTCCATCCAGATCATTGTATGTGCAGCCATCACATAAAAGAACCCTTCTACTGCCAAGGAAAGCTGAAAAAAAGCACAAGATGAATTACTGGCACTGCCTTCAGTGTTTGCCGCAATCTGCTCTTTCTGTATTGAAGATTAACATTAGTTAGCTTCAGCTGGTGTGGGGGAAGCTAGTTGACAGAAGGAAAAATGTATTATCTCTTCAACAAAAGATCCTAGGAGCTATTCAGAGTGCTATTGTTGCCTAAAAGAATGAAAGGAGGAAACAAATTCTGTGTTACTCCATGCAATTCCCTTATTAGTAGCTGTATTTTGTTTGGACAGATGACAGGCCTTAGTAAATTGTTTCCTAGCGGGACCACACAGGTGGACAAAAATAACGTACATAGAAAAGCAGTTAATGAAGAGAGGAACCTGACTGTGCACCACTGCCAGATTTCAGGCAGTGGTAGCAAACTCACTGGCAACCCTAGAAAATCAGTTTGGAGACATCATCCTAAGGGAGTTATTTAGGCCTATTTAACACTTAGTTTGCTTAAGCATCAAAAAGTGAGCTATTGTCTCTCCATGATTTGTGTTCCCATTTAACGTTTTTGATAGTCAATAATGGGACTAAGCCTGGGTGAGTTGAACCCAGCAGCATGCAGCCACCTGCAAGCAGTCACTAAGGGCACATGGAGTGGGGGAAAACGACTGTACAGACTGTGAATAGAGGGGCTAGCAGAAACCACCTTATGCTGAGTTCTCACTGTGCTTTTCTCTCAAAGACAGACTGAGTGTCCTGAGTTTTCACAGTGAACACAGCCCCCACATGTGGCACAGCAGCTCCTTGTGAGCAGTCGCAGGTTTATACAGTTCCCTTGGTCAGGAAAAGGCAACTCAGGAGGGAAGGGGTTGTTGGTAATTTCACAGCTGGGGTTGAGAAGCTCAACTTGGAAGAGGGGGAAAGTGGGTTTGATCAGATCAGCTGGGATTCAGGAAAGCGGAAGGATAGAGTTGTTCATCTCAATTGATACTGGCCAAAATATGCTACTCCCAAGCCATGTGGAGCCTCCAGCACACCCGCAGCTTTGGTCTCCTTGGAAAACCCCTTTACCTGTGTCCTTTCTTCATTAGACCTGCATGCCTTCACAGCTTTGTAAGTGCCCAGCTCTGATGGAGGGGGATCTCTGATCACCCACGCAGGATTTCAGCACAAGGAATTCCCCTTCTCTGGCATTTGTTTTGAAGTGATTTGATTCATCTAATCTCCCTTATTTAGTGCTTACTGCTGTGGCACTAATGTGGCTGCAAATTTGCTCTGTTGCTGCTGCGATAAAACCCATTCCCTTTCCTGTAAGTGCAGTCTCATATGAGGAAGCAAGAAAGAAGTTAGAAGTGAGAGTATGGGCACCTTTGACTTCAATTTCCTCACACCTTTGACTTTTCATATTTGCATTATCACCTCCTGTTTGCCTTCTCTCCCCTGCTGCAGCTCATATGCAGCATTGCAAGTTTTTGCATGAGCCATAGCAATGTTGTAACTCTGAGGAAAAGCTTAGAGGCAGCCTAAATGCTTAGTAAATGAAAATGGCACTTTGTTCATTCTTACCCTCTCTTTCAGCTTTGTTCTCTCTCCTGATCCTTTTTTATGCTTGCCTACCGCACTAGTTTGGTTTTCAGAAGTTTGTAAGAGCCATGGATAAATTTGCAGCCAAACTAGGGCAAGCTTCAGTACTGTAGAAGTTCTGTACAGTACCGTAAAATAGTTAGCCCCAAGCTGTGTCCTGCCAAGTAGCTCCCCTGACCTTACACTTGGTGCTTTGCCCACTCCTCTTCTGTAGAACTTCCAAGAAGATGAACGTGAAATGTTTGTTTCTGGTTACCAAGGAACTATTCTTAAATCACATCCTTTCTGGTGAGCCCATTTCAGCCTGGCACTGTGGCTTGCCAGGGCTGAGTGACTACAGATAGGTCCTTGTACGGGTTGTGGGGCCTCGGCCAGCCCCATCAGCAGTGGATGCTGCTGTGCTTGCAAAGACTGGGAAATCACAGAATCATAGAATAGTTAGGGTTGGAAAGGACCTCAAGATTATCCAGTTCCAACCCCCCTGCCATGGGCAGGGACACCTCACACTAAACCGTCTCACCCAAGGCTTCATCCAACCTGGGCTTGAACACTGCCAGGGATGGAGCACTCACAACCTCCCTGGGCAACCCATTCCAGTGCCTCACCACCCTAACAGGAAAGATTTTCCTCCTTATATCCAATCTAAACTTCCCCTGTTTCAGTTTTAACCCGTTACCCCTTGTTCTGTCACTACAGTCCCTGATGAAGAGTCCCTCCCCTGCATCCCTATAGGCCCCCTTCATGTACTGGAAGGCTGCTATGAGGACTCCATGCATGGAAATGAGCAAGGGCAAGAACAACCAGCCTTTCTCCTGAGGTTCCTCTTTATTTTCCCCACAAAATGTATTGGGAGAGACTTGAGGGTTCAACTCCTGTGAGAATCCTCAGTTCACTGCAAATGCCATATAGGGTTTTTTATGGAAAAGACAGAGCTTTGGGCAAATTGCTTGAGCCAAGGAGACCATACAGAGCGTTGGTGCTGGTGGGAGTGGAAGGGAGCTTTCTATGACCTGAGAGCTGTAGCTTTTGCGATCCAGGGTGACAGAGAGGAAAATGTTGGTTGCTGCTCAGAGAAATCCTGGTCTTAAGATCAGGGAAAGCTTGTATTAGGATTTCTGGCATTGTCACTTGGCAGACCACAAGTCTGTCAAACAGGATGAAAGATCTGGAGAGAGTCTGGGGGTAGAAGGAGTAACTCATCTGTGAAAGGGGGGAATTGACAGAAGTTTGTTGGGGTTTTTTAAGGCCATACCAATGGTTTTCAGAAGATGACTTCCACTGCCAGCTGAAACCGCAGGTGGTGTGTTACCTGCCTCCCACAAACCCAGCCCTGCGTGCCCAGCTGACAGTGCTAAGGCCAGTGGCTATCACCACAACCTGCACAGAGAAGGCTAAAGGATTCCGAGCTTCCTGTAGACTTACTGGGATTTGCTTTTCCCTCTCTTTTGAAGAGCCATCAACCAAGGTAAAGGTCAGAGGAGCTAATGCTAACCCAACCAGAAAATGCCCCAACCAACCAATTTTGAATCAAGATAAACTGTAGCACTTAATGGCAACATAGTACCAGATAAATGTTTTTCCTCCTCTTGACTAATGCAAGGGTGGGATACATAGTTGCACTGTGAGAATTAAATGCAACAAAACCTGAGACATCCGGCATGAGGATGATGAATACGGATCACCAGATATGCAAAGTCATTTGGTTGAAATCACCAGAGGAAACAGCATTAAGGTTTCCTGTTATTTGAGCATTCAAGTGCTCAGCTTGTTGGTTGGGGTTTTTTTGTTGTTGATTTTAAAGGGAGTAAAGAGAACCCCCCTGACAAATGATGACGTGTGTAAGTGGGCTCTTTGTTCAAATCTGAGATTCTGATAAAGGGACCCTATACACAAGGAATCTGTGAAAAGATGCTCTTACCGGTGTCCGCCTCCAGCACTGATGTGTTTCTGCTTCTAGAACAGATCACAGAAGATATCACTGAGAAGTTTTATTAAACAGTAAAAGTTTGGGCTCTAATAGTTACATCTTCTTATTTCCAGAATGTCACTGGTGGAACTGCCTGAAAATAATCCATGTTCTTGGTCAGATAGGTGTGTTGTGTGGCATATACTACCACGCAGAGCTGCTTTTGCTCTCATCCAGTTGTTATGCACTATTTCGAAACTTTCCATACTTCTGTTCCATGCTTTCCTCTTGGACTTAGGTATGGTCTCAGCCCCCAGATGATGTGCCTGGTCCAGTCTGGCTATAACCTTCTGATCAGCCCCATCGCTACTCCCTGCAGTGTGATCCCTGTGTCTTTCTGTCTTGTCTGGGGTAAAACTGCGAATAAGAACAGATGAGCATAGATGCAACCCTGACAAAATGGAAAGATGCTGGCAGATAAAGGAAGTAATTTAAGGGTCAAGGCCATGGCAGTGTATGTCTGATCAGCAAAGAGTAATTGTGCAGGTCTTGGCTGACCTGGCTTTTCTTCTCAACTCAAAACGAAACACTAAAAGCCAAAAGCAAACATCTTTGCCAAATCAGGACACTTTAAATGACCACCTTTGCCAGATGTGTAAAGCACAAAGTGCTGATGGCTGCGGAGCTCCAGGGGGGCCCTTGGGAAGCAGTCAGTCACCTCCACTGCAGGAGCCCAGGAGGTGCTCCAGAGCTTGGCCAGCACCCAAGAAGCTTCCCGAAGATGGAGAACGTGGACTGTGGGTGTTGGGAAGCCAAGTTTAAGTCCCTCAGCGAGGCAAGCTAGTGCTAAAGAAAACCTGACTTTCACACGGGTACATTTGTACAGCAAACATGGAACCATTCCACTCAAAAGCAGGGGTTTAGTGTCCCGAGGGATGTTTCCTAAGAAAAGCTTCTGCTGGAGGCCAGTTGGCAGGGTGTTACACTCTCATACAAATGCAAGTAAATTATTACTATCCCTGATGTTCTGTGTTAATTTAACTGACGTATATTGTGTCATAGGTAATTATCTGGCCGTCCTCACATACCTAACAGCAGTGCGTATCAAGTGATGCGCTGGATAAATATGGGTTTTATTAACTGTAAAGTGTCTCTGTTATCAATGTTAAGATTCAGTAATGCACATTAATTTGCCTTTCAGTTTATATTTTTAAGAATTGCAAAGTGATATAAGCCTCAGGATAATTTCAGTGCCAGATAATCACATATTTTCATGACGTTTATTCCATTCCCTTTCCAAGAAGAGAAAGCCAACTTGCATATACTATTTCTGGCTTTTTAAGATTACTTTCCAGAAGATGATTAAAGCAGAGTTTCCCCATGAGAAATGTTTTTTTGTGTACTCTTGAATTTTCCAAGAATAAGTTAGTTTTCCATCTTCCAGAGAAAAAGAACCCTGGTAGTGTATGTAATCAGAAAACTCTGCTATCGAAGCCATGAACATCAGAGAATTAAAATGCTACTTCACTATTGTGGGTGGGGAAAAAAACTGTAACAAAAAATCTCTGATAGACTATTTTTATGTTTAAAAACTTGCACGTCAGAATATTATAAATATGTATTACATTTTTTACCAAAACCAAAAAAAAAAAGTGGTGAGATGCAATGAAGCGAGGGTCAGTATCTGAAAAAAAATAACCCCTAGCAAATCGAAGCACAACTTTTGTCAGTTTGAAAGTAAATGCTAGTTGAGATTACCTGGACAGACTCACAGTAACCCACATTAAGAACCTTGAAGTCACCACTGACCTGGATAGACCCTGGAACAAGGGACAATAAATACACCTTAGCTCTGTCTTGTTATGAATAAAAATATTAGAATGATAGACTACTTTGGACAGCTTTGCATATAGCACAGATTTTATGTCATTTCTAACACAACCAGGAGAATTAATATGATTTCCAGCTCTTGGTAAATGAAGCCTTCAAGAATGTGAAAACATTCCGCTGCTTTTGCCTGCAAACATGCCATCCACAAAGCGACACGGAACATTCCTCATTTCTTGACTGGTATGTCTGCAGGGTGACTTGTGAAATAATGGAGACGCAGCTTAAAGAAAGCTGTATCTCACCCATCTACTGAAGCACCGTTTTGTTACATATACAGAACAGGAAGAGGAAGCAACATTTGGCTCTATCAGGACCACATCTCCTGACAGCATGGTTGTTCTACTTATTACAACCATCAAGAACCCCATGGGAATCCAGCTTTCCACATCAGCAGTCCGAAAGACTTCATGATGTCATTTTCTCTTTTCTAAGGTGGCTAGCCACACAAGGGAATTAGGAGGCTAACCTGCAAGACACCAGGAATCCCTGCCAGCAAGACCTGGAGGTGTTCAGCATCTGGTGAAGCCAGTTCCATAATGGCTATAGAAATGTCAAAATTCAAACCTCATATTTTACGAACACATAGGTAGTGTACTCGTACGGAGTGTGATCAGCTGATTGCCCAGTGAGGCACTTCAGCAGCCAAACCACAGCAAAAGGATATTCCTGGGTCCTTGTCTGGCCTAACAAACCCATCCTTCCGCTTTGCACAAGATGAAAGGATCAGAGCAAGTTAAAGGGTCCCTAAAAGCCCTACTTCCAGAAATCTTCCCCAGCAAAGACCCTGAATTACTGCTCCCTGTCCCAGGGACCCTTCGAAACCCAGATGTGGATCAGTCTGGGGGAGAGAGGAAGGGCACCCAGGTGCAGCAGCACCATGAAGCACTTTGGCTGCAGCAACCCAGGGAGGCTGAGTCAGTGCGGGCAGCCCCATACCCAAACCTCTGTGGCAGCGCCCACACTGCTCCACTTCTCAGAAAAGCCAGCACCATCTCTCACCTTTTGCTTTGCATTTTGAGTGGAAACCACATGAACTCTGCCTTCTTCAATGAAACAGAAGCATCCTGGCTGATGCCTCATGCGATTTCCTGGATTACTGCCTCCTTTTGTGAAGAGAGATGTGTGCCTGTGAAAGAGTAACATAATTCTCCAGATATTTAGGCTAACAGTGATGTGATTGCTGGATGCTCTCCTTGAAGTTGTTTCTGGCAATAATTTATTTCATTTGCCTCAGGAAAGCAAGTGCTTTATTCCAAAAAAATGCCTACTAGAGATGGTGCTGAAGGTGTCCTAGCCTCTCACCCAGCCTTGCATCTTCTCTCAGTCCTCTTTTCCACAACAGCTAGTTAGAAAGGTTGTATTTGCAGTAGGGTATGAAAAACAGCTTCATGATCTGAGAGAGTGATGAGGGCTGAGGTTTTCTTCACAGAAAGGTCCCAAAATCCGTTCTTCTCCCACAGAAATCAGGGGAAAAGGGAGCTTTGTTACTCTCTATGGCTGGGATGGAGCAGCTTCTCGCAGCTGCCAGTATAGACCACACATATTAACCCTAAAAATCAAGTGGAAGCCAGGGCCAAGTCACCAAGCTGGACACTCCAAGCAGTGCCAGCTGTCCCTTGGATGGTCACCCATGGCCCTGCAACCAAGGAGGTCTGCTCTATCCTCTCTCAGGGTGCTGGGTCTGCGTGCCATGGATCCAGCCTTCCCCTGGAGCACAGAGGTCCCCGTGGTGCATGGAGGTGTCAGGATTGACTGCCCTCTAGCTGCTCATCCCACAGGACTAGGGGTTTCATCCAGCTACTCGCAATGTGGATATATTCCATGAGCATCCCAGCCCTAACCCTCGTTATCATGCCTGGCCTCTGTCAAATCCCACGTCTCCTTGGTCTGTTACCATTTGACCTCCTCTTAGGAGTCTGGTGAGAAAACCTTTCCCATACCGAAACTCCGGCCCTGCTGCCAGCGCATCTGGAACAGCAGCAGCCTCCTGGATCCCACATCACCCTCCGTCTGACCTTGCGAGTGGGAATCTGCCTGTTCTTGACAGTAAAAGGCAGATAAAGAAAGAAGAAGGAAGAGGGAAGAGTGAAAAAAAAAAAAAAAAAAAAAAAAAGGGAAGGATTAACAACACTAAGAACCAAAAAGCAGAAGGAATGGCCAAAAAAAAAAAAAAAGGAAAAAAAATTAAAAAATAAAAGAAAAAGCAGAAGGAATGGCAGAATGGAGCAATACCAAGATGTGCACCACAACTAAAGCAAACTACAGAACTGCTTCCCAGCATGGGCAATTGCAGGAAATGCGACGGGTTGCCCAGTCTTAGAGGCCCTTGAACCTCCACCCTTGAAAGTCTTCAAGACCAGATGAGATAAAGCCGTGTGCAACCTGGCCTGGCCTGGCCTGCTGTGAGCAGCAGATTGGACTAGAGGTCTCCTGAGGTCCTCTCCAACCTGACTTATCCCATGGTCCTGTGATTCAACTGTTCCTAGCACAGTGCCAAGTAGCTCGTGGGATACAGAAGGTTTTTCTGTGCGTGCCACAGATGGGGAAGGCAGGGAAGGCTCTCAGGAGGGGTGGATAGATGAGGTACGCTTGCTTCACTGTTGACAGAGTGGGGCAAAAGAGGAACTGACACCTCCACAGCACCGTGGCTTTGTCTGAAACGCAAGTCTTGCACAGTGTGGGTGTGAGGACGTGCCAAAGACCTGCAAAGAAAGTGCAAATTACTGGGTTTGACAGCAGAAAAAGCCGGGACGCAGCAGGGTGGAAGAGGTGCAATCAGCGCAATCAAAACGAAAAAGACGCCGTGTCATCGCAGTCGCGACGATCGTGGTGCACAACGTCCAGGCGGGTCTGCGAGGGGCTGTGATCCCCAAAACAGGGCTTTGTCATTACACACAGCTCATTCCCGATCTTCTCCCTACGGGCAGCCGGGGGTCCCGGGGAGGGAGGGAAGTGCGGCAAGGGGGCGTGGTCATCCCCTCCGCGGGGCGGGGCTTTGGCGGCCCCTGTTTAAGGGCATCCGAGGGGGGAGAGCCCCGTAACTCCCGGCAGAGCCCCGCATCCCGCTCGGCCCCGGTAAGCGCTCCCGCGGCTCACTCGTCGCGGTGGGGGGATGGGATGGGATGGGATGGGATGGGATGGGATGGGATGGGATGGGATGGGATGGGATGGGACGGGACGGGACGGGACGGGATGGGATGGGACGAGACGGGACGGGACGGAGCTCAGCTCCCCGACGGCCGTGGCGGGTGGTGCCTGTGGGAGCCCCCGTGTCCTGGCCACCGGGGAGCGGCTTGTGGCCGGGCTGAGCACTCGGTTGTAACGGTCGCGTGCTAATGACCTGCTTTATTAATTAGTGGCTGCTGCCGGCTTCGGCTGATCGCTGCGATGCTCGCTCTGAGGCCGGGCGCTTTGCGGGAGATGCGGTGTTTGCCAAGTGCGCTCTTGATGCTCCCCGCTGCTTCCCCCGGACACCCAGTTCGGGCCCGAAGCTCCCAAGGGCCGGTGGTGCTTTACACCTGAGCTCTGCACAAACCACGGTACTTTGCTTTTTGGCTGTGTAATTAAATGTAGCATATAAAGCCAGCTGTGCTGCATGGGACTTGAAGATGCTGTTCAGGGGTTTGCTTGGTTTGGGATGCTTTCCTCCCTCTTGCTTCTGAATGTTCCTAAGGCGCATATAAATAAATGTGTCTCAGTGAACCCCAGCTGTATAAATAATGGCTCAGTGAACCACAGCTGGTGGAACTGGTACTTGTCTTCAGTCCATGATGCAAACCTGGTATAAAGCTTCAGCTAGGATATGATGGTCTGTAGGTTTTCTTGGTTTTTACGGGCATATTTTTAGGTGTAGAGCTCTTATGCTTTAGCAGTCCACTTCAGTATTGTAAGCGTCAGGTTTTATTTCGGTTACAAAAGGTATTGTAAGTTATGTTTAGAAATATGATTGATAACAGGTCTCTGTCTTTAAGACCAGTGCTTTTCATGGTTGTTCACTGTCTGCTAGTATCTTTAAGAATAGCAGCTGAAAGATGGGAATTTAGTCCCCAAAGGAGGTAAGATGTTTAAAATCTGGCTCAATGCTACTGCAAAAGTGTGCACAAATAGGCAGAGAAGTTAAATAAGTTAACTGATGTGCAAGTGATGGGCTGTGAGATTTGCTGGTATCTGTTGGTTATCTCTAGTGCAGGACAGCTGAACTGGCAGAGGGAAGAGCAGTCTGCGGTGACAGGAAGGCAGTGGGACCCTTCGCTGATGCTGTCACAGAAAGGCTTGCAGCATCGTTGCTTTAGGCAAAACTTGTTTGCCAGTTGGCTTGGCCACACAGCCTCATTTGTCAACTTTCTGCTCCTTCTTCATACTGACCATAGCTGCCTGGAGGTGCAGGAAGAGGAAGAAAGCCTCAGTGTACAGAAGAGATCATTCCAGCCTCTTAATCTCAAACATCTTGGTGTGGTTTTTTCTGTCTTTTCTAACATCTGAGAAAAAACTGATGTGCAATACCTTGGTAAGTACAGAGATTCTATCTATATGAATTTTCATGAGATAATTGAGCCACTAATTTCCATATGTGCTTGCAGTGCATAGTGTGTTGGGGTTTTGCTTGGTGGGTCTGCTTGCTAGACATTAACCCAGCAATAAGAGGAACAATAGGAAGAGCTTTGTTGCCTGCTCAATTTTAGCTTGACAGATAAAAGCAAGGAATAGGGATCCTGCAGGGTTTTTTTGCAGAGAATATTGCTCTATCTGCCACTCTCAAGCAAACAGTTAATATCAGGCCAATGTTACCACAAACTTAAATTTCAACCTATCTTGGAGATTTTACAACATTATTGGAGTGTTGCTCTTTAACTTGACCCTAAGTTCTGAATTGAAGACCTCAGGCAAGTGAGGATGCCAGTGATGTAGGAAGAAGGCTGGATCTCTCGGCATTTCCCAGGGGACCCAGGGCTTAGTCTTTGATGCTGGCTCGTCCTTGCAGAGGAGGGAGAAGGTTGCTGGAATGATGGCTGGTGGTGTTTGGCCCCACTCTGGGCATTCTGTCCCATGTGTGTGAGGAGCCCAGACTCATCCAAGCTGGGACTGAGGTCTGGCTTCTTTCACCACCAGAATCAGGCTGACAAGAGGCAGGGAGAGGACACAGCTGCAAACTCACTGCCCCGCTCTGATTAACACATTATTTGCAATGAGCATCACTAGATAAGCTTTGTTTATGCAAGCTAAGGTGAACTGTAAGTGATGATGTACTGATCTAGAGCTTTTGACAGAGTCAGGCAGCCTTGGCTGCCTCTTCTGGCCAGAGACCTCTGTGGAGTTACTTGCTCGGTCATTCACATCCTCAAGTGCATGGGGAGAAAAAACATGCTCTTGACCTTGTATCAGTTTTTGCCTCCTCTTCTATCTGTGCCACTTCACTGGTATCTATTGAGCTTTAACGTATTTTGTGCATTGCAAATAGTTAAAGAATTTTTTTTAAAAGTACAAACTCTCAAATAGCTGAAGCTTGCCTGAAACCTGGAAGCCTTGAGCATTCCATTGTGGTTCTGAATGCCTAGTAAATCCTGGAGGGTGACAGAGACTGCTTCAATGCTGTCAGAGTGGTTTTAGGCATGAAAACACATACCATTTAACATCGGGTTTGAGCACATGTGGTGGTCTCGTAACCAACCCTGCGCCAGCCGTTGCTTTCATTGTTTTTAAGTCCTGTTATTTCATCCTGTATGCATCCTGCAGTTCTGATCCTTGGGGTTTGTCATGAGAGCCTATGTTTGAACTATTAGACATTCAAAACAAATGAGAAAAACATGCGTGTATTTTTCTCTTGCTTTATTTTAAGACAACACAAATTTTAAGAGCGTCATGTCTCGCTGCACTCAAATGAATACCAAAAGGAAACAATCACATGTCATGAAAGACTAGCTGAGCGGATCTGAAAATCCTCCTGGCTGCGGGGTCTGACCGCTCTGGATAGCCCCAGACCCGTGAATGTAAACCAAAGTAAGGTGCAAATGCAACCCCAAGAAGAAACCGTTTGCTAGGAAGTTACCTTGATAGGAGGGATGTCTCCAGACCCAGAGGTTTGATCTATTTGAGCCTCCCTTCAGCCTTCCCCTCCATCTGCTGGTGTTGCAGCAGTACCTTTGCTTAGCCAGTGCCAGAGAAACTGGAGCCCTGTGGTATCTTCTCTGCTAGAGGGATCCTTCTTGCTCATCACACGGAATAAGCAGTATCTTCTCCAAAGCTAGTAATTACACATATTTATTAATGAAGCAAGCTTAAGAAATAGTGCTACCTGTGAGCAGAGGTGAGCACCTTTACTGTTTTGGAAACCTTCTTGCAGACCTTTTCCTGCAGTGACCTGTCCTGCCACAGGTGGGCTTGGAGGTGGAGCACAGTGAGGCAGCATTTGCCAGGCGATGCAGACAGGCAGAACTGAACAATCCTTAGGGTCCAGATCTGGTCTTTCTATTTGAATTTGCACAGAGCTGTTGCCACTTTCGTTATTCCTGTCTGCTGTTTTGATGAGTAGCTACCTCGGTTTGTAAGGAGTTGGAGATTTTGGTTATTCAGTGGAAGAAAGATGCTGCCAAGTTGGTGCCCTGCTAAGAAAGGTGGCTGTAGTGGATAGTTATAATAACACAAATATGTGCCAATCTACACCCCTTCTTCCCTATTCTCTATTGTAGGTGACAGTTTTTTCCTCCTATCTAATAATGGCATGTAATTTTCATGTGCTGCTTTACATCTCACCTGAGGTTTTTCATCCTTAGGCCTGACATTCATCACCAGGCAGAATCAGTGCCCCAGCCAGCCAACATGACAGTGCTGTTTGATAACTTGTCATGCCATCACTCCATCGATGACTTCCGAAACAAAGTCTATTCCTCACTCTACTCCATGATCAGCATTTTGGGCTTTGTTGGCAATGGGTTTGTGCTCTACGTCCTCATAAAGACATACCGGCAAAAGACAGCCTTTCAGGTGTACATGCTGAACCTTGCTGTGTCCGACTTCCTCTGCGTGGCCACCCTGCCCCTGCGTGTCATCTACTACGTTCACAAAGGAAACTGGTTCTTCAGTGACTTCCTATGCAGGGTCAGTTCATACGCGCTGTACGTCAACCTCTATTGTAGCATTTTCTTCATGACTGCAATGAGCTTCTTCCGCTGCATAGCCATAGTTTTTCCAGTCCAGAACATCAACCTGGTATCGGAGAGGAAGGCGAAATTTGTCTGCATTGGCATCTGGATTTTTGTCACCCTGACAAGCGCTCCCTTTCTGCGGAATGGGACGTACCAACATGGCAACAAGACCAAATGCTTTGAACCCCCAGAAAACTCTCAGAAGACAAATTTAGTTGTGATCCTGGATTTTATTGCCCTTACTGTGGGTTTCATCCTTCCCTTTATTGTCATAACTATCTGCTACACCATGATCATAAGGGCCTTAATGAAAAACTCCTTGAAGAAGAACCGAGCTAACCACAAGAAGGCAGTCTGGATGATCATCATAGTGACGCTCACCTTCCTGGTGAGCTTCACCCCATACCATGTTCTACGTACAGTCCACCTCCATGTGCTGAGGCTGAGGAATGCCAGCTGTGAGGATGCCATATACCTACAGAAATCGGTTGTGGTAACGCTCCCCTTGGCAGCTTCCAACTGCTGCTTTGACCCACTTCTCTATTTCTTCTCAGGGGGCAACTTTCGGAAGAGACTTACCACATTTAGGAAGGCTTCTTCTTCCAGCTTGACACAAGCCTTCAGGAAGAAATTCTCCATGAAGGAGAAAGATGAGGAAGCCTTTGGAGAAAGCCAGAAGGAGAATGAAAAGGCAGTTGTGGCCCCTTCATAAGGAAGCTAAATCTTCCCCCAAAATCTCAGATGGACAATGGAAATCTCAGAACTCTTCCAGAAGACATGATGGAGGCTCACAAGCTTTCATAGCAGTGAGATATGTAATAATTGTGTATGATCCATGATTTATGCTACTTGGTACTACAGCCACTGCTGGGGATGGCCAGTTACTTCCCCAGGAGCACTGCTCGGACACACATGGCCATTTAGGATGGAGGAGCCACCGCCAGCCAGCACCAGAAAACTATTGATCTGATGATCAACTTGCATAAGCAAACTCTTCAGAGCCTGTATGGGGGCATTAGCTTCATGTCATAGCTTGACAAACAGCGTTTGTGTTGCTGGGAAATGTAAACACATTTGCTGTGCACAGCCCAGTGACGTTCAGGGAGCAACTGACAAATGAGGAGGGCAGAGTTTTCACAGGATCTTCAAACAGCCACTAAGTTATTGACACAGCAGAGGCCAGGGTAATTCCTGCCCTGTTCCAGCTGCTTCTGCTTTGGATTGCAGTTTTCCAGACAATTATATGTGTAAGGCTTGCAGGGCTGGTGCCGGGCTCTGCAAACGCAGGAACTCGGGCTTGAAGCCCGTCTCCCACCCTGAAGGGGCAGGTCTTTGGCCACGTTTTCATGGGCAGCACATCTGCCAGCGTCTTTTGGATTTCTAGAAGAATCTTATCTGCGGGAGCAGTTTTATAATTGCAGTATCCTTGTGTCCATTTGAAACTTATTTGAATGGGACTGGTCCTGGAAGTGATGGATTATCACTCCAGTTCTTTGGGAGGTTTCACCTTAAAGCATAGGTCTGGGTACCCAGAGTCAGTGTAGGATCAGGCCTTTCTGAGATATTGACCAAGTTTTTTTAAGAAATATTAAAAAAAAAAAAAAAAAAGAAAGAAAAAAGAAAGAAAGAAAAAAAAAAGGCAGAAGTTGTTTTTAAAAACAGCTATTTATAATACTTGACCCTGCTCAAGAGTATTCACCTTCCTCTCACCTTGCAGAAAAGGGGCAAGCCAAGGCCTTTGTAAAGATCTCTAGAAAGACCTGTTTAGTGGAAAACCAGATTGGGCTATGTTTCTTATGTAAAGAAAAACATCAGAGTCTTGGGCAGAAGGAAACATTCCCGTGCTTTTCCAGTGAACCCCATGGAGAAGTAGCGCTGCCTGCCTTTTGCTGGAGCAAAGCCCAGCTAGAGATGTGTGATGCTTCAGAAAAGAAACAAATTCTTGTAGGATTAAGACTCCTAGTGGGAAAAGTGGTTGATAAATCAACAGTGAGTATGTTTTGTTATGGTATTTATGATGTTACTTGAAGTCATCTTAAAGGAATCAGTTTTAATACTGTAGAATAGGAGTGAGCAAAGGAGTTTGGCTTGGAGCAGGGTTCTGCTTGAGAAACTCTTTACAGATACACAGATGAGTAAGTTCACTATTTATACCACACTTTGTGTATCCCTGAGTCATCAAAAAGCACTTAAAAAGGCAAATTTGCCTTCAGATAACATAAGGATGTGAATTTTTCAACAAGATCTGAAACCCCTTTATAAAAATTGCAAGGATGTGTGAAGTGGAAGAGGGCTGGAAGCTGCTGGTGCACAGGAGTGTTACAGCTCCCCTTAAACATAGAGGAGGACAAAACTTCTAGCTCACTGCTAGACCCATAGGCTGCTATGAGAAAATGAGTTGAGAGTTGGCTAAAACTTCTTTTCAAGGCTTAGCATTGAGTATTCTAGTTGTGTTTCAGGGCATTAAAGGCATTGTGCAACTGTAAATAGAAATCATGGAAAACTGAGTGAAAGAATATGTAGGAATAATATGCATATTCCCGAATCTTAAAGTATTGTACAGTAAAGCACCATTTATATATATTGCAATGCATTTCTATTGTACCAGAGGTGTATCTTTCCTGTTTTATTTTTTTAATGAGACAATGGTCATGGCAAGAGAAATGGCAGTGGTTTTGTGCAATAGGGAAGACTATTTAAAGAAAGCTTGCTGAAAATTAGATGACAATGTTGTAAGTAAAACGTTACCAATCACAGTTTTCTGGCTTTGCATACAGATTCTTATTCCCTACAATACATTTTTGTCTACGTACAGCACTAGCGTAATACTCGCATAACAATATAAGGATATATGGGGGGGGGATGTGCTGCCTTGGAGCTGGAATTTGGTCCAGACAAATTGGCCTTTGCTGCCAACTTCAGTGGACTTGGGGCATCATCTGAGGGCAACTGGGGTCTTGGTAGGTTTTGCAGAGGTGGAGCACCCCAACAAATAGCAGTTGGGACCTCAACAGATCTCTATTTACAGATAGAAAATGCTTACAAGACACCTGGAAGGAAGTAATGCTTTCGGTGGGCATGATGTATTTGGGTGTCCTGCATGGCCGTGTATCACATGCAGGTTCCTGCACAGGAAAGTCTACCAAGAATGATGTTTTCTGCTTAGTTTTTCCCAGAAGAGATGCAGGATCTGCAGCATGTTATTTAGTTATAGAACTGCAGCCCATGCTGCTGAAGAGGAAGCTTTGCTGTCAGCTCAGCAGAAACCCAGCTCCACGTGAGAGCCAAGGGCAGTCGTCCCTTGCTTGTGACTTTGCTTCACGGAACAAATGAAAGTGCTATCCTTGCAGCAAATGCTGCTCGGGTTCTGCTCAGGATTAAGGACCTGGAGAGAAACAGGTGCCAAGAAACAGGAGCCATTCCTGTCACGAGAGGAGTTTGAAATTGCGGCATTTGTATGGTCTCTAAAAAATGACAAGGGGTGGGAAGAGGGGACAAAGTGCCCTCCTGGTACAGCGCTGCTGTCAGAAATGCCTAAAAAACGTGAGGTGTTGGCTTGCTTTCTTGAAACTGGACTGGGTTTTTCCTGCTGTATGCGCTGCAGTTTATGGTGCAATAGTGTCCCCTAGTGCTGCGTTATTCCTGGAGCAACTGCCTGTTGCCTGATGAGGTTTCTTTTTTCCTATGGTGCTCATTGCTGAAACGTCCTGCTTGCTCTTGTGCTGGTCAAAGGCAATTCCCCCCTTTCCTGCCCCTGTCTGTATTTTATGTCATAATCTTTGGGTTTTCCCTCCTGCCTTCTTGGTTTTTTCCTGTTTTCCTGGAGGGAAGGACGCGGCCATGGAAAGAGGTCCAGGTGCACTCATGGCTGCAGGGAACCCAGGTCCCTTCTCCTGCTCTGGTCTCCAGCAGCACCATCCACATTGTCTAAACAATGCTGTATCTCCATTGAATGGCTGTCCTGGAATGGAGCTTGGACCCACAAAGTTTTTGTTGGAAGTTGGAGGTAAATACAGCCCTTTGGCATCACATCACCATGATAGAAGTCCTAGTCAAGAGAAGGATTTGCCATACTGCTGTGATGCTGTAGATGCAGGCTTTGCTTGTGCTAACCTTTCACTTACACACTCCTAATCTGGCAAATAACAATAACTCAGTGGGTAAATTAGCAGCATTTGTACTTGTACTGCGGAATCATTTCTGTTTGCTCAAAGATGGAAAAATAACGGGAGTATCATAAGCACTCCCAAGCAGCTGCCTTGTCATTCCTGACCATCACTTGCTGTGCGTATGTCAGTCTGAAGCACTCAAAAACTTGGAATCAGGCCTTCCAAACCATTGCCTCGTATGGTCCATGTCTTTTCCCAGTGCATTGAAAAGGCACCACCAGCTTTTTAGAGTATGAAGCGGAATAAAATGTTTGAATATAAGAGAGAAAAATCTGCATCGTATCTCGGTGGAAGCAGTAACCTCTTTCTGGGGGGCAGGGGATTACAGCGCAGCAGATAACGTTCACATTCCTCAATGGGAAGATGGGGCAGAGAGTATCACTTAACAAACAAGAACTCCTGGTCTAGCAGCTGCTCAGGGCACGGTGCCTCCCATGCAGAGAAAAAACCCTCCCCCCTTCACCTCTTAGAGGACTGGTTTCAGGATAAACTTCTGTGCGAGCAAAGAGAACCAAACAGGCGCCATTTTGTCTTCATAACAGGCTAAAACGTGGTTTTATTTGTGCTTATTTGCAGAGAGGGTCCAAAGCAGCCACCTGCTGCCAGAAGCTAACCACAGACTAGATTTCTGTTCGCAAAAATAACACAGTCTTTCTGTTTCCAAGAGAACAGTGCAAGCCTCGGTTTCCAGTGAATCCTGGCCTTGACCGCTCTATGTTCCTCTTCAGCAGCTGCTCAGGACGGGCCACCCCACTGCAGCCTTCCCTCGACATGCTGCTGGTGGAGGATAGTCAGCAGGACTCCCCCTTGCCCTTTACTTAATGTTCTTCTTGAGCCATGCTAAAATCATCCGACCCTGACTGCAGGGAGAAGGGCGCTTTCTGATTTCTCCTAAGCTATGTGCCCCCATGTGTCACCAGACGGAATTAATCGTTACTTCTGGAAGTTCTGGGTGAGTTTTCTCCCCATGTGCTTGTATACATTTGATCGCACTACAAATCACGGAAGATGACATCGTATTTCCAACACTCGATCTTGTTTACAAGCTTTTCATGGTCTTTTTTCCTTGGGTTGTAAAAACACTCCCTTTTTTCACAGTTGTGATACTATCGCAAGTTGTCGTTTGAGGTTTTTTAACACCACACCATTTTTGTCTGCTATGGGGGTGAATTCCAATGCCACAGGCTGGGAAGTTCAGAAATTATGCATTGGATGTACCCACCCTTATTATATATGAAGTGTCTTCGCATTAAGCGCTTTCAAGATGTGAGAGACTTCAGTTTAAGAAGCAATAAACTCCAAGCACTAGCAATAAAGAGAGATTTCCTGCTCTGACCAAGGTACTTTCTCCCCTACTGCCTGTGGGAGCCTGGGCATGTATTCTGGGGCTGGAGTGGCTCAGTACAAGGGGTGGGTGCAACACACTGGTTTGTTCCAATGCGTTTACCATTGCAATAGGGGTCTTTACACCAAGAGGCTGCAGATCCCTTAGCAGGAGCTAATTCTCAAGCTGAATCCCAATTTAGCCTTTTTTTTTTTACCCTTTTCCACTATGGTCTGATATTAGAAGAGGCAATTCTTCCACACAGCAGGAGGGAGAACACTAGGATCTTTATCCTTCACATACAGCAGCAGGGAGGGTATGACCTGGTTACTAGGGGAAAAAAAACCCAAAAGTAGCAAAAATGAAGGAAAGTACATCACATTTTAAAATACCATCAGTGTAAGGAATAAAATCTCACTTACACCATCAGTGTAAGGAATAAAACATCTTAGAAGTGCTACTGAAAGGAAACCTGAGGGATGAAGAGCCCAGTCTGCCGCTTGGGGTTACAAATCCACCTCCTGGTGCATGGGTTGGCAAGACAGGGAATTCAACGCTACTTCTCCCAAGCTGTTAATTTCAGCTCTGCGAGTGGCCACATGCACAAAGAAACATTTGGAGCATTTGCAAACTTCACTTGAGGGTGAAATGTGCCTGTTTCTTTTCTGTTAATGTGGCTTCTTAAGCTTTAAAGGAAGCCAGACTGCTCTGGAGCAAAGCGAGGAACCTTTGTTCAATAAATATATTGGAGATGGACATTCACCATGTTTAGGGGAAGAAAAAGTGTAGGAGTTAGAAGAGCTACCCTATTTTGGTTGTTAAAAGAAACCCCACTTCCAGGAATCTGCTGCATGTCTCTGCTAGGGATGTTGAAGACTAAACAGAGATTGGTTTTGGTTTAGCCCATTGAAGTCCTTGTATTTCTGAGGAGCATGTCTCTGTGATGCTCTGCTTGAGCTTATCTTCAAGGCTTCACGCTGCCCCCATGACTCCCACAGAAAACGCCTTGTGGAATCAAGGACAAAAGGCACAGCATTGCCCTGTGTTTTGGGAATTGCTCTCAGCATCAGGAAAGAGGTTTCTGCAGATATTTTGTCCAGCAAGCCCATGCCGGGAGTGCTGCAAAGGGCTAACTTTTGTGAGCGGCTATTGCAACAGGCAAGCTTGTGGCCTGACTGTAGAAGCATTTCATCCACCCCAGGAGTCAGCCAAGGCTTTTTTTCCTTTCTGAGTAACCATTTGAAACGAGACAGTCCCTATCCTCTGCCCCTTTTTCCGTCCAAGTTACTCATGGCAGGAAGCTTGCTGCACTGATGATCACACACTGCTTACGTGAGCGAGGGCTCAAAAATGCTACAGTGCCCTTTCACCACTATTTTTCGAGGAAAGTGGAATGAGAAATTCCCCATAATTGGCCTTAAGCCTCTGCCTCCTGTAAGCAGCATCTCCTCCCACATGCCTCCATGTCCTTCTTCCGCTGACTTACTATGCCACAAGTTCACAGGACTTCACAGCTGGTTTATGTTCCTCTTCGCCCTTTCCCAGGTGCCCAGGCAGGAAGGGCATCACCGCAGCTCCCCTACAAGCATGAAGCAGCATCCTCATCCTGTGCAGAAGAGTTGGTGGTGCCCAAACCACTGCAGCACCCCATTCCCTACCTGGGCAAAGGAGACCAGCAAGGCTCCATGGGCACAGTCCAGCCCCGATGACAAGGTGGCCCAGAAGACCTGCCCCAAAGCAGACCCACAAGTTATGCACGAGGGCTGTCTGGTCCCACACTGCACTGGACTTGGGGTGAGCTGAGGCTTTGTGCTGTGTTCAGGTGGATTTTCTGCTATGGGATGCAGGGTGATGACTCCAGTCAGGGTTAATCATATCCCGTGGTAAGGAAAAACAGGCTTTGGGGATGTGAACTAATAAAACAGAGGCACTGAGAAACAGTTGCCAAAGCCCTGGGGGACAGTTCTGCACATCCTGAGTCCTGAGTACTTTTATCTTGTGATGTAGCAGGAGAACTTGTAGATCACAAGATAATCACTGCCTGTTCAAATCTGAATTGCGCTGCTAATACCGAGCTGACTGTAAAGTTAGCTTTCACTGCCGTTAAAACTAAAACTGATCATTACAATCTGGGGCTGTTCCAAAGGTCAGCAACTGTTCCCAGTGCGTCTGCATGGGCTCATCATAGCAGGGGACACTGTGGCAGGTCAGGAGAATTGACAGCCAAAGAAAGCAGCAGCAACAGTTCAGCCATGGCATCTGCCCATATTAAACCTCTAAGTACAGTAACTCTCTCCTGTGGTGGCAGGCTCTGATGGAATGACCCCAGCTCCCTGCAAACGTTCAGTACTGCGCATAAATACAAAGTCACTGATCTCATCAGCCTCTGCAGCTTCCAGTGTGCGGTGCCTGAGCCTGCAGCCTCCTCCACAGCCACTGAGCCTACAGCAGGGTTATATATTTTGGATTCTCCCTGTTTATTTCTACCGGATGTTCCTCTAAAACAGTGATACTCCAATGAGGAGGGCTGTAGCAAGAGATACTGCTTACACCTCACACTTCCAAAGGGCATGTTTCATTGGGAAATTCCTTCTCTTAAAAGGAAGTCATGAGAGTAAGTGGGTAGTTGCAAGGGAAAAGGAGAAGAAATATAGGGTATTATTAATATACCCTATATATATTAATATAGGGTGTTCTCTGGGTAGCAAACAGAAGGAAGGTGTTCAACCACTTCTCCATCCCATTTCCCCCAAATAAAACCCGAATAAAGGTGACAGTGAAAAGTTAAAGTTGAGAATTAATTAAGAATTGAGACCAGGGCAGCCCAACAGCTTCAATCCCAGATTCAATTCAATCACACAAAAAATACGTAAATGCTCCAACCCCTGGTTTCCCTAGAAGATTGAAATCTTTTTACCAATTACCCGTTCTTTATCCTAATGACAAAGTTTATGTCAATACAAACCATCCATGGTGCACTCTTCTGGGGGTGTTGGGAGGGGGAGTAAATTTAGGGCTGTTTGAGAATATAGTAAATCAAGGGATTTGTTTGTTTCTTCTTATTTTATGTTAAACTACAGAGACTGTAAGTTCAGTGCAGAAACACCACAGAAGAGCACCACCTTTACTATGCCAGCTTGCATAAACACAGATTTGGCTCCTTTTGCAGGAAGAGATCTATATTTAAATACTCGTGCCTTTTATGATTGGTTTTGATATATTCTGTATATAAATACAAACCTACTTATCCAAGGGCAGAGGTGAAAAGGCAGCTACACTGCATACGAACAACAGACTCCAGCGTTGGAAAGACATTTTCTCTCCGCCACTCCAAAAGGCATAAGGGGTCAGGGTCCGTTAGCAGCTTCCCCTGCGGTGGCACCAACAGCCTTTTGTCCATCAGGAGGATTTTAAAGCCTCAGCCATGTAACCTTCAATAAGACGAGGAATCAGCAAACCTTGTTGAGTGGAGTCGTGACAAAAGGCCAGCCTTGTGTGAGTTTTACCCCTGCCTGTGTGCCCAGTGCTGCTGGAGAACACCACACTGCTGGAGGACACCACACTGTCAGATGACATGCTGCTCTACCAGCATGGTGTCCTCCAATTAAACACTACTGGCATGGCCACAGCACCCAGCCAGGACAGTTTGGGAGAAATGGCTGAAGTGACTGCAAAGAGGGGAAGTGAAAAGATGTATTGCTTCATTTTTTATGAAACAAGAGTTCTGTAGCTCTCTCAAATATGTGCTCTGTGCTTTTTGCTTTTAGAGAAATGGCTGGAATAGATACTGAGGACACGTGTAGGTGGCAGAAAGATTTGGGTTTCTGCTTAGAGGTAGCCCTCCCGGTGTGACTGGCCATAGCAGATCATTCACGGGTACAAATATTTCATTTTTAGAGGCTTTACCTCGGCTTCATTTGAAATGCCTGGGATCAATGAGAGCAAACAGGGTCATTTCAAACTTGTTATTGCTCATGCTGTGGTAGTTTGGGCTGCGCCATGATGCTGTGCTACAGGGAATCGCTCTGGATTCTCCTCCCTCATGCATTTCCCAGTGTGCAATGCTGCTTTACCTGGCGTCATATGAAATGAGCTGTAAGTGGGATGCAAAGCAAAGCATTTCAATTTGCTGGGTTTAATGGCGACTACTATTTGTGCCAGCTGTGACATGGGACCTTTGCAGCTGCACGGTGGCCAGGTGATGCTTATCAGTAGGGTTTGGCTGACTTACCCCTCGCTATAGCAGAAGACCCTTTGGCTCAGGGGTCTCAAATCAATTCCCAGAACATAACAGCTTATCACCCTTCTCTTACAGCACTAACAGAAAACTGTTCGCCATTGCTGCTGTACTATCTCACCCCCATTATCACAGTAACAGAGTAACCTCTAACGAACCCAGGCTCCTAACTTCCCTGTTGAGCAGGGAGTGACTTATTTCCAGTGTGTAAAAGAAGTGAGGCAGTGATTGATGTCAGAGCACAAGGCCACCCTCAGCCGCTTTTTGCCAGCTGAAATGTTTGTCCTGAGCTCACCACCAGCAAGACCACGGTGGTGACCAGAAGCGTTGCCCAGCCAGGCTCCAGGGGCAAGGCAGCTCCAGGGCATGTAACAGAACCGCTCTATACACTGCTTACACCTCCCTTTCCTTCTTCTGCTTGTCCTGCAGATCATGCGAAATTTAGTGCTGCAGTGTCAGACGAGCCCCACGTCGATCTCCATGGATGACCACAGCCAGCAGCTGCTCAGGGCCTCGCTTACAGCCTCTAGAGCTGCAGAGGAGCTTTCGGAAAGGCCGGGTAAAGCCTCCCCTCTTCCAGCAGTCTCCACCACAAGGCATTCACAATAGCTGCAGTGAGGAAGGCAGTGCAGATACTTTTTCTCATAGCAAGAGAAGATGGAGAAGGTGGGAAGAGGCCAATATTTTTTTTCCTGCTTTCTCATGCACAAAGGGGACCTTATTCATTTTAACAGCAGGTTCTCTCCAACAGCAATCTGCTCTGTCAGCCAGACAGGGTAGAAAGGCTCCTTATGCAGCTACCTCATGAAGAATATTGCTGCTTAGACTGTTTTGTCTGCTCTCTGAGGATGGGAAACCAGACCCATGACAATCTCAAAATGGAAAGCATTAGCCTTGAACAAATAAGTAGATTGCAATAATGGATACAATATGGAGGTTTCCTTGAGGAGCCAATATTTGTATTCTTCACAGCTGCATCTTTTTCTGTTTCCATCTTTTTTTTTTTTCCTTTTTAGCCTGAAGTGCTCCCAAACGCTTCATGCCATGTGGCTGCTTCTTATTTGCATCAAAGACCTGATTCATCACTGCTCTGCACTTTGACAGATTATGTACGCTCCTGCGAAGCAGATATAAAATGCTCATCAGCGAGCCTCTTCTGCAGACACCAATGCGACACACAGGAGGCAGTGCTCCAGCTCCAACGCGTCTGCTGAGTGCTGCAACTGGAAGAGGAACCCCCATCGCAGAGCAGGGGCCCCTGGGCCTCCATCAACTGAAAATAACAACAACAAAAAAAAAGGGAAGGAAACAATAGTGAGGAATGGGGTTATTGTAGGAAAGAGCAAGTAGGAGAGGTTGTTTGGGGACAGTGAGGAAAATGCCAGATACCAAAGAAACTGTGCTCTGTAGAAAGACAAGGGAGAAATAGAGTGAAACAATTGAAAACCCACATTAAAACAGAGCAAGTGGACGACTGATCACAGGTGAGCAGCTTTTCACAATGGTGCTATAGGTTCCTTCACTTGCAGCACATGCGGCTGAAGGGATGCAAATAAAGCTTTGTGTACAGAGTTAAGCTGAAATTTCAGTCCCGATGTGACACCACATGGGAGGTGGTTTTTCATTCCCTAAAAGTAAAGTGGCGGTGAGTTAGAAAATGGGCAGCAGCCAGAAAAGTAAGTGAACCCGCATCACCTAATGAAAGCTGAGAAACCTGCACCTCATGCACAGCAGGAAAGAAAACAACCCAAACAAAGGGAAGAGCATCACATTACACTTGATGTGAAAATATTTGTGGATTGCATCAGTCCTTTATTGCTGCTGGTTCACCTGCAGCTCATCCAGACATGCCATTTAGAACAAAGTAAAAAAGAGATCAGTATTTTAACACCTAAAGCCTCAGCCTTTTGTCTGATGGAAAAAAATCACTTCCAAATGTGGGAATTTCAATACACACTTTAATTTTGTTACAATTCATATTTATTCTGCTTGGTTTTTTCTTTTCTGTCCTTCCCCTCTTCTTCAGAAATGAGCTCTGATGCTTTGTTCTCACTCTCCAAAGACCCTTTGCAGCCGAGTTTCATGCAGCAGGAAATGAGCCCCTGCCCTGCCCAGCCCAGGGAGCAAACCCGCTCCTCCCAGCTCCCCTATCTTTGGGATAAAAACACATGACCCAGGTGTTTCAGCATCTTGCAGATTTTATCTTCATGCAAAGCATGTCAATGTTGTTTTTCTAAACACTTCCAGTCTAGTTTATAGGAGCTAGCGGTGAACTCTTTTTGGCCTTCTTTTCTCACTAGAGCAAGGACAAGCATCCTCCAGCTCTAACATGTTTAAATTATAGTTGTTTTGAGCATTTCTGAGGATCCAGCTACTCAGATTACTTGGAGCTATGACTGTATTCACATCAGGCCAGGCAAGCAGACCAGACTTGGCTCTGCTGGCACTGCTACCAGGTCAGCTAAGACCTGCCTGTGTATTTACCCTGGGAGCAACATCTTCACTCCAGCTCCTCAGAGCCTGAGCTTTCCCCCCACTGAAACATCTGATCCACCCCTATGTGCCCTGGAGATACTGCAGCACCAGGGATGAGCCCAGGACAGGCTCCCTCCTGCAAGGAGAAGCTGTTAGCAAGGAGATGGCATTTTCCTTCAGCTCTATGTTTTGCTTTGGAGCAAAAGGCATAGTACCACATTGCGTGTGCTTCCCCCAGTATTTGCTTGAACCTGCCTCTTCTCAGTGCTTTGTTGCGGCAGAGTTCTTGAGCCTGTTTGGGTTTTCAGGGGTTTTTTTTTTGTTTGCTTCTTGGCTTGGGGGAAGATTTATAAATTTATGGGTAAACACAGCTAGTGTTTGGAATTTCACTGAATTGGGATATTTGATGCCTATCTGGGCCATTGCTGAATAATTTGAGGAGGAACTGAGCAGAAAGACCTTGCAGAAGGTGGTAAAGATGTGGGAGAGACCAGGCAGGTGTCCCACAGCCATCTCCTTCCATGGTGGTGCCATGCAAGGGCAGCTGGGGCTGTGAGAAGCGAGGAACAACTTCCCTACTACAGGCTTTCAGGTGCAGAAAGCGTTGGTGCTCAGGTAGTGCTCGAGGCCATGGCAGCCAGCTCAAGAGCTGAAGAGTGACACGTTTATGTTCCACCTGGTCAGAAGGCCACACAGATCCCACGCTTGCATGCCCTTCTCCAAGGCTCTGCAGAGCCACCAGGACCAGTCGCTACAGGTCCTTTTACCTGGACTCTCTCTAGTGGCTCCACAAAGAGCGGACGTTAATGTGTTAATTACAGGGGCCGAGTTCAGCACAGAGTTGGAGCTGCTGCTAAGTTTAAGCAGGCAGTCGTTCAGATGAAGACAGCCAAGAAGCTGAACACTCCTGACTCTTGCAAACTCACCGGCTCCATCAGCCTCCAGGGATCCTCCTGGCTCTGAAAAGGCCCTTCCAGACACTTTTCCCCCTCATTTCAAAAGCAGTTGGAGTGCAATTATTTTGCCATGGCTGATTGGCAGCCTGTGTTGAGCTCCAGAGGAGCCGTGCTGCATTTCAGTGCTCCCCAGCATCCTCTCGTCATTATTTAGAGGCATCTGCTGGCAGTGAGCAGGGTGGGAGCTCCAGCCACCCCTGCTCCTGACATTACAGCAGCCTGTGAGGGTGATGAGGGCGAGCTTATTTTTTGCCTTGCACACAAAGAGGTCAGCGATGGGGCTGCAGCAATGAGCCAGGGTTTTATTCACTTTTCCTAACAGATCCTGTTGTGTTTCCAATGAACTTGGTCAAACCTGAAGGCTGGGGCAAATGCCCAGGGCGCAGATCAACTCGGGACACACAGTGTTTGCACACACTGTGCCATATAATAAGTAAGAGAAGGAATCATAAACCAGATGTTCTGGGGAAAGTGCAATTTACACTGTACTGAACTTCATCCCTTGACACTTAAACCAGCCATAAATGCAAAATACGCTTATTGTGGGTTGCAGAGGGCTTTTGTTCTGCACCTTTATCATTACTTTGTACCAACAGCATTGTGAATCCACTGATGACATCCAATGAGTTCACGTTGCAAATTCTATGAAATGAGTTTCCAAACTGCAGCGGTGTGCTCATAGGAGGGGTCTGGGTCCTGCTTGGAGAAAGGAGCATAGACTACACAATGCAGTGTTCGCCCTAATCTCCATTAGCTGCCGAACTTCTTGCCAATCCATTCTGGCCTGTCCATAATGATGCCAAAAATCTGTTCTTCATCTTTCCTCTTCATCTTCCTCTGTTTTTTTCTTTTGCTCTAAGATACCACCATTCCACTTGTACCAGGAATGTGCCCACTGAGAGTGCAGAAAATCCTATAAATCAAGAGAAGATCTCCAAACTTGGTTTAATCTCTTCACTTTTAAGTGGCATTATTTTTTCATAATATAGTGGAAAAAACTACACAGAGCATGAAGAGGAGTGCTGGTATCATCCAGAGCCTCTGATGGTATCACCTATTTGCTTAGACAGTGTTCCTTAATGTTAAATCATTTCTACTGGTGATGACTTGCTTCTGGGGTTCAATGGCAAACAAACAGCAGATTCTCTGGAATAGGGATGAGTGCCCCTGTGCATAAAGAATAGCAGGCACGCTTCAACTGTCTGCAAGGGAATGTCCCACTCCCGATGCCCTATGGGCTTTTCCCCTTGTGCTTCTTTCAAAATGTACAGCACAGAGGGCTGTTTTGCTCTCGATGGACCAGATCCTCAGCTGGAGAAAACACTCCTGATTCCACTGGGGTGGATGGAGGGATGCCAACACATACTGGCAGCAAACCTGCTCCACTATACACTGTTTACTTTTGAGGATCTAAGAACATACACTTCCAACAAAGTGCTGTTTGATACAAGTTTGTTTGCTGGGTTGCCTTGCCTCAATCCCTCCTGAAGTGTACACAATCTTATTTTGTATATAAAAACAGAAAATGAAGTGAATATGTTCCAAGACCTTGTCTGCAGGTCCTAACAATTCAACAGATGGGAGCTCCGCTAGACATTAGTTAAAATAACCATAATCGTCATTATTATTGCTATGCAAGTATGGAAAATAAAATGTTTTTATTATGAGCTGGAACTAGAAACCAGAGCAGCTGCTAATCATTGTAAGCGGGCTGTTGGTTTGGAAGGGGGTTTGTGCATCCAGGTATTTACTGTGTCCAACTGTAAGCAGCAGGTTTTTGTTATTCAAGCCTTTCAAGCAACCTCCCTTACCCATGTTCCAATTGAAATATGACGTAATAGTGATAGTCCTCTTATCTCTCTTTTCTTGTCTTTCTTGTAAAAGGCTTTTCTTCTCAATTTCTTTAACATTTCCCCACACACACACTTTATTTTTATTAACCCAGAGCAGTCAAATTAGCAACCAAAAAAAGAACCAGAAATTATAATTCAGAAATTTTTAATGGAGAAATTACCATGTTCTTGGCACTGCTTCTTGCCATTGTTTTGTTAAGACAGACCCTCCTTAACTCTCCTTTTCCATTCCAGAGACTGCCCTTCCTTTATAAGCCCAGATTTCTTCCCATTTGTACTCTTTTTTCTCCCTCCTGACTCATTTCCATTTCCCATTTTGGCTGTTTCTTTTCTCTTTCCTTTTCCTTTCTCAGAATGTTCTCTGAACTTACATTCTGCTATTTTTAATTCCTTCTTCCCAGGCCTGGGTCCACCCGTGCCCCTGTGTGTGACACTGGTGTGTGTGCCTCTCTACCCTCTTCCTCTCTAGACTGAAAGGACAGTCTGGGCAACCATTTCCTCAAAATCAAGTTTTTCTAACCCAGCCATTCAGGATGAGCATTGACTGCTTTCGTTTGTGGAACCAGCATCACCACTGTCCTTGAACAGTCCCTGTGGCTCTCCAGGAATTTCAAAATACAGTTGAAGCTCCCCTTGGACTTGTTCCATGTTGTTCTGTAACTTCTGACCCATCTGATGGGGGCTTTTTTTCCAGGCAGTTTGATCACTTTGCTGCTCACACCAAATGCTGCTTCTGAGCAGCTCTGCTATCTGGAGCAGCCGCCTGTGTGCCTTCAGCCTCACTGACTGCCTATATAGTTTCCAGTTTCAGCTGAAAAAACCCTTTCCCTTACTGTCATTCCACAGAAATCCAAATGTAGAATGTAAGCTGCAAACATTCGGTCTTTTATTTTCCAGTGTGTGGGAATGGTTCTCGTACTTGAAGCAATTTCGGTTATAAAGGAGCCCTGGAGCTTGTGGAATGTGGGCAGGTTTTAGATCTTTCATCCTAAGTCTCACTAGCAGCTGGTTAGAACTCTAAGCTTTTCCATCAGACATGTTTGCTAGAATTACCACTGAACACCTTGCTAGGACATAAAGTATATTTAAAGTGTAAAATTAAAGGGGAAAAGAATTATTTCATCAAAGGCTGGAGGGAAAGAAAAAGGATTTTTCGGAATGTTAAAATATTCCATTATTACCTACAAAAGAATTCCTGTAATTATCAAAGCTGGGAGGTCTAATAGCCTTCAGTGCAAAGAATGCTCAGCATTCCCCCCCAGTGACCTTCTTTATTCGGGATATCACAGTACGCTTGTGATGGGGAATCAGACCTTCATATATCACACAATATCACTAGTCATAACTTTTAAGGTTTAGTTGGCAATGAATAAACACCGAGCCTACGAAGTCAAAATAGTCCTTGAGTTGCTCCAGTCAGCAGCAACATTCATTTAATGCAATGTATTTCAAATTTCCAAATCACAATCTGATGGGTCTCTTTCAGACGATCTCCCAAAAATTAAGTACAAATATTTCACTTCAGAAATGAAATCCCCAGGGCACTAGATATGCTTCGCTGCAGATTAGTTAGAGCCTGTGGAGTTATAAGATTCCTGAGATAGAGTGCTGAAGATTCCAGGAATTCTCTCAAAGGTGAACTTACTAACCAACCTTTTGTTTCTAGAGCACAACAATGCAGAAAGCAGGTCTGCATTCCCTGAGTCTCGTGCTGGTCTTGTCGTCTAACTTTTCTGAAGAGGTCACAAGCCTTAAATCTGAGCTGGAAGCAAAGAATTTCATTTTGGAATGGTCAGTGAAATGAAGAGCTAAGTATTAGTGACAAAAGCACGACACGACTCAAAACAGAGGAGCAGCTTATTTTTTCCTCTAAATCCTTTTCTGAAGATTTCAATCTATTTTATAGGCGAGCAAAAAGGGACAACACTTCAGCTAGTACTGAACACACAATCCGAGGATGATTGCATCTGGTTTTTCTCTCTTTGCTATCAATTTGCAGAGAACATATTCATCATTTGGTAGGCCAATAAGAGTAAAATTAATTGTAAAGTTACACGGAGTGGTTTTGTGGCATTTATTTAATAAGGTAAGCTATTAGTCGCCTAGAAATTCAGCAGACACCACCACCTCCAGCCTTCCTTAACACTGCTTCCTTATTTCAAAAGATGGATGGGAATTTATTTTAGTCCTGTTTAGCATAGGTTGTTCAGTATGGCAAATCAACCCCTTCCACTCGTCTCCAGGGAGAAATTCTCTCCCAGAAAGGAACAATTTCTTCTATTCATTATAAAATTTCCTACATTCATTAAAAAGTATACCTAAGATCAATGCAGGGTAAACCTGTGGCCATTCATTTTAATAGGTTAGTTCCTTTATATGTATATTGTCTAGCTTGCATGTATGTGTTGAGTTTGACCTTTTTCTTTTTAACTGCTGTTCCAGTGGAGCTTGGGTAAGAGCACAGCTGTCACATTCATTCTGTATCCCCGCTGAAGCTGACTTCCATGCTGCACGCCAAATACCCCTTAAATCACCTTAAAAAACATGTGCCTCAAAGCTCACTTAAAACACACTAACAGAATGCTTTGGTGCAAACCATGCAGTGGAAATAAGCTGAAAAGCACAAAATTTATTGCTGTATTAATTGCCAGAGAAAATGGATGTGCCAGGGGGGCTCTTCAGCTCATGCCGTGTTTATCAGCCTCTGCCCTCCATCCTTTTAAAGCTAGGTTTGGTGCTGCTGAGGGCTCAGGGTGGTCCAGAGATGGGCAAGAGTGGCTGTGGACAGCAGAGCTGCATGTCAGGATGCCCAGTTCTGTGTTTTGACAAGCTAGTGACATCTTGCCTTCCTCTTGGCTTTCCACATAAACCATTGGTGTAATACCCCTCACTTCTTACGGTCATCAGCATTAATGCTTTCTATATAATCGCACAGGATTAGAGTCTGGGGGTGTTGTCTTTGTGACCCATCTATCCCCCCTCAGCTGCAGCGGAGGAACTGACTGTGTTCAATGCACAGAACACCAGGCTTGCCCTGGTTTGGCACAATGGGGCAACAGAGCCTGCAGACCCCCCGGCCACAGTCGGGCACCCGTTCCTGTCTCACAGCCCGAGCGACCCACTGCGCTGCTGTGCCCTGGGGGGACGAGCAGAGCCCAGGCAGGACACCCGCGGCCAGGAGCCACCACCCCGGCGCACGGCCCGCAGACCTCAGGGGTCGCGGCCCAGGCTTCCTCCGTGGCGAGACAGTGGGTGCAGGCCGGCTTCCCACTCCGGCCACCGTCGCACCTCTGTCTACACTCCGTGCCACCTCCGTCACGATGAGCCACATCCCCGTCCTCCCCGCTCAGAGCACCCGCTCTGCCGCCCGGCCGGGCTGCCCCAGCCACCTGCGGGCTCGCCCGCCGCCCCCCCGCCTCTCTTTACGCGGGAGAGGGTGGATGAAGACGAAGATCATCCCGGCCTGTGGTTGGCGCGCCCGCCCGCCCCCGGCCGGCGGCGGCGGCGGCGGCGCAGGCGCAGTGCCCGCATTCCATCATGGCGGAACGGTCGGTTGGCGGTCGGCAGCGCCGGGGCTGAGGCAGGGCTTGCGGCGCCGCGCACGGTCAGTGCTGCTGCGGGGCCGCCGCGGCTCGGCCCGCAACGGGGCCAGCTCCCGGGGGCTTCCTCTGCGGCCCCCTCCCCGCGGGGCAGGCGGCAGAGAGCGGGCGGCGGGGCCGGGCCGGGGGAGAGCGGCGCTCCCCACCCAAGGCGCGGTGGGCAGTGCCAGGAGCTGGCGGCCGGCTCGACCCGCCGGCGGGAGCGGAGCAGAGCCCGCCGAGGCGAGGCGGGGTGGAAGACAGGCGGCGGGGTGCCGGCCCGTCTGAGGCGGTGGGGTGCTGGACGGCGGCCCGGGGATGGGGGGGACGGGGCCGTAGGGGAGAGGCGGGGGGTTCCGCGGTGTGGGGCGATAGAGAGGAGAAGCGGGACCCCGGGGATGGGTTAGGGTTTTTTTGGGGGGGGGGACTTGGCGCATGGGGCAGGACACGGGGAGGCAGGGCGAAAGGGGAGCCGGGCAGGAGGGGGAAGGCTGTGCGGGGTGGGCTGCCCTACGGACCTGGGGGGATCTGCTCAGGGGGACCTGGGGGTGCTGAGGTCGGTGCCCCGGAGGGAGGGGACACACAGACAGCTTCTAACGGGACAGAGCCGCCTCGGCGGCACGGGGTCGGGGAGGCGGAGGGTCCCGGAGCCGGGATCGCGGCGGTCCCGCTCGCAGGGCGGGGGTGTCCCTGCGGTGATCTGGCGGGCCCCGCCGTGCTTCCTCGTATGGGGTTAATGCCAGCGAGCTCCCGGGCTCGCTTTGCCGTACGCCCGTTCCCGCTCTTCTCCCAGCGTACTAATTATTAGCCTCTGTCTTTCCCCGTTCTCTGCTTTCCCTTCTGTTTCTTTGGGGAGAGTGAGGGGGTGAGATCTTAAGTCATTCAACCCCCCCTCTGCAGCTTCTCCCTCGCCCCCCCCCCCCCCCGCTCTCCCTCCTCGGCAGCCGGAGCTGCTGCCTGCAAATGCCACGTAGCCTTGTAGTTGTTCCCCTTGGCTGATCAGCAGCTCGAGTACGAGACACCTCCCCCAGCTCCTCCTGGGGTCGGGGCAGGGGGAGGTCAGTCCTGTCATCTACTGTTTGGGTGGCGATCATTTCTTACCCTCCCCCATTCTGCTTTGTCCCCCTCTGCCTTGGGGCAGCAGCAAAGGTGGGGACCCTACTGTGACCGCTTTTCAGCGCAATCCCATTTACTGCCTCTGACAAAAGGCTCTTGACTTCGGCTACGTGCTCTGGCTTTCCTAGGGAGGGCTGGGTGGGAGTCTCCAGGGATTCGCAGCCCCTCTGCTACCTCTTATTTGAGGCCCTTCAAGCGCAGCACATCTCGGTAATCTCGGGAAGCAGGGTAATAATGCATTGCTGGCAGGTGTATTTGCTTCCCATAGCAGCTTGCCCTCAGCTGGTTCCTCAGTTCTGTTTCTGTATAAAACTTGCTGCGCCAGCTTCTTGTTGGAGCAGTGGAAGTTTTTGGTAAAGATAATATATTTTTCTAAGTGAGGTTTCAGTTTGTATGCAGTCTTCAGATCTCTTTGAACATTCAGTCTTTTCTGTCCTGTGGTAGCTAGGATTTTAACATGGGCAGACTTTCCATGCTTTACCTGATGCCTCATTGTGAATATTGACACAGGGTATTGCTGCAGATAAGTTCTTCAGTATCTTGGTATGTGTATGCCTATGGTCTGCAGTTCCTAATGTTCTTCTCATGTATTTATCTTTACAACACTGGGTTCAATAGGGAAATACTATCTCAGTCACAGATGGAAAGACTGAGGCACCGAAATATTTATGGCCCAAGGTCACACAGGAAGTATGTGGTGAGGCAGGGAATTGAATCTAGATTTCCTGAGACTCAGATTAGCATTTTAACCAGGGAAGCATCCTCTGTATTTTAAGCCAATAAATTGACCTTGGAGTTAATATCCAGTGGAGAAGAAAGTACTTTGTTTTTTGTTCAGTATCTTTGTGAGTAAGAAGCAAAACCCGAGTTACTTCCCACACTTGCATTCCTTTCCTTGTTTTATGTAATTTGTATGTGAAAAAGGATAAGGTGCTAAAATAGGAACTATGTCGACTTTCTCAAGGCTCTGTGTGTGTGATGATGCATGTTAAAAACCAGCCAGCTCTTACACTGTCCTCTCGTCTAGGTCTTTTTACCTTCCTGTGTTTCAAATCTCTGAAAGTTTTGGAATGCTGTTGTTGACTGGGAAGAATTTGTTCTTTGCTAGGATCGAATAAATCCAATATTCTGTCCAGCTGAGTTGAAAGCAATCTATTTTGTGTTCATTGGTATCCTGGATCTTAGTTTGTGATTCACAGCAGCCTGTGAATAAATGGGACTTGTATTGACCGTCTTAAACGTCTCCTGGAGCAAGCTATTACAAGTTGTTCACTCAGTTGTAGGCTCGGTATTGTTGCAGCAAGTTTTTGAAAAACTTGGCCTGGAATTAAGCAGCCACTTTGACAACAAAATGGAATAACTTCAACTACTTGGGCTTTGTATCTGCACAGATGCATATTGCAGGCTGTGTTCATTCCTATTATATTAGGCTGGCTTAATTTTAGTTTGTAAAATTGGGTAGTTAATTTTACTACAATGTTTTTACTTGCCAATGGTTTTGAGAAACTGGATGTCAGAATAGTTCAAAACAATAACTCCTAGGGTATTCACCTTTAGAGAGAATAAAGATAACTTTGTCTACACAAATGCATTTCCTGTCATAATCCTTGATCACAAACTGCATCTTTCTTTGATGTTGTACTGAAACCAAATTTACAACAAAGTTGACTCTAAGTGTTCTATATAACACTCCTAATGGTTTTCTGTTTGAGTTTTTTTGGAGGCTGTCGTCTGCATCGTATTGACTGCCTGGGTTGTTACACTTATGCAAACTATCTTTCATCTTGTATGTTTATTCTTAGGAAAGGTTTGGTGAGTCCTTAAAACTCAAGATTTTGTATGTACCATGCAAACAGTAAAAATTCCAGCATTCTGCTCACGGGAGCCTGGCCTTGGCGAAACACCCCCAGGAGTGCTATGTTTGGGTGGTTCTGTGTGTGTATTTGTGCGCCTATTTGTATACCCATTGTTGAAAAAGGATTTGGAATCCCTTTGGGTGAATTTCAAGCAGATTAAAATACATGTTGTAAGCTTGGAAGACTGAAACTGACACTTTGATTTGATAACCTGCTACTTCCCTAACTTGGAAGGCTTCTTGTCAAACTGTAGGAGTATGGCTGTAACTCTTAAGAAAGTAGACAACTGGGAAGCACATTCTTACAATATTCTGCATCAAAGTCATAAGCTGATACGAAATATTGTAAGAATGCCTTCCCTAGTTACATGTTTTCTTAATTTCCTATCAACATTTCATTTTATCAGAGAAGAATTTTGAATTTATCTCTGAAAGCAGATGAGAAAGCCTTAATGTTAGTAATACTGCAACAGTCAAGAGAGTTTAGGAAAACAATTATGTTTCTCATTTCTAGTTTTTCTTTATCTCAAAATGGTTGGGCCTGAGCTATCAGTTTTTAAAATTGTGGTTGCTCTTTGTTCTGGTTTTGAGGCTGGTGAATTTCAGAAGTAACCTTTTCTCTTTTTTTTTTTCACCTGTTTTTACCAAGTTGTCATGAAGCTTACCAAGGTCAAGATGGTTAGTTTTCAGCTGTTATCTCTGCTGCAATCCAGACCTTAACTGAAAAGTTTTGGATTCCTGAGTGAGGAGCACACACTGAACTCTTTATTGCATTCTTGAAGAGCTTATTGTAAAAGCAGCGATAATTTATTCTTTCAGTGGTGCTAACACAATCCTTTTTGTGTATTGACCAGCAAAGACAGACCGCTGGCTCAGAGCCCTTAGTCTGTTTCAATCTTAATGTAAATCTGCTGCTGTTCCCAGTATCTTGATTGGTGTAAAAAATGTCTCCGTTTACTCAAGATTCACTTTTCCAGTGTTGGGGCCTGATGCTTTATACTATCTTCACCTATGTCTTATTAAAAGTAGTTAAGGAACGTTTATTAGGCTGTGACTTCAGAAACATCTGCAACTTCAAGATAGTATCACCTTTCTGAGGAAAATAACAATGGATGTGCTGTGTTTGCAGGAGGAAGCTGTGAGCTTCTGCTAGCTGGCTCCGTGCAAAGTCAGCCAGCTCAGTCACTAAATTACCTCAGTGAGCTACAGGGCAGGGATTTCTTGGAGTGTTCCAGCAAAAACTGCAGAACATACCTGCCTGTGCCTTACCTTTAGAAAAACTATATTGAGGATTGGCTAATATTTATAAAGTCTTGCTGAATTTGGAGAACTGAAACTGTGCAATTTGTAATCCTCAATATACGAATCACTAAGGAATTGCAGTTTTGTTCTGGATATAGTAGCTTGAGCAAGGTGATGATTTTTACATTATTAAATATAACATCTTAAATGGCTTCAGTGACTACGGAGGCTGTTCATTGCCTTCTCCTGGTGGTGAAGCAGTTTCTAGAAAGAAGGTGTGCTGCCCCGTAACAGTAAACCGATTTTATTTTCCATATTGTACAATTTATGTCTTTTTTTATTAACCTTATCAAAGGAAAAATATGTGTGTGATGATTTAAATTTGTTGTCTATAGAGGAACTGAGCACTGAGTAGATAAGTATGTAGAAACACTTAATACCCACAGAATGGGCTTCGTACGGGAGCCATCTGCAGTGTTCAAGTTACCTTTCACTAATTAGATCATAGCTTAAGCAACAGAGTGTCTTTTGCTGGTATTAGGTGCATTAAATGCATGTGCAGTGTTTCCCCAGTTGTCAGGTTTTGCCTTCTGTACATACTGAATGAACACTAGAAGGCTGTGTGAGGTCTTCTGGTCATTTCCCAGTGGAGTCTTCCTTGAGGTTTATTTGCTGATTCTAGTGGAGTTAATCATTGGCTCTTCTCTGATGTCTCTCTTGCTGTTTTTCTGAGTGTAGGTTGTTTTTTGCACCTTCTTTTCCAGACTTTATGCTTGCCAAGTCACTAAAAAGAAAATTACTATTACTTTTGTCTTGTCTGCAGGAAGAAGACTGAGGGACGGTACAGCACATTGCTCATACTACAGCAGGCACTGACCGTGTAAGATTTATCAACAGGAGCACATTCAAGTCAAGAGAGTATCAACGGTAATTACACATAACTTACTGTTCTTCCAGATTTTGTGAAGTATTTTTTTCTTGTTAAGTCTCTTCGTAACACTGTAAGGTGAAATAATGTAAAGGTATGACAGATTTCTAAACTTAAGACTCTTATTCTTTTTTCCTGGAAGAAATTTTTGGTAATTCAAGGGGAGGAAGAACAGATTGAGTTATTGAGCTAAGAAGAGGTTCTGTGTTTCCACATAAACGTTACTGACTTTGTAAGGTAGCAACCGTATCTCTATTTTCATGCTACTTGTTCTGTTTCTCTTCCCTCCACCCCCTTAGCTGAAGTTTTCTCTTGGAGACTTGCGTAATTGGCCTTTGGATGAAGAAAGTAGATTCTGTTTTTAGCGAAATGCGTTTCCTGCATAGAAAACAGTTCAAGTGGGTGGCAGAGTATTGATTAAGTGACCAGCTAGGTGGCCTCACTCAGATTGTTTTTAGTTGGAGCTCATGGGATTGAGTTCCTCAGTCATTGAACTTACCAGGTCATGGAACTGACCAGCTTGAAAAGCAGAAAGAAATCTCTCAGAAAATACTGTCACAGTATGGCACTTGTGAGAGCAAGAATTCTCCAACGTTATTTTTTTAAATAAAGATTCCTCTGAATTCTTTTGATACACGAGACCATCATGAAACCACAGCAGTTGCATTCTTAAAAATACAAGTAGCCCAAAGTAAAGATGAGTTTTAGAAGCTGTTGGCTACAATAGTGTGTTTTACATGGGAGAAGAATAAGCAGATGCATTATAAAGTATTTGTGAACCAGAAATCATCTTTTTGACATAAAGACACAAAGTAGTTGTTTTCATTCTTTTGAAGGGTTGATGTGAGCATGTCCTGAAGACCGTTGTCAGGCTTTTCCTCAATCAGAACATTCAGGTGTAGAACCACCTGCTGTGCTGGTGGAGGTCTGTCTGTCTAGTTTATTCGTATATTTGAATTTGTGTTTCACTATCTGGCTGTGGATTAGAAAAGAGCAGTTGCTAATACTGCTCAAAATGAGTATGCATTGATACTACACAACTATTACATAGTTATTAATTAACCCTGTCCTTTGACAAGGTTTTGATCACTGGGTTTGTGATGTTGGCTGCATATAGCTTACAGCAGTGTGTTCTTTAGCCTGATGTGGCTGCTGCCTTGCAGAAAGCAATCACTCATCAGCTGTGTTAGGGGATGGGATTGCGGTTTTTCATTGCATCACAGCTAATGTGCTGCTTATTGAATTGAAAGGCATCCAAGCAGATTTTTTTTTTTTCTATGATGGGACTATATTTTTCCTGAAGTTAGGTCCCCTGTAATGAAGAAATAGTTTTCATGTTGTGAATACGCACCAAAATTCAAGTGTAACACACTAGTTTCAACTTTGTGAAGAGCAGTTTAACCCACGCCCTTTCATGTTTGGTTCACAACTGTATAACACAACAGAAGAAATCAAGTAAGGAACTGAATGGTAGCTCATGGTTGTAGAACAGAATATGGTATGAAAATACATAAGTAAATACAAAATGAGTCTTTGGGAGAAAAGTTTGGTCAGCACTTATTTTTATTTCTGTAAGAAATCTAAATGGTAAGCATGTTATATTCTCCTGGAGTTGCATAGGTATATTGGGAGGGAAATTGTTTAGCCATGTTAAATGCAGGTTTATAAAATTAGACGAAGTGTTTTTATCTGCTGTTTAATGCTCTTTATTAAATAGCTTCAACATTGATAGCATCAGTAGCTTTCAGTTCTGTATGAAGTATTAGTGTTCTAAACTAGTGAAGATCAGTACCAGTAATGTATAACCTCGGGTTCGTCATACAATAGTTGAAGGAGTAAAGGCAGCCTTTAATGTTTGTCAGGATGCAAGGGTCTGTAGTACTCTCTAAGTACTTGTAAGATGGTACATATTAGTATTGAGCAGAATAACTGTTTTCATCAGAAGGATTAACCTGTTTACCAGTGCATAGATTTTTGTCTGTTTCAAAATGTCGGGGAGGATGATTATTTAGAAGAACTGTTCAGTTTTGGAAGATGCTCTGTAAACAGCTTTTTGATATGTTGTAAACTGTCATTTTGGTTTTTAATGCCTTGATTTCTTAAAAGAGGATCTTTATAAAAACACATATAATTATCACCCTTACATTCTTCAAAACTCATAATTTCCACTTATGCTCTTATGTTAAGATGTGTTTACATCCCCAGGCATGTAGCGGGTTAACTGATTTACCAATAAATACTTAAAGTTCAGATATAGAAGCAAATTACTCTAGTGTGTGCTCTGCATCAGCTGAACTGTGATAAATGGTTACATGTGTGTTCCTGGCCTGTCACAAATGCCGGGTGAAGTGTGCTTGCTTAAACTGCATGTGTATGATCTCATACTTGCTTTTTCCCTTGCATTTTCCATGAACTAAAAAAATGCACGTGGTCTGTTACCATGAGACTGCTCAGATGTGGTAATTTAAGTAATTTATTGGTGTGTTTTAGCTCTTGGTTTAAGTATAACCTGTTTTAACTAGACTAATTTGATCCGCTGGGCAGCTAAAGCATTACAGCTTGAACCTCTTCTCATGTTGCGCAAAGAAAACAGTCTTAAGTTTGTATATCAAAATAATTCTTCCTTGCTTGAAGTTTGCATAATCTCTTACAGCTTGAAGAAATCCTTTGCTTTCCCTGTATTTTTTATGCTTGTTTTTGACGTCATGTTTTATGAGAGAGTTCTTAAATTAAAAGCTTGTTTGTGTCTGTACGTTGATGGGGTACATCAAGCGCACTATTGATCTGCAGAAGCAGGTTGAGTCTGAGCTAGTGGAAAATCAGACTTTCCTTTCTTTAGTGCCTAAGGAAGCCTAATACCTCCTTGTATTAGTCTGGTGAGGTCCTGATTTTACTTCTGTTGTGTTGCATATGACAACTGACTGGTCTTGTGGTAGGCACCCTTTCCTGGAAATAACATTATTACTGTTGGTTTTAATAATATGGGTGATTGCTCTCTCTCAGGGTCAAGTTTAAAGTAAATAAACTATTGTTCAAGATTTGGAGTGCAGGCATTTGGAAAATAACTCTTGAATCGCATCTTGATTGTATCATGCCAGCTGTACCAACTTTGTGCATGTGTCTGACATCCCATAACACTCTCCAGTTTAATTTAGGTCAGATGTTACCCAGATCTGGCTCTAAAAAGGTCGGAGTTTTAGGGCTTCCCTGGCATAATCCCAGGAGGTGTGGTTGGCTGCGTTGTGTGCCACGTTTGGTGGAAATACATCACGTAGGGCAAAGTAGCTCAGCCAGGCACAGGGTGCACTTGAATTTGCACTTAAATGTGCGCTTTGCTGGCAGGTCCTCAGCCAGCTTGTACTTGAAGGTTCTAAGAAAAGCTTTTAAAAATACTTAGATATTTATTCCTTGCGATGAACCAGGTTTTCTTCTCCATGTAAGGAGGAAACTCATATGAGCAAGGTGCTATGGAGTATTTGTTTGTGTTGCAGTGGAGTTGTCTGCAGATACAGTAGCTATGTCTTTGGATTGCTCCTAGTCTTCAAAACAGAACTTTTTCCCCTGGAATTGAAGGAGGTTGGTTTAAAAAAATGGGCAGAACTTGCTTCTTTTGAGAGGAAGTTACCATGGTTTCAAGCTTATGTTACACTTCAAGACCCAGTTTGTCCCATAGGGAAGAACTGTACTTACTTCTCCGGATGCTTAACCTGAATATCAGAATCTTGGAACATGTGTAGCTCCCTGTAGAAACTTGCAGTTCTCATCTTGTAAATCTTGGCATGGTTTTAAACATTTTGCTTCATCTGTTCTGATCTGTAATTACTTAAAGGTGTAAACTCCAGCTACCTTTTTGCTGACCAGTTCAGATTCCTCTGTGGCTGTTACTGCAATATCACCAGTACATGTTTTCAGGTACATAGCAGTGCTCTTGAGAATGTAGTGTTGTCTTTCTAGAGTATTTGCATAGAAGTACCCTTGGAGCTTTCCAGCTGTTCTTTACCACAGTTCATGACTGCAGCCCGAGTCCTGTGAGAACACTGTCACTGCTTTTGTTCTTGCAGGGTTTTCCTTTCTCATATTTTTATAGGTTTTTTTAATTTCCACAGTGCTCTACTTCTTGTGGCTCTGATCAGAAGTGGTTTTGGAATTACTTTTCAATGAACCTTGGTGTATGTGCTTCCACAGCTTGTAAGTGGTTTAGATAGATGTTTGGGCATAGAATTCCAGTAGTATGTTGTTAATGTGTAAATAAACTGGTTTCCTGACTGAAAAAACAGAACAGTGTTTGGAAATTCAGGGGGCACAGTTTCACACTTAGAAAATAATGTTTGAAATAAATACATTGTTTCATTGCATTCATTAAAAGCTATATAAGCGTGAAAATGTTATGCTTTATGTAGCTTTAGGACATTAAAATGAGTGCTTGTGCCAGAACATGTCATCTTCCTGGCTGGTGGAAAGAAGCAGGTTTGCATTTAACATTTTTCTTTTTTTTTTTTTTTTTTTAATAACATTGAGACAGCTGGAAAATTTCTTAATCCTATTATTTTTTTGAAGTTGAAATAAGAATGAAACACTTTAAGGGCTCAGTCCTTTGAGGTGTTCAATTCTCTTGAACACTTCTAGAAGCAGGAATGGGACCTTTCAAAAGGATCTACTGGGTTTTGGTTTATGGGGCTGCTCTCTTTGGAAGCAGCACAGAAGTGCTTAGGATACGATTTGCTTTTCTGGCAATAAAAGTAAAGACATAAAATAACTAAAACAATGAAGGAAAATATTTGTCTAAAAGTAATGTCATGTTTGTGTTATAGAAACTGTTAATGCAAACTTTACAGGCCTCATAAAGGGATAATTAAGAGGACAGACATGGCCCTAATGTGCTGATGAGCATATTGTTAAATAACAGCTATAATCGAGTCAAACCTAATGTACCCTGGGCTTTGACAGACACTTCCTTCGCAGGTCATGGTTTTTAACAGTTGAGTTTCTCTCGTGAAGAACAGCAAGAAGTTCTGCAGTCACTAGAAAGATGTGTACAGCCCCCTGTGGTGAGCATTAACTACCCTTCAAGACTGTGCATTTGCCTTTTTTGTCCCCATGGAACAGAACACTCAAATCTGGAGGATGTAGTTTCAGGCTGGAAAAGAATTCTTCAGTGCTATGGGCGGTTGCTGCTGTAGTTTCTATTTGAGGGTGGAGAGGAGCAATTCTTTTTTTTTACTGCTTTCCTGGCACAATCACATCAGGAACCTCATCCACGTTGCTAAGGGAGGATAAAAGTTGATATTATCACTTAGGTCAGAGTTCCCAAGTGCCTTAGTATGTTGTCTGCTGTTTCTCTGCATTTTTAGCGGTGTTTTGGTGATATGAGGGCTTTCCGTCTCACTCTTTTTAATCCTTCAGGGAGAATTTCTATGGGCAGTCAGGTCTGACAGTACCCTGAGAGATGAGCTTTAATACTTAATTAAATGGTCTTTAGAAAAAATATGTCCTTCTGTAATTTGCTAGTTGCTTCTACATCCTGTCCCTGCTCTCCTATAGAGCATTTACACTTCACCCCCCCGCCCCGTGTCATTTGTCCCGTGTTCCAACTTTCTGCAGCTTTCAGGAAGGTACTAGAGGTCTTTCTGGTGCCTGGCCTGATGTATTTGATCCACAGGTGGTCTTTGTGAGAGCAGAAGGTCTGTCTGGACAGCGATAAAAGGCTTGTGGTCACTTATATTTTACCTTGGAAACTATTAGCACTGCTTTAGAATAAGTATTTAAGTAACAGAAAACACAGAGAAATGTTTTTGGAATTGTCACTTTTTAGATGTCAGAAGAATATTTTAAAAGAATTTCTAGAAGAAAACACTTGGTGCAGGGTGTGGAAACCTTGAACTGTGTTTCTGGGGAGTTGGGTGGGCGGTTTGTTGAGTTTCTTTGTGCTGGGGCCGCAGACCTCACCTAGGTGAAAATCGCAAGGTCCTTGCAAGATCTAGATCAAAATGAATCAGGCTTTACAGCTGTAAGTATTAAAAATGTTTGAGCACGTTTGTTGGATAAGTCGTGAAGAATATTTTCAGTATCAAAGTTTTGGTGCCCTTCTGGCTGGAAGCCAAACTTCCTGCAAGATGGTGCAGACAGATTCACTTGGGTGTCGTAAATTAATCCCAGCATTTTAATCAAAACATGTATTGAGTTTTGAACAGATGACTGTTATGGAGCAGTGGTGGTCTCTCTTCAGAGCTGAACTTGTAACTGAGGTTCTGTTATATCTGATTAAGTCTCTTGTTCCCTTAATCTTGCTAAAGGTAAACCAGTCCACCTAGAATGTCTCATGTGTGGTCCTGTGGCAGAGGAGAACTATTTTAGGATTGGGATGATATCTTAAACACCTTGTTAATACTGTTTATTTGAAAAACTTGGGTGGTAGAGGGTAACTCGTATCATTTTTCCAGAATCTTTCCTACCTCAAAATTGTGTGGGGCATAAATGTCAGATCAGAGGGGTGAGGGGTTTTCAGAATTCATTAATAAAGTTTGATCTTTATGATGAGGCTATTCCTTAGTCTGAGGTTGGGGATGACTTTTGTTTGGGTTTGCTGATGTTCTTTTTAACAACCTTCAGAGAATACCGATGCAAGTGTAACTTGTTAGGTTAGGTTAGAGTGTGTGTAAAGTAATTCTGTAATACAAAAATTTATTATTGAAGCTTTAGGGTTTTCTACAACACTGCTTTTAATAAATAGCAGTATAGTACTAGTTTACTTCCTGCAGTAGATGTAAACTTCTGATCAGGCTGGAAGGTTGCATAAGGCACTGAACCTAGAAATCAGGAAGTCTGAGCTGTATTTCTAACTCTCCATCAGACTTCCTCTCTGGTCCCGGACACATTGTTCTTTCCAACTCAGGCATGCTGTATTTAAAAATAAAGTCTCCACTTAAGCTCCTTGGAATAGGAACTTTCCCATATTAAATCCAGCACTTACTATAATGAAAATAGTCTTTGTGATAGCTTCTTTGTGGGTTTATTAACTTTTTTTTTTTTCTACAATTTGTGAAACCAGTTCAGCTTCTAGTCTGGCCAGTGAAATGAAGCTAATCCATTTCTGTCCCCCCCCCCCAAATTAGATTCTGTGTGATATATTTCTGGAGAGAGATTTTTAATGTACTTGGAAAACGTTTTAATATGAGATAACAGGATTTTCAGACCTTGCTAAATAGATTATATTAGTACACATTTGCACAATAGATAATCTCATATTCTATTAGTATGATTAAAAGTTATAATTCCAATGACAGACTGCAGAAGAGAAGGCTCCAGGAAGACCTTAGAGCAGCTTCCAGTGTCTAAACAGGCTGACAAGAAAATCTGGAAAGGGGATTTTGGCAAGGGCATGTAGGGGCAGGACAAAGGGGGGAATGACTTTACTCTGACAGAGCAGTGATTGAGATAAGGTATTAGGAAGAAATCCTTCACTGTGAAGGTGGTGAGACAATGGAACTGGTTGCCCAGAGAAGCTGTGGAACCCTGGCAGTGTTCAGTGCCAGGTTGGACTGAGCTTGGAGCAAGCTGCTCTAGTGGAAGGTGGCCCTGCCCCTGTCAGGGGGCTGGAACTGGATGAGCTTTAAGGTCCCTTCTAACCCAAACCATTCTGTGATTCTATGAAATGGTTAAAGGAGGCTTTCTAACAGAGTAAGCATTGTTTACTGAAGCCACTAGAAACATTTGTTAGTAACTCCCCCCATGTACTAGAATTGTTTATTTCACTTTGGATTGAAACTATTTCACTATTTTAGATTTTAGTTTTAAAATGTCTCATGAAAATCCATATTTTCCAAACTTAAGATAGGATGATCTTAGTGTCAGAGAGACTTCACTTACCTGCCTTTGCTTCCCTAGTTCTGTCTAGGGGCATAATAGCTGTTTTGTATGCAAATGAGAGCCCAGCTTTCTCTTCAGCAGGGAGTAGGCATGAATCAATGAACAGAGCTCAGTGCGGATCCTCTGGAGCTGGCCGAGGTCCAGGATGACTGCAGCACTGGTTGAGAAGAATTTGGGCTGAAGAAAAGGGAAGGCCAATGTTTCAGTCTTCCAGAGTCTCGGCATTTTTTACTATGTCAGGAAGTGAGGTCAGGCACAGCCGCTGTGTACTGTAATTGTTTTCTGGAAGGCTAGTCATTAAGATTTTCTGTTTTTCTTAGAAGCCTTTGTAGTGTGAGACTGTCAGTGGAAAATATTGCCTTTCTTTTAATATGGTTAACATGATTAACCATATTACACTAGCACAGTGTTGAATTACTCAGAAACACTTCTCGGGCTATATTTTTCAAATACAGACTGGTTGTATTTAGTTTAATTTTTTTTTTTTTAATGTTGTGAAATACGTGGCAAACTGTTTCAGCTGTTCAGATGTGTGTGTCTTGAACAAATAATCTTAGAAGGCCAAAGCTCAAGCTATTTCCCGTGTTGATTTCTGTTAAATTGGAAATGTGATACCTGCCATTACTTCTTTCGGCTTTGCTAAAAGAGTGCTTCAGAATGTTTGTTTCCGAGATGGGTAGTCCCAGTTCTTTTTTTTCTTTTTGGTTTTTTTTTTTCAATGTCTGCATGGGCTGAGTTCATCTTTCAGCTCAAACAAGGTTTGGGAATGACCTTTAGCTGCTGTCTAATAGAAACCATTGCAAAGAAATGAATCAGGCCAGAAGTTTCCTTGCAAAATGTAACCTTTCTAAAAAGTAATCTATTTAATTCCATACTCAAAAACCTCCAGTGCACAGTAACAAAGCTCTAGAAGCTACTTTTGCAAATTCTGCTGTTAATTAATGTATAGTGATTCACTAGTTCTCATATTCCTTTGCAACTCTGAAAACTGCAGAATTTGCCTGGTCTTTAATGCTTGCAGATGGGATATTTCTTGTTTCTTTTTAGTCTAGAAGTTATAATTTTGTGTATTAGTTCATCTTTGCCAGTGCAGCCTGTGGATTTTTAGTGCAAACACTTTTGTCTTTTTTTTGCCCTGACCACTTGGCTGGTTGGTAGCGATGATAAGCTTACAACACCTACCTGCTGAGAACGGACTGTGGAATATAGTAGTCTTAGCCTCTGTTACGAAGTGTCTGATAGAGCAAAGTAGCTTTAGGGGACCTGAGAAGCTTTTTGAGACAGTTCTGCCTGCAGGTAGGCTGTTCCTTTTTGGTCCATGTACAACTCACCAGCTGGATTTGCCTGTCCAAGCTAATGTCGTTTGTGGTGAACCCAAGGGTTCAGGTCAGTGACAGCATTTGAGGGGAGCTGTGAGAACTGGTAGGACTTGTACGGTGGCAGCTGTGGGTGGAGGTGGGTTCAAGACCCTTGAGTCTCCTCTCTGACCATGCAGCTGTTGCCCTTTACCTTTGCTTTGGAATCATCTGGCTGACTTCTAGACTAGCAGTAAAGAGGGTGTGGGTAATGGCTTTTCAAGATAGATCTCTCTTTGTTTTGTTTTTCAGGAAATTGTGTTGAGTATGTAATAACTTTTCAGGAATTCTCTTTTTATTTACCCAAATACCATCTCCTTCCTTGAATGAAATGGAGACTTCTGCAGCACGAGCCTGTTGATAACATGCTCAGCCGGAGTGCTTTTTTTTCTCTTGAAAAGTTTTATTTATTAAACTTGGGAGGAGTTGAGTCTGATGCTTCTTTACCAGCAGAGGTGCTACATTTGAGAGCAGAAGTGTCTCTTGCTGCTCTTTTATATGTGTTTTCAAGGAATGAAGCTGTGCTCTAAAGCCAGAACTTGGGTTTTGCAAATCTATTGGTGTGCAGTGGGATGTTCCTCTTCACCGCTGGTGTTCTACCACTTGCAGCCATCTGAGCCCAGCTGTGCAGTAAAATGTGAGCAGTCTGAGTGAGGTGAAACTGCCCAAGGATTATTGAAGTGGTTTCATTTATGTGAGTACTTCTATTTTCTCTGACCAGATGAAGATTCCTGCTAAGACATGAAACTGTATTTGCTATTTTTGGAGGTTGTCATCAACTGCATAAAAAACCACTTGTTTGCTGATGCTTCAAGTATTAAGTCCTTCCTCTGAAAAGTAGGAAGTTACAACACCAAGCAAGTAGAACATGTGTGTGTAGGTGTAAACCTGAATACTAGCTGTGTCATTAGGTAGTAGGTGAACGAGTCTAAAAACCACGTGGATGTTGGTGCTGTGCTCTACAATTTGCCTTGGCTGCACTGCTGCTCAGCAGCATAGATGAAGCATCAGAGAATTATATTCAGCCAATGTGGGACAGGAGGACAGAAACTTTGACTGTTTATTTAAAATTGCAGGTGGTATTTGGCTTGTTTCAGAACACATTTTTCTACAGCTGGTTATTTTGGTGAGTTGAGTATTTCAATGCACATATATTTGCCTTTTGGTAAAGGGTTTTCCCCTTTCTATTAAGTGCTAATTTCTGTTGTCTTTGAGGTTCTTAGATGAAAGAAATTGAGACTGTGCACATATATAAAGTATTTTCAGTCTGCCTGTGTATACTGAGTTGCTGTTACAGCTCTTAAGACTTAGATCTAACCTCTAAACCTCTAGAAATAGGAGAGGTGTAGTGGAAGAAACTTCTGCCCTGTTAACATCCTGACTGGCAGTTTTACCATGCAGTTATTTTTAAATGGAATCATTATATACAATCAGATGAATTTGTTTCTTTGGCACAGGTAATTCAAAATCTGACAAATACGATGGAAGATTACTCAGGAAACAAATAACATGCTAAGGTAGTTAAGTATATTTAGGATAAACCTGGTATAAATTTAAACTTTGGAGGTCGTTTCTAGCCCTTGATCTGTTGCAGTCATATTTGGCCTCTTAAAATTGCAACTGGAGCAGACCCAGAGAACAATTGGTATGCAAAATGACCTGGTTTCTTTGGCAGTCTTGGGTATTTTGTTGTGCTGCATTTTGTGGCTGTGTGATTTGTATCAGTTATTTTGAGATGCCTTTGCAAACAAGAAGGAATGTGGTTTTTACCGGTGAATGCTGCCAGCCTCTCCCTTGTAATGGAAGCACAGGCAAAATCATTGTGAAGGCAGTTTTCATTACAGACCCTTCAAGAACAATGTGAGTTAAACCAGAAGAAACTGTAACAGTTGGGCTGTGATATTTCTACCACTGTTGCTAATCTGCTGAAGACTCAGTCCTGTAAGCACAAAATTAATCAGGAGTTTTCCTGTCTCCCCTGCTCCCCCAGACATTGTCATTTCCATCCTGGCTGTAGAGAACTGAAATGGGATTTGGCAGTTGTGTGTAGACTGACTTGATTCATGCACAGATTTGAGTGGTGAGAATGATTTTTATTTTTATGAAATGGACTATACTAAGTGCGTTTTGTCTTCTGTATGGGTTTTTAGGAGGTAATGGGAAGGGAGAAGGAAATGTCAGCATTTCCTGTATCCTGTTATCTTGTGTTTTTTTATGGATGCTGAATTAACTATACCCTGAAAATTCACTAACATTTGGGTTGTATTTTGACATTTGGATTGCATTTTGACTTATATAGTTACACATTATTCACTAGAAGCCCAAAGCTGTGCAGCACTTTTTCCATGTGCAGTTCTGCATTTAGTCAAAGACGCTTGTACAAAGTACTCTACTCTCTTGTGTTGCCTTAAGCCTCATTTCTTCTGTGTCAGGCTTTTGTATTGACGACATATTGCAACATTAAGGAAATTGCATGGTTTGGGGGCTTTTTTGATTATCACAGAGACTGAAATGTGCGTGCAGTGTGTGTATTACTTGGCCTAAAACTGGAGTACAGTTGGAGTTTGGAGTTCTGGAGTACAGGCAATTTAGAAATTGTAACTACAAAATGAGGAAGAAAGTGCTGCATAAGTGTGAGTTATGCTACTGTGTAATTACTTCACTTACATACCTGTTTCATCCCTCGTGGCATGTCAAGTTGCATATGCATGATGCATATTTAAGGAGCATTATTTTTAAAGTAGGATACGTGTTGCTTTGATTCACTGCTTGAGAAGTAGGATAATGTATCAGACCACATGGGTAGACTCCATTGTGAAGAGCTTGGATAGATGATGTGATCCCCTCCATGCTTTTAAGACTGTCAGTTCACACAAGATTTTCAGAGTGGGCATTTTATAGCAAGTTTTGCCTACAGCTGAAATCAGTTTATATGAACATTTTTGGGGGAGAGTTGTAGAATGTTAAATTCTGATTATATTTTCCTATTGAGTTTTCAAATGTTCTCTGTCATTAAAGGGTTTGATTAATATGACTGGGCAAGTGTTTGTTTTGTGGAAGAAGGAAATAAATAAATAAAAACCTGAAGGCATTACTTTGTTGTTCTTCTGAAATATTGTTGCCAAGTTAGGCAAAATAGAGAATTAATTACTTGGTGGAGGGCAAAGACATAACCAGCACTGGCACTCTCTGTTTTGGCAGGTGGTTAAGCAGTTGTCAATGAATGCTTTTCAGACATGATGGCCGACCAGCCGCCTCCATTAGAAGCTACACCTATACTGAATGAAGTGCCACTTCTACCTCATATGGTTAACGGAGACAGCATACAACAGGCAAGTAAATCCAGAGCATTTTCATATAAGTCATGTAATACTGTGACAGCGGTGGTAGTACAGGGGTTGACATTCAGGTATACAGTAGAAAACAGAACAGATGAAAAACTGTTGCACAGCATGTATGATGGCTAAAAGAGGCTTGAAATAAAGGATCTATGATACTGAAGTTAGAAAAACGGGTGGTTCTCAGCATTGATGTAATCAGTAAAATAGAAGTGTAGATTCAGAGAAGAAAATAATTCCTCGTGAATATAGTGGAAATGTTGCAAATTAAAAGGGCTGCTTGTTACATACATGTAAGCGTTTTAAAATTAAACTACAAAATCAAAGAATAGAAGGAAAATATAATATGGATTTAATACAGTGCTACAGTTTTGAAAGCTCTTAAAGCTCCTGTAAAATAATAAAGATTAACAAGTGGTTGCAGTGCTCTAATCAGTCTGTTGCAGGGAAATTAAAGACCTTGGATTCCTGATACTAAGTATCTTCATTAATAATTTAATTAATTAATAATTAAACTGAAATAAGGTAGATTTAGATTAGCTATTAGGAGGAAGTTTTTCACTGTGAGGATGGTGAGGCACTGGCACAGGTTGCCCAGAGAAGCTGTGGCTGCCCCATCCCTGGCAGTGTTCAAGGCCAGGTTGGACACAGGGGCTTGGAGCAAGCTGCTGTAGTGGAAGGTGTCCCTGCCTGTGGCACGGGGTTGGAACTGGATGAGCTTTTAAGTTCCCTTCCAACCCAAACCATTCTGTGATTCTAACAGTGAAGACCTTGGCATGTTTGAATATACAGTGGATAAACAGGGTACAACAAAATCATCATGAATTGTTAAGGGTCAGATAGACCATGAATACTGGGAAGTTTTAAATGAGTTACCCTTTCCTTTGTAATTATTACAGGTGGAGAAGGAGGAGAGGTGTGCATTGCTTCAGTTATAGTATACTTGGAAAAATGAGCTTTATTTAAAAAAGAGTACTCTGCATTTGTTCCTCAGATTCTGGAGATAAAAGCACAATAACTGTGTTTTGAAACAAGTAAAGCTGTAGAATCTTGAAGCTATTTCTGAAGTTCTAGCATTAGCAATGTGAAATTCTAGACACTGACCAGCTGTGCAGTTATTCATTAGGGAGCGTTTCATGTTACATGAGGAAAAGGAGTCGAATAGATCTAATTGGGCACTATCTCTGTAGCTGTATTTGTCTAGCATGTTGTGTTATAGATCAGTGTGTAGAGTACGAGTGTGTACTGTGTGATCCAGGAGAAGGTGACAGCATTGGAATTTTCAGAACCTAGTGGAGACTGTTTGCAGTCGGGTGAGGTAAGTGGGAGAATGGCATTTGAAGAGTAGATCTGAAGACTGATAGACTCCAAGACTTTTATTATATTGGAAATTATGAATTAGACTGTCTAGCGAAAAGTCTTCACGGGACCAAGAACATGATTTTATGTTATTGTGCCAACATTTCTCATTCTAATGTGTCTGTATATAAACAATGATGTGATGTTGCCGTCTATGTCACTCTGCCATCCTTCAGTTCTCTAACACGCTGCTATCATTTGTGGCACTTTCCTCTAGAGAGGCTTATGAGCCACAGTCTCACATTTTCAAGCTTGCTTTTAAATAGAGAATTGATTTAGCAGCTTTATTAATGCAGATGATTTTTAATTATTTTGCTGCCAGTGCTGTAGAGGATAGGCTGATTACAGAGTATTGTACAGTGAGTTTGTTTTCAGATGTAAAACTGCTTCATCTGTGTTGATCCTGCTGGTTCTGAACTGGATGCACAGGACACTTGAAGGTGTTGGCAGCTCTGACTTCCAGCCACTATGTCGTCTGACTTGGCTTAGACTAACTTGTTAGAAACTCAAGCTTCCTGAAAACTTTCCTTGGAGGAAGGTAGATGGAACTCCATTTGCTTCATTAATTGGAGTGAGTCATTCCTCCTAAGACATTGCCCCGTGCATTCCTGAAATTCCAGTCTTTGAACTGCTCTACAGCCCTCTGATTACACCGGTTACTTACAGTCCTTTTCACTGATCCTTTTCAATTAATAGTTTCCTGAACTGTTTGTGAGAACTTCAGTTAATTGAAATCCATTCTGAAGATCTGACACATTCAGAGGCTCTGAATTTTTAAAAGGATCCCTTTCCTACCTCTGAATTTTCCTGTCCTGGAAGATGAGACTCGCTGTGGGGTTTAATACCTGCCTGTGGAGCCCCATCCCTTTCCATCCCCAGCAGCTGCTGTTCACAGCAGACCTCATCTGTCCTGGTTCTTTGTGCTCTGGCAAAGCCCCCCCCCCCCCCCCCATTATTGTCAGTTTTCTGTAAATGATTAACATTGCTTCTCTCTTATAGAAGTTCATTAGCATTGAAGTAATACATTTACTTGCATACTGAAATGACAGATCTGCTTAAGTTTCAGTCCCTTAATTGTGCCATTTAAAAAAGCATTACCTGTCATCTGTACTTCTGATGTAACTGTGATAAGTATTGCTTACTGGCTAGATGTTTTTTTGGTGTTCTAGTTATGTCCAGAACTCATCTACCTAAGTAAAATTCTCCTGTACTGTGAACTCACTGGCGCAGGGTCTGTGTTCATACATGCTTTTGCATCCCCTATTGAAAAATAAAAGCTAAGATTAATATGGCAACATGCAGGAGCTGCAAAATTGGTGTTAAATGGTGTTTATCAGTCTGCCTCTTTCAGTCCTCCTGCTTTACATACAGGAGTTTAAATGTAACAGCTGTGCAAACCTCAGTCTCTTTCTGTGTGGAAGTTGCACCCTCAAGAGTAGAGGGAGAGAAAAGCGGGAGGTGTCAGCCCTAACTTCAGGAAACTGGTGTGTGTGCACTTACTCCGTTAAACGTTAGCTGGAGAAAAGTGCTTTGGTTAATGCCAGCATTAAGTGACTTGGCAAACTCTTTGGAAAAGAGTAGTCAGTGGAGTTTGTCAAAATGCAGAGGTTGAGTGAGGGACCACAAGATCTTTTTAAATCTCATTCTTTTCAGTGGTCTTTTTATTAATGACCAATATAATAGAACTGAGGTGTACTTAATAAATCTGCAGCTCATAGGAAATAGGGGGAATTGCAAGTATCTTGTAAGCCTAAAATTATTTTGGTTACTGAAAGCTAATCTAGAAAATTGGCAGCAAGTGCAAAATACTGTGTTTAGGTAGCCAGCTTAACAGGAGGAACAATGGGTTTTGCAATGGTCCTTTAGAAAAAGGTCTGCAGGGGGATGGATAAAGTCTGCAAGTGAAGTCATCAGTGTTGCATGGTTTCCAAAAAAAGGGAGATGAAAATCCCCATAGGATTCTTATACAGGGTATGGCATCTAAATCACAGAAAACAATCTTTTATTGGTGCTTTATTCTTTATTTCATTGATGGTTAAGAGATGGAGTAAAGTTTCAGGTTGAAGCAGGGAGTGTTGAAGTTAGATGATAAGATCTGTGATGATGGTGACAGTGAAATTGTGGTGCAGATGCCTGGGGAATTTACAGAGCTCTGTCACTGGAGATGTAGAAGCACTTCTGGCAGATGTGTACATAGATTAGAGTGCAAGTGAATGCAGGTGTGTCCAAACTGACCAGCAGAATCTCACTGTTAGCCCTGTTGCTGAAGAAACACAACTATGCAAACATGAGAAAATTCTCCTGATCTTTCAGGAGCTGTCAAGCGGAGATGGTAGGCATGACCCGCTTCATCACCTCTTCTGCCCTCCTTCCACCCTCAAGTTACTTCAGAGCATCAGAGAATATGTTGTCAAAATACATACCTGCATGATTTCGGTGAAAAAACATGGCTGAGTTTTGAGCAAAGCATCTTTTTTTCTTTGTGGCTTGTTTTGTTTCTGTTTGTTTGTTTGATTCTTTATTTATTTGTTTCTCTTTGGGTTTTGTTTTTTTTTTTTGTTTTTTGTTTTTTTTTTTAATATGCATAGAGTCATGACTGCCAGTTTAGCCCTGAAACTGAAATAATCTCACAGGCAAAGCTTGGGAAGCGAGGTGAATCTTAGGTAATTTATTGCTTCAGTAGAAGAAAAAAAAGTAGTATGAAAATACTGAAAACAGAAGCTAAGTCAATTATTTCAAGTGTATCAAGAGAAGCACTTCTGGTTGTAATCAGAGAAAAATCCTGATAAAGGAAAGCCAACGATTTTATGTCAAAGTATTATAAAATTTCGATTCTACCCATCAGTGTTTCTCATTTTGCTTTTTTACCCTCTAAGGTAGCCAAAGCCGTATTGTTTTAATCTAACGTGGGCATAATGAAGAGTTGTTGGTTTTTTCCCATGTAGGTAATTTCTAGAATAAAAAAGAAAAACCAAAACATCTCTTTTGTTTCCTGCAGGTTATTCTTGTGCAGGTGAACCCAGGCGAAACATTTACAATTACAACTGAAGATGGACACATTCAGTGTATTCAAGGTAAAGGAAAAACTGAAGTACTGACTCCAAGTATTTTGATTCTGCAGATCTCACAGAATCACTGCAGGTGCTTGTTACTGTAATGTCAGATGTGGTTTTATATGTTCTGCAACGTAATAAATCAGATTTTTCAGTTTGTACTTAAAGCACAAATAAGACAGTGCTGGGAAATTGCCGAGATTCCCTGCATCTCTGCCCACTTTGCTATTGGTTTATAAAAGGCTGGCATTTCAACTGGTTTTGTGATGATCCTTGAATAAGTGTCTTCCCAGAATCTTAACACCTGAATTTACATGGGATTTAGTCTACACTAATCTAAAAAACTTGAACAGATGCTGTGTGATCTCCCTTTACTGTAAGGTAGTGGCATTAGCAGTCTGCTGCTGTTGTGGGAAGCACTGCTCCCCCTCTGTGTGTGGCTGCAACCTACTTCTTACCTTCTGGGTAAGTGACAGAACTACAAATCTCAGTCGGGTCAAAATACCTCTTGTAAGTCAAGTTGAATTTATCAATACTTCAAATTTTTTTAATATTTTTTTACCATTTCAAATAATATTATATGAAGTGTGTCTATTCTGCTTGCATCAAATCCCAGACAGGAATGCTTTCTTTCAGCTTGATGTGAAAAATAAGATATTCTTACTTAAAAGAAAAAAGTAGGTAGACCAGCTGTCAGCATCCCTGTGGTGCTGGTGTTCTTTATACAGACTTTTAACTCTGTCACAAAATAAGAACTAAAATTTATCTAAGCTGATTTTTGTACATTAAATAGATGCTGTTGGCTGTGTAAGTTCCATAGTTGGGATAAGTCCAACCTGTGCTTTTTGTAGAATAAATGTACATCCATACTTGCAGTCAGCAATATTAACTAAAATTCTGAAAGTTAAGTCATACTTCATATGTATCTTGAATGTGAAGAAGAAGTATCCTCAGTGACATAAATTGTGTTGTTTTTCTTGATGGAAATCCGGTACAGTCACTTGTTTTATTTTTTTTTTTAAACTCTCAATCCAATTATTTAAGTTTCTCTCCAAACTGGCCTTTTAATAGGATAGCTTAAACCTGGCTTCTAAACCTGCCTGTCTAAAAGTAGCTCCGTAAATACAGTTGGATGCAGTTGCTGGCTTTTCAGGCACCAAAGTGAGACACCACCTTGGGGAAAAAAGGTGCCTTGAGTTGGTGAAAGCCTCATTTGTTAAAAAGTGGCACCTTGTTACTTCTCAGGTCCAGCACACGTTCCTATGATGTCACCAAATGGTTCTATGCCGCCTATATTTGTGCCTCCCGGTTACGTATCTCAGGTAAACTTTAATTTATTCTCCTGTTTCAGTATGTTTGTGGGTGTAGCTTTTTAACAATAAGGCTGTTAATTATTTGAACGGCTGTTAAAAGCATTTTTCAGGTTTTTTTTTCGGTTGAACTTACCGACTTTTTAACTTCAGGATAGGCTCTCTCACCTTCTGTTCACATAGTACAATTTGGTCTAGTTTTCAGGATTTGTTTGTAATAGTACCACTAGACAGTAAACTGACTTTCAGTAAGATAGCAGATGGCTCTGAGTTGTCTGTCTGTTAGCTCCTTTAACAGGATCCACATCTTGATTTTTTTCTTCAGTCCTGTTTTCAAGGTGAAAGTAGGTGCCTGGGTCATGTGAAGAGTCCCAGCTGACAGCAACCTGCCAGTGTCAGAGGAGTGATGAGTGTAGCTAAGCACATACTGTGCTTAGCTCTGCTAGGAACAGTGTGGTGGGAGCATAGCTGGTGGCAGCATCACAGTTGAACATGTCTCGTGCATACTGTGGGTAGGAGACTCATGCTTCTTACATGGAGTTTATGAGGGTCGTACACCAGTATCATTCTCTCTTTCATCCTTAGGTCACTTTTTTTTTTTCCTGGACTGCAAAAGATATTTCTCTTTAACCTCTTCTCATAGTTCAGTTTTTTTCTATTCAAAGTTTTCAATGTGCCTTTCTTTACTAGCTCTGATCTGCTTAACATTGAGCAAAACACCCTGCTATTAGAATAGAAGTGTGAAGAGGAGTGTTAATGCCACTGACATGTGCCTGTGAAATGAGCAGGACTCTGGGCTTCTCTCCCAGCTTCACTTTTCCATCCTCACTGGTTTTCCACTCCTCTGTGAAGTCACAGCAGGTCAGACCTGCGTGTGGTATTTGAACTGTTATTAGAGACACTTGAAGTTACCAGTTCAGTTTACTTTTTAATTGATGCATTTTTAAAGGGAAGTAATTAAAAACAAAGGTTTAAACAGAACAATTTGGGGTCTCATGTTTTAGTGATGTTCAAAATGTGGAGTTTTCTGGGTAGGCTTGAAAACCTTGTAACTGTATATTCTTGAGCTCCCAGGCAGTTGTCTTTTTGCATACAACTGCATCTGCATTTTGTGCTTCTGCTGTTATAAGAAGGTACTTCCATGTAGACCCTGAAAGGTCCGCCAGATAATTTATACATCAGTATGAAATTGAGTTTTCCATGCAAATAGTATGCAAAGCCCTGGCAAATGCTGAAGTGTACAAACTGAAAAATACATTTGTTCTGTGTTTGCTGTCATATGAAACTAGGGGGGTTGTTGTCTGTCCCTGTCATAATGCCCAAGGGACAACACAAGTTTGAAACAAACTGTAAATCAGAGCTTGAGCTACTTAAACTGTTCTTGTCAGTAGATGAGACTTCAACTTTCTGCTCCCAGATCTGTCTGGAGGAGCCTGAAGATAAATGCCTTGGCTTCTGCCAAAGCAGAATGAAGCAGTTCAGTAGTGGATGATGGGGGTGTAGCAGCTTTGGACTGCAAAATCACTATATTAATGTATCCCTTCTACCTGAATTTGTGCCATGTGTCCTGTTTAATATCTGTACATAAAATTGAGTTAACATAGCCGTCAGAATTTGCTATGACTTTGGCTTGTATGTATTACAGCATGTGTTATATTACAGAATGTGATGCAGTTCAAGTGGTGTATTTAGTTCTGCTGATGAATCAAAAAGCCCCCCATGTTGTTTCTAAAACAGTGTATTCAGTGTAAGCTTAGTCTTAAATGACTCCTTGTAATTTTTTTCTTCCATTTAAAGTCTGTTGAGAATTGCTAACAAATCAGCCGACTCTGAGGTCATCTCACAGCTGAACTTTGTCATAGCAGTTTGTGAGTGGACACATTCCATTTCCCTTCAGAAGAATAATTTCTCGTTAGTTTGCTCTGTCTTTTGCTGAGGAGCTTTTCAACATTCACTATTGGCATAAGCAGTGTTTCAACATCCGTAATGCCTTCTTGGCCAACTCAGAAACACTACAGTGATCTCTTATAGCCAAACTAAATATGGTGTAAGAGGGGATCTCAAAGGAGCTAACAGGACAAACATTTCGCCTGCTTCCTTTAAACGGATTTACTTCATGGATTACATTTTAATAAAATCACTTTTTTGCATCTCAGTTGTGTACACCCACCTGCAGCTGGGAAGCATCCCCCCACTTGCATCCACAGCTAGCATTTTCTGCTGGCTGCATGACCCATCTCTGTTAAACAGGCACTGTAAGGCCCTGACTAATAGCATTTGTGATTTGCATTTTGAAATGCAACTAGGAGGAGACGGCTGGTGTAGAAGGGAAGAGGTATAAAGCTGCAGACTGATTTTAAGCCAATCTAAGAAAAATGCCTGATTTTCCTACTGGGGCTTGGATTAATTTTTAAGTGTCAGTTGGCCTTTAATGGTGAACATTTTTCTATTTTGATTTATTTTTATTTTTCATTGCTCATACCTCTTTAATCTTTTGTGTAAGGGAGAAAACAATTTGTTGTCTGTCTTTAAGTAGGATTTAATAGAGTATAGTTTGCTTCCGAGTCAGACTTTTCATTAGGTACAGTCTGAATCTTCTGCCAGTGGACTTCTGTGTTGTGGCAGAAGAAACAAACTGGAATACGACCTGGTGATTTTTCTGATGGCCAGCTCAGAAGCCTTTGACCCTGTCAGAACTCTAGGTGCTGAAAACTTAATCCCTCAGTTACACAAAACGAGCTGTAACAGCAGAATGAGAACAGGACATTACAGATGTCCTCTGTCTGTACTATGAACCTACCTGGAGAAAGGACCCTGTAAACCTCAGTCTCTGCTTGTCTGTGCCACGAGTACTAAAGATAAGACTAAAATTGTTGTACTTCAATGTCATCATCATTTAATGTGTTGGCTTGTGAATCCTGCTCTGGTGTTACTCTTGTCTTCTAAAACCTGTGTTCTGTCCAAAGTCTCTTCTCAGTTTTAAGATTTAGAGAAGCGTTACTGTGTAAAACCTTAACCTATTTTTAATGTACTGTAGGGAAAGCAATACATTGGGATAATAATGTATTTCATGCTGGCAGATTTAGGTTACAGAAGGAGCCTATAAATTGCCACTTTAGGACACATCCTTAGAAGTGTGCATGTGCATACATACACATGTGCTGTCTTAGCGTCTCTTTATCCTAGAGTTCAGACGCACAGACAGGTTCCTCATCTGAATTCTCTTAGCCTGGGGCAAACATGAAATACTTTGACATTTGAGTTGGGTTGGATCATAGTACAAGACAGCAGAGCTGACTTGTAGCACTTTGTACTTGCCACAGGCTAAGAATGTGTATGCAGACGTGTACCTCAAATCTGGCAACATGCAGCGACTTGTACACGTGATAGCGCTGTCGGTCTGAAGCACTTCATGTAACTGCAATTACAAGTGGACTGGGAATTACACCCTGATCAATTCACATTACTTGTTTAAAAGATTATATATACACATTATTCATCGGTTACAGATTGCTTAGCACTTTGGTGTGTGAGGCTCAGTTTCTTAAAACCGATTGCCTCAAACTCCAGTTTCTTGCAGTAACATGTGCTGAGTTCCCACTGGAATGTATTTCATCGTGTATATCCCTGACAGACAGGTTGTGGGTATAAACTTAACTGTAGAGATTCTTTATCAAATGTGCAATATTTAAAAGATCATTAGCGTACTAACTTAATTTCTTGTCTTGCATGACAGGTGGTGGAAGAAAATGGAGTTCGTAAAGTGGTGGTGTTGCCGCACTCGGCTGAATTCCATCCTTCCATGCATCCTCCTCCTCCTCCTCCTCCCCATGTGCCACATTACATGCATCACCACCATGCTCTGCTCCCTCACCCCCCTCACCCAGTGTACCCTGCGGTTCCGGGAACAGGAGAGCTGCCGCCACAGTTCATTCACCAGCATCCACCACCGCATGTGTTTCAAGAACAAGGTGAGAGCACAGGTGATGTTTAAATACATGAGAAGGCCTTTCACTTGCTGCGTCTCGATTGAGACAGTCGAGTTCTGTCAGCAGCTCTCTTACACATTTCTGTGATTTTTGGTGCTAGTTATTAGACTCTGACACTTATCTGTGTTGCTAAAATCCTCTGTTCTGTTTCTAAGACTTTAACTTAGAAGTGTTCTAATACTGTGTATGTTCTTCATGGATCTTTACTTTTGTTACTGTAAATGTCCCAATGATTTCTTCCGCCTTTCTCTAAAATTGTGCTGTTCAAAGCTGCTGTATTTTGTCACAGCCTTGACATGAAGTTCTTTTGAAAATGCATTTAATTTGGTACTTGAATGTGTTCTTTTGACTGAACAGAGACCAGATATGACTGGAAAGAAAAAGCATACATAAACCAAAAAAACATAGTAAGCCATGTTGGAGGATGAAGTGTAAGTCTGCTCTATATTCAAATACTGAATGAAGCAATACTTAAGTGGAGGAATGGGAGCACTGCTGAATTAAATCAAGCTGTAAGCCTTATTATATGTAAACAAGCATTTAACACAAATCAGACTGCGTAAAACCATTCATTATCTCCCTCTCAAGCTTAAGCTGATAATTAAGCTATTTTGGCTCATGTCTAGGATAAAAATATTCAGTAGCTCCCAAGCTGTGTTTTAAAAAGTTAGTTTGGGTCCTAAATTTGCTTACACTTTTTGAAAAGGTGACTGAATTTGCATATGGGTTGAATAGGAAAAGTGGAAATTTGCCTGCAGATGTTTTATGCATTTTGCTATAGAATGAAATATGCAGGTATGATGCTCTCCTTCTACCTGATCTTTATGCTCTTACACTGATTTGAGCCCAGTCCAAAATCTGTTTATCTGGTGAGGTTCCTGAAGTCTGGTGGAGCACGGCCAGGGAGCAGGGCAATACGTTGCAGGTTTCCTGTCTGTTGCTCTGCTGCCCAGAGACTCCTGAGCATCAGCTGTGAAACCTCTCAGGATATCCCATGTGCACCAAGCCCACGTTGCATGAGCCATGGAGCTCCACACATCTACAGACTGACAGCAAGCACAGTGAAGTCCCAGAGGTGTTCAAGTTCTGTTTCTACTATAGTTACTCCTCTTATAGCTTACAGAGAGTTTCTCGGCTGTCTAATAAATTGTGCTGAATGATTAAGTAAGTTCTCTTTTCTTTATAGAACCTCGTTCTCATGGAAGGACCAACTTCATTCAGCGTGATGAAAGGAGTCTCAAAATGCAAGAACACTTGAAGAAGAGACTAAAAGACAGACAAGCGAGTGGTCATACTAACAATAAACTTAACAGTCCTCCATCTTCACCACATAAAGTTAATTCTTCCAATCCAACACTTCAGAATGGAAATGGAAAGGGACAGCAAGGGGCAGGAGGACCACCAAAGCAGAAGCAGATAGGAAAAACAAAGGGCAGTCCAGACACAGATATGGGAGGTAGGTTGCATTGAAAGGGTAAAAAATAAAAATCTAGATTCTTCTGTAACAGAAAATAATATAAATTCATTATAAAATAGTTTCTGAAAAAGGAATTTGTCCATTTCTTTGACTATTCAGGATTAGGGAAAGCCTGAAACACTTTCTGTTATGTTTAGATTTCTTTGATTTCCTCTAGAAATCATAGTAATGTCAGGTTTCTTCATTTGAGTTTTATCAGATAAGGTCTTCAGGAAGATTTAATTTTAAGCCTTTTGGTTACTTCTGTGCCTTTTCTAACCCAGGACTGATCAGCGTTCCAAGCGAGGGTGAACTTGTGGATACTTTTATAAAGGACTTCTGGTGTCCTCCTGTGTGGTATTTTTCAGATAACTAGGAGTTATTTAAAATTCTGAGAAGTAGAAGGTTTGAGCAACTGTCAAGTTACAGGTTACTGTTCGATCAGTTGTAATTTCAGTTCAGTGCATTGTTTTGCTTGAATGAACTTTTTAATAGCTTGTGGCTGTTTGCATATACTGAAATATTTAGTGTACAGTATCTTTCCTATTGGTTTGAAACAGTGTCACTGAAGTGCAGCTCCTTACCATGATGCCATAAATGATCTGAGCATCTTTTAGAGTTTTGATACGTCTTAAACTATAAGTGGTCTTGCTAGGCTGCAAGGTCTAGGCCTCATTTGTGTTGCTGTTGTATTTATCTCTTCAGTGAGAGAAATAAAAGATAAATCTGACTTTGTGACTTGGGAAGTAAGTAGAGGTGGAAGTTTTCGTCCAACTTGTTTCAAGGATGAAGAATATACTTGATTAAAGGCTTGTCTTAAGACACATTTGTGGGGGAAGAGTTTTTTATTTGCAGAATAATATCCTGAATTGTTCGACATAGACAATTGTAAAAATAGGATTCAGTTTACAGATGTAGCCCTTTTGGTACCTGTAAGTATTTTTAGTGTGCAGTTTTGATCAGGCTTGTTTCAAATTATGCCTAGACCAAGTGTTTTGCAATAGAAATTCAAGGAAAGCATGTTCAATAGATAAGATCTTATTGTCTTTTTTTTAACACCTTTCATTTTTGGAGGAATGTTTTTGAGTTGTCAAAGAAAACCTATTTATGCTCGGATTAGGAAAATACACCCTTTGTGCAGGATGTACTAAAAGGGTTTTTGTAACACTGTTAGTTTTGGATAGTTCATGTTTCTACCCTTCACACAGCCAAAACAAACAGGGGAAATGAACTTTGCACAATAATACTATTGTTAAACTCTTATTAAGGCAAACTCCATCTTGTGGTGGCTTTTTTGTAACAGACTGGTTTACTCTTGGGGTTTTGGGTAATCTGTTTTGTATTTGAAATTGCAGAATCTGACACAGAGTCCAAGAAATGTGATACTCACTTGAGCATTGGCAAGCCAGTTGTAAGTATTATCCTTAAAACACCATTATTTTCTGTGCATATGCTTCCTATAAAATAACATGCCTTTTTGATCTCTTTCTTTTTTCTTAATGGTTTATTTTTTTAATAGAGAAAACATATTTTAGTTATCAGAATTTATAGCTGGGAAAGGGCAACCATGCTGTGGAAAGTCACTATTTCTCAACTTTCTGAAACACTCTGTCTGCCTCAGTTTCCCAGTCTGTAAGTCAAGTTGTCAAGTGTATGTGAGGGCTTTAGTACAAAGCATACCCAGGGCCTACTAATCTAATGGAAGTCTGTCCACTCTTGGAACGATTCTTCATTCAGCATAGAGGATTTAAGAATATTGGGAATAGAGTTTACAGAACTAGATCATCTTTTTATGCGATGCTTAGAAATTGGAGCAAATATTTAAGTATTTACATACTTATTCGGAAGCTGGAGTCTGGTGATGTGAATTTAAGTGCCTAAAGGCTAAAACTGCACTGATATTTTTGATCTTGAGCATGCTTAATGAAATTCTTCTTTGCGTTATCTATACAGTAAGCACAGGTTATTCTTTTCCTTCAGCTTTCTAGTTTTGTTTACAGTAGTTTTATTGCTGTTTCTGACATCTGTACTTAATGCTAACAGAAGGCTGTGTTGACCTTGTCAGAGAGAATTTGAAGTGAGCAGTAAGAAATTTAGACCAAAAGCTTTAGTTGTGAACATTAAAATCAGAGCCTCTTGCAGTCCTTTAGCTTAGTGGTTAAATACGTGATGGAGTTGTCACAGAGTAGGGAAGTTAGGCTGTCTGACCGCCTAGGTGTATAGATCTGGTGTCAGTGTTCAAGACTCCTAAATCTGACAATTTGCTCCAAATGAGTGATGAAAACAGTGCAGGTGAAATAGAAAGTTTCTCTTCTTGCACTGAGATAATGTCATGTGTTTGTACATTTGTTGAGTGTTTGAAGGGAAATCCTTTAATATTATTATTTTAGAAATAAAAAGAGGAAATAATTTGCATTCGAATAATGACTCAGTATTTCCACTACAAAGGTAAAGAATTCCTCCAGTGAGGAACTTCATAGGCAAACTAGCGACACCATGTTATTGACTAATATACCTTTTATTGCAGAAAGCAAACTTACTTGCATTATTTATGCTTTTAATAGGTTTCTGATATACAAGCAAGATCAGCCGTTCTGTCCTGGAATCTCCCAGTTAGTTCACAGAATGGAGAGAGCCATAGTCATAGTCCAGCAGCATTTACATTTGAAGTAGCAATATCCAACAGTGGTAAAAATGGAAAATTTAAATCTGTCTATGTGTAAGTTTAGTTTCTTCATTTAAGCACAATACCGATGTTTAAAACCATTAACCCATCAGCAATCTCTCTATCAGGAGCTGTTTGTTGACTTGCAGACCTACCTACTTCACGTGAAATAAATTTTAAGTAATATCACTAAGAGTTACAATGGACAATGGGAAACGTGAAAATTAAATGTGCGCTACATGGTTTTGCTTTTCAATAAGCTTTTATCCTTTGAAGTATAAGAAAGAGCTGTAACTCTTTTCTCTTTTCCTTTTTTCCCCTTTTCACAGTGGGGAAGAATTAACAATTACACTTCCCGATCTCAGACCAGCAACTGATTATCATGCCAGGTACGTTACTTGGAATTAAATACTTCAGGCTTTGGTTTAGTATGTTAAATACCAAATTACTGTGGCTTCATGAAAAAAGGGTGATCACAAAGAACTTGAGGAATATTCTGCAGAAATGTCATAGCTATGGACACTACTGTTGCTATCAAAATTCCCACTTACCTTCTACTTTAATGGAAATGTCACCTCATTTTCTTCCCTACTGTCTTTTCTGCCTCTGTGTTTCTCAAATACAAACTTTAAGTTATCTTCTGTTGGTATTTGTTTTAGAACAAGATTGAACTCAATGAAAGAGATTTGTTGTAGGCTGAAGGCAGCAGTAAATAAAATAAGCTAGCCTTGAACATGGATTCGTAAGTCTGACTTATCAGCTTGATTTATAAAACTGCTTCTCTAAACTGCAAGCTTCTGTAGCAGTGCGAGAAAGGAAGTGGGAGCTGGTTGAAACAGGCTGTGTTACAAGGGAACAAGACGTGACATTCAAGAAATGCCACGCAGAGCAAATAAGTGTTCCTGGAGAGGTGTTTAACTGGTTGGGAAAAAGACAAGCTTGTTAAACAAGCAGAACACTGTGATCCAGCAGCAGCAATGAGCCTCAGTGCTTGGGCACAGGAGGAAAACAGTTTTAAGACTTACTGAAGCCAGCTCCTGTTAAACTGCAGAAATTTTCTGAGTGTGTTAAATACTCAGCACAGCTCCACTTGCACAGCGTAGCGTAGTGTGGGTTTAGTTCATGGTGTTGCTTTCTGTAGTGGCCAACTTTCTTCTACCTACAATTCATTTGATCAGACAGACAGTATTTCTGAACAATTGGTCAAGTCATTGCTTTTCAAAAACAACCATAAATGAGCACAACTGTTCTAGAAATTCTGTACCATTTAAACAATCAAACACTGATAAACATGAGTTTATTGCCTGAACAGCTGATTGAGTCTGTTTTAGTATCCGTACTCTTGCACAAGTGTTAATTTGAATCTCAAGGTCTTTTTAGTGAAAGATTCATTTCAAGTTGGGTATTCTGTTACCGTTTGGTTACACTTACTTGTAGTTTTCATCGTGCCTCCACATGTATTTCTTCACTCACATATCTCCAATGAAAGAGATGGTAATTGTAAAGTAAATGAAGGATGCCAAATGGAGTCTTCAAATCAGTAAGTGTACCTATGTGAGCTCCATCACTCTACTCTGTCAGCATGCCCCAGTCTCCCTGAAGGTAGAATGGCTAGTAGTGTTTCTTACGACGTGGGCATTCAATACTAGACCCTGCAGAGACATCATTAACTGATTTTTTGTTGTTTCTCCCTGAATGAAAAGGCATAAAATTGTCTTTCAGAATCAGTGATCTGAAAGAAGAGTGATTGGGCTCTTGTTTCCTATGAGCAGGCTGGTCTTTGTGGCTGTAACCACTGCTGGAATTAAACGTGTTTGTAAAGCTGACAATTATTTCCTTAAGCTGTCAGGTGCTGATGCAACAGCAACATAATTAATTGCCCTTTGTTCAGAGTTTCAGCAACCAGCAGTTCCATAAAAGAATCCATTTCAGAATTAGTGAGTTTCACTACAGAAAGTTGTGAGCCGGACTGTCCAGCTGCACCAAAGCTGATCAACAGAACCAAAAACAGCCTGAGCTTGCAGTGGAAGGTAAGAAGTCTGATGTAGTCACCCACGGTATGTTTAAATTAGCTTGGTCAGTGATTTATTGTGTACTTTAGGTGTTGGCTTTTAAGTTGTGCAGTGAAGACTGATAATAAATCATGTTTCTTCCTCTTTCTTTCGAAGTTTAGTTTCTTGCATGCCTTAGCGTGATAGAGTTGGTAGCAGGTCTTTCGCAGTATGAACTATTCAGTAGGAAAGTTCTCTGAACCAGCAGCAGAGGAAAGAATAGAGCATTTATTTCTTAACTTGGGGTTCGTGGATAATAAATAGGTACAACTTAATGTTATAATTCAGAGTTCTACAGTTATTCTGACCCATTCAGAGTAACATTCTTTGGCTCGCTTGTGGATTGAAGTTTACTAATCTTGACTTTTGGATCTATACAGTACCTGTGAAGACCTGTTGACAACTGTTTTCTTGTCTTTTTGTGTTTTTCTTATAACTGTAGTGGAAAATGGCTTATAGCTAAATAACTTTAATTAGTTAAATCATTTGTATAACCTATACTTACAAAGTGAAGGAAGTTCCCAATTCATATGTCATGTCAAGCACAAATGTTGCTTGCCTGAATGCTTACATTGCTCAGGCAGCTGGTGAGCATGCAGTGCAAGGACACAAGGAAAAGTTTATAAGAATCTCATTCTTGTTATTCATAAAATAAAACTATTCATGAGTTTAATATTAAATATCAAATTAATAAACTATCAGAATTAATAGAAGTAGTATAGCAGCCTGGAAAGCCACCAGGATGAAGGAATTAAACTAGTTAAAATAGCAGCTAGTTTTTGTCCTTTCTAATTTACTTTATGGAATAGATGTGCCTGTGCCCCCAGTAGAGTTTCAGATTATCACAAGTGTGTGTGAAGAGGAGGGCTGTTCTTTGGGCCTGCTGCATATTCCTTTCAGCTCTATGCTAAATGTTTTGTTTTAAAAGGTAATTGGAGTGTGTTATGTTACATTGTTGAAATGTTTTGGGTTTGGTTTTTTTTAATCTGAAATAATACTTATAAAAGTACAACCATTTGATTTTAACTTTTGTCATTGTTTCTTTTTTTTTATAGTCTTCAAATGACAATGGTTCCAAAATAACTAATTTTCTTTTAGAATGGGATGAGGTAAGATCTTTTCTAGTACCAAAAAAAAAAAATCATAATGACATCTGTTGACCAATTATACTTAAAAATACTTTTTGCTTAGGTACATCAGCTATTTTCAGTGCAACTGTCCAGACAGTTTTAAAGGGACAAACCAATTAAAAAGCTTGAATCAAATGACTAGTGTGGCAGCATCTCCAGTAGACATTCCATTCAGATCCTCTAGGAGGACAGTGTAAAGATCCCTCATTTGATTCCTGTCAGTCAGAGCATCATTAATTCCTGTGCTCTGTTGAAATGGATGAGCATCTGGCTTGTTACTGTCACAAATATTACTCAACTTTCAAAGTTCTTATTGAAATGTCTGATAAAATCAGAAATGTGTTTTGTTTTCAGTCATTTATTACCATTTTGTCAAATTACAATGCCAAAAAGTCAACAGAGATCTCAAGCAAAATGTGGGTTTATTATGGAGAATACTCAGGATTATGAGCAGCATTATCTGTATGACCATGACATGATCTTTGGATGTTCTTTAGGCTTACTCATTTTTGTTAACTGTTAGTGAAATGAAGTTTAGGACAGTTTAGAGTGAAGAAGTTGACCTCAGCAGGCAGCATGCAGTCCTCATGCGAAAACTGACTTGGGTTGTTCTCGCTTCTTTAAAGGGGAAGAATGGACCCTTCAAAGAATGCTACTATGGCCACCTGAAGCAGTATAAACTTACCAAACTCTCTCCTTCCACAAAATACTCGCTCAGATTAGCTGCTAAAAATGATATCGGAATGAGGTAATGAACACAACGTAGCAAATAAATTATTTTCTCATCAATTTGGTGTGCTGTTATTAGCATTTTAATTTTATTTTGTATTTTTACAGTGGGTTCAGCGAGACAGTGACATACTATACAGCGGGGATTGTCCCACCCGCCCCAGCACCCCCGGTGCTTGTTGAGGCAGGAGTGACCTGGCTGTCAGTGAGGTGGAGCCCACCTAGCGGAGTGTCTTCAGATGACTCCCTCACTTACAGTTTAGACATGGAAGAAGAAGGTTCTGTAAGTGCTGGGGTTTGTTGTATGTGTAAAAGCTTCATACACAGTAGTGCTTAAATAAACTCTTTTACTTTCTGATAACATGCTGCAAAATAACTGCAGCCATTTGCATATACTTATGAAACAAAGATAAAAATGTGATTGACCTGATCTAGTTCTTGTTTTATTGTGGAAAATTTGTGACTCCGTGTGTTCTTATTTTCCCTCCTTTACAGGGTTATGGTTTCCAGCCACAGTACAATGGAGATGAGCTCTCATGCACTTTAAGAAATCTTAGGAGGAGTACATCCTATAAGTTTAGGGTTTGTACTAAATTTTATTTCTAATTTAATTACGGCTGTATGCTTTTCTGGAGTTTAGCAGCTGGAGTATACAGCTAAGACACTTTTGTACAGACAGCAGAAAACTACCTGCAGTACCTTTATAATAGGTATTGTTATAATAGGTTTTGCTGAAATTCTAATACAAATCAAATCTTTTGCACTAGCTAATTTTGTTTTCTTTTAAATTGTTGTCTTTTCCTTGGGTTGTGGCTTTGTTATTTCTCATAGAATACTTTCGTAAATCAGCAGTCCATTACTTGTCATGTAATAAAGCATTTGTCATATATTCTGATCATTCCTGAAACAGCTCTTTGCCTACAACAGCGAAGGAAAAAGTAGTCCCAGTGAGGTGGTAGAACACAGTACCAACCCCGATAAACCAGGACCACCGGGTAAACCCACTGTAAAGGGCAAGATCCATTCGCACAGCGTGAAGGTTACATGGGGTAGGTTACCTTTTGTTCATGTTGTCTTTTGAGTGCTGCTTACTTAGGTACAGTCACTCAGCAGATTTAAAGTGAGAGGCAAACTCAGGGTAATCATTTGTCTGCAGATAGCATTACTGCAGGAGAGTACTGCATTACCAAAAACATGGCAGCTTGGTTTGGTTTGGGGCTATAGGACAAAAGTAGTGCTTTTCTTTATTCAGTTTAAAGAAGCAGTCAATGCTGTCGTAACATCCTCAGGTGTAATGGCATCTGGATTTACTGCAATGCATAAATAATATGTCTGTGCTCTTAAAAAAAAACGAGACAATACCTGAAACTGGCAGTATTTTCCTAGTTACTCTTCTTCCTGGCATAATCACAGTTAATAACAGAAAAACCCTATTGTTCTAGAAAATGTATTGTGAATATATAAGGATGCTGTTTTCTGCTTCTGTTTGAATTGAGTTTTCAATGTGAATATATTCTGCAGTGAATGAATGTTCTCTGAAAAAGCTGATGAGATAATGCATTGGTTTTAAATCTTCTATAATTTATTGTAAGGTGATGATTTCTTTCAGAACCACCCAAAGATAATGGAGGATCAGACATTTCTAAATACTTTTTGGAAATCTCAGAACCATCAGTTGGTAAGCAATCATCTTTAGGTGCTAATTCAGCTTGCATGCCAATTCAGTGTGCTGATTCATTGCTCTGGCTGTCACTGTTGTATTTTCACGTGTGTATTGGCCTGTACATGTTCTCTGCATAACTGATCATTCAAATTTGACTATCTTAGTAGCTGAGTGAGAGAATTTCCACACGTTTGTTGTTTGGGTTGTTTTGGGTTGTTGTGGTTTTTTTTGCACAAGTTTTGTAGTGGAAAGCATTTTCTTTCTTTCCTCAGGGACCAAGTGGGACACCATATACAGCGGTTCCCAGCGAGAACATGTGTGTGATCATCTCAAGCCTGGCACCATGTACAGAATGAGAGTGTACTGTGTCAGTAAAGGTGGTGAAAGCCAGGTGAGAGAAAGAGAATAAATTTGCTTCTGCAAACCATTTCTCTTCATGTTGTAGTGAAATGTTTTGTGTTTCCACTCTAAAACACTGTATTACTGCCAGGCTTCTGATGTTACAACTGTCACAACGTCAGCTATTCCTCCTGGACCTTGTCACGCTCCATGCCTGGCAGGCAAAGCTAAGCCCAAGGAAATCACTTTACAGTGGGGTAAGCTCCAGCGTTCTGAGCAAAATACTTTTCTGATTTTAAAAGTCATAACACAATGAAAAATCTGTAGAAGGGAGGGGGTGAGGGGGTTGTTTAAAATAAAGTCATATGAATGTAATCCATGTACTTACTTGTGTGGAGGTTTTAGGGGCTTTTGGGTTTTTTAAGACCACCAAAGCATGCTAACCACCTCTGATTTGGGGATGTATCCATGTGCAACAATATGGTGAGACTTAAGCAGACATAAAGGTCTTCCAGTGAGAACACTTCAACTTTCTCATTACTGAGACCTGCTCAGCAATTTAAAAACCAGCCCTCTTTCTCTTACTCCTATCTCAGTAAAGGAGATAATCAAAAATTAATGAAGATATATGGGTTTTGAAGGAAGCATGATTAGTCTTAAACTGCTCTGTCAGTATCTGGGGGGAATAAGGCAAGCTTCATGAAGTGTTTGTGCTCAGATACACAATACAAGCCTCTGCTCTTAAGGTCTAGAATTCACCTGGCTCAACTTTTAGCTTGAGAGGGCTGATCAGAAACAATTTAAAAGTGCTTTGTGTAATTAATAGGGGGAAAAAAAACCTTTCTATTTTGTAGGCCCACCATCTGTAGATGGAGGTTCCGACATTACAGAATATATTGTGGAGATGGCAAACTCTGAACAAGATGAACACAGACAAGTGTATCAGGGTCCGGCATCTGAATGTGTAGTAAACAATCTGCTTCCAGGGAGAACCTACTGCTTCTGGATCCGAGCAGCAAATAAAGTCGGGGTAACCACTGTGCTAATGAAATCAAATGGGTTTTTTACACAAGAGATAGTAATGATACTATTGTCTTACAGGCCTGATGATATTTTGTAGCTTCTGTTGAAGGTGCAAAGTTTCTTACAGCATAAAAAGTAAGATTTAAAGAAGATTCAATAAATGAGGGCTGAAGGAAGGACTGAGTGTCCTTGGCTAAGGGGGCGTTCACTGTGTTGTGTTTCTGTTGTTGTTTACTGGATTACTGTTGGAACCAAAGGTAACTAGTCCAAAGTTAGAGCTAGATGTTCTCTTACTACTTTTAGTCATCTCTTTGACTGCAGTGTACACCCTACACTTCTGGCTGCAAATAACCACTTCATGTTTGTGCCTTAAGAAACTGCCCTGTTTTACAATTAGTGTTGGCTCTGCAGGTTGGTGGTGTGGGAAGAGCATTGTGTGGAGATGGGTGTGTTCAAATAACACCAGGTTTGAAAAGAGGTTGGGATAAATGTTGGGTGCATAGAAGTCTTTCTGAAACAGTACCCAGCTGCTTCTGGAAATTAGATCCTGACTACAGGGGAAGGGGGAGTTTCAAAACTGTAGCAGTGAGAGGATTACAGATATCCTGTAGGCACAGGGCCAGTTTATAGAGTAAACTAATTGAAAGGAGTTTTAAACAGTGCTGTGAAGCCGAACACTGAGCTCTTCTATTTATTTCCCTATCAAGTTAAAAATAATTTGTTTTCTCCAGCTCATACACTTGCACGTCAGTTTTTGCTCTACTGCTGCTGCTGTATTCATGCAGTTGTATTTCCTTGCAGTTTGGCCCTCACTCTGACAAAGCAGAGATCTGTACTGCTCCAGGACCTCCTGATCAGTGTTGCAAACCCCTGATAACTTGTAAAAGTGCGACCTGTGCTGTAGTTTCATGGGAGGTATGTGTTAAGGACTTTTAGTAATACACAAATTAAGATTTGGCTTTTAGAACTGTACTGACAATACTAGCTGAAGCTCGGGTTTCAACCCCAGAGCTTCTCTTCCAGTGTCTCTGTTCAGCATACCAGAGATCACACTTAACTGGTGAACATGTGTACATGCAGTAGGTGAAAGGAAATTTATTGCTTAAACCCACAGAGCCCCGCGTGCAATGGTGCAGAAATCAGTGAATACCGACTGGAGTGGGGACAAGTGGAAGGGTCCATGCACATCCTCTACACTGGCCCTGGCCAGAGCTATGAAGTAAAAGGTCTCACACCTGCAACGACGTATTACTGCAGAGTACAGGTATGAAAAGCCCTGTGTTACATGTTACTAAGCAAACAAACAAGTACAGTCAGTTTGAAGAAAAACTTAAGGTGAATAAAATCATGTCACCTACTAATGCAGCATATACGGTAATTGGTAAAAACACTTCCCCTTCTCCCTCAGTCCTTCCTGACTACACATATCTAGAAAAGAGGTTTAGATCTAGCGTTGCATTAACAACCAGCCATTTTGCTGTGTTTACATTTTATCTGGGAGATTTTCCATTCTCTTCCGAATTACTTTTAACACGTGCAAAAGGAAACACCGTATCTGGTTAGAAAAACGTAGGCTCACTGAACAACACGCACTCTCCCTTTCAGGCTGTGAATGCTGCCGGAGTAGGGTTGTTTGGCGAGACTGGTGTGGTGACAACCCCTGCGTCGGTGCCTGCAGTAGTGTCAGTGCTGCACTTACTTGAAGAAGATCAAATGGAAATTTCTCTTCCTTTATCAACGTGCCTTGCGATTCAATGGGAAGAACCGTGTTGTCACGGGTCGGAGATCACTGGATATAATATAGAATATGGGGAGAAGCAGCTTGTAACTGTGGGAAGAAACACAAGCCATGTTCTTGAGAATCTGCTGCCTGACACTCTGTACAGGTAATGATCATTTTATTCAGAAACTGCGCTTGTAGGATTTTCAGTCAACACCTTTGAGGGCAGTGTTTTAATTTTTTAGATCAGGTTTTCATTTGCTTTTTAGACCATTTGCTTAACTCACTCTGCACCTCAGGGAGAGGAATAAGATAAAGTTCTCATATCCAGACTCAGAGCATGGTGGGTTAGTGGCAAGAGTTAAGATTGCTGCATTAAAATGAACATTCTGTCTCAAAGACAAGGCTTTTTTTTAACTCTTGCTTTATTACCTGGCATTTTTTCAGGACCTCAGTAAATTAACCATATAGCTGCTTTTCTCATGTTTCTAGAATCAGAATACAGGCCATAAACAGCTTTGGAGTTGGTCCTTTCAGTCATTCCATTAAAGCCAAAACAAAACCACTACCTCCTGACCCTCCTCACCTGGAATGTGTGGTCTTCAGCTACCAGAGCCTTAAACTGAAATGGGGTGAAGGTCCTAGCAGAGCTTTAATTACCAACCCTACCCAGTTCAACTTGCAGATGGAGGACAGGTTTGGCAGGTAAGATAAACACAGCTTTACACCTGTTGCTTTACAGCTTCAGATCAAGTTTGTAAGACATTTTAAGTATTCTCGTTTCTGCTTGTGCTAGGAAGTCATTTGGGCTCACTTTGCCCCTCAGTTCGCCTTTCTGCATCCTACCTGTCCATCAGAAATGCTGTTAATAGCTGTTGCACTGTTACTTACTTGTGAACAGCAAATACAGTTCCTGTTTAAATAGTAATATCTTACCGTCTTCCTGTGTTGCCAGGGTTTTTTATTCTTTGGAGATCCTAAAATGAAGTCCAGTTTGTGCATGAGGGACCTGGGCTTGACAGCTGTTCTTTAACTTGAGATTCTAATTTATCTAGTATACCAAGGCTTATTCTCTTGATTCAAATGCACAATTTGGTCACGTAGCTCCAGTGGTAGCCTGTGTAGCACAGTGCCTTGACAGGCTGTGACTGCTTTGTGACTGAAAGTTAAGACTTCGGTCAGTACAAATGGTGAGCGGTGCTGATGTAATGCACAGTGTGAGCTGTTGATGACAGCAGCAGAGGTCAGTGCCTGACGTTCATCGTGAGCATGGGCACCCGGAAAGTCTTGTCATAAATCTGTGATTACAGAATAATGCTGATTATTTTATTGTTTTTTCTTGCAGGTTTGTCACTGTTTATAATGGCCCTTGTCATACATACAAGGTACAGCGACTCAGTGAATCCACTACGTACTATTTTAAAATCCAGGCATATAATGATGCTGGAGAGGGAGGGTTTTCTGAAGTTTACGCTTTCACTACAACTAAGTCTCCACCTGCATCTCTTAAAGGTGAGCTTACACTGCACTAGGAACTTCCACAAGCTATTTGACTGCTAAATTGACCTCCAACCAGACTCTTCCCAGCTCAGCGTCTTTCCAGGGCCTTTGTGGGGGAGGGAACAGAAACTAGCTGTGGTGGGCTTTGTCTTTGCTGTCTCCCAGTGTGGGCTGTGTCTCTTGCACCCCAGCAGTGAGGATTTCTTCTACCCTTTTGCAATTGGAAAGTCATTTTTCGGGGATAGCTATCATTTGATATAAGTTACAACAGCATGTAGGCAAATGAGAATTCCTCTGATCTTCACTTTCTAATGTGATCATTAAAGGTAATCATTAGAGAAAATCACTCTGAAGATCAGAATGACAGTTACCTGCAGGAAAATTAGTTGACTCAACCATGCTTATAACATAGAACTTCAGCTCTGGACATACCCAGGCCATATACATGCTGATTTCTCTGATGACCTGAAAGTGCTTGCTCATCTGTTCAAGTGTTAGACGTCAGCAGCTCAAAAAGACAGGTTTAACCTGCAGATGTTACAATGATTATTTTCTAAGCTTGTAATGAAATACAGCAAAGAAAAAGAATGAAATCTTAAGTGTTTGAAATTATTTGAATGAGCTCCCTCTGCATTGTTAACAAGTATATTGGAAAAACCTCAAGCTTTTACATTTCACAGAATCACAGAATGGTTTGGGTTGGAAAGGACCTTAAAGATCATCCAGTTCCAACCTCTCTGCTACAGGCAAGGACACCTTCCGTTAGACCAGGTTGCTCAAAGCCCCGTCCAACCTGGCCTTGAACACTGCCAGGGATGGGGCATTTTACCAGACATTTGCCTTAGAACTGACACAGTTTCAATGGAAAATGTACACAAGCAAAGTGTTCCTTAAGCTGGAGCAAGAAAACTTCCTTGTCAGTACTGAACCCAGTGCCCTTTGCTACATCAACTGTGAAAATGGGTCACGGTGATAACTGGTGATTTTAGACCTTTTCTTCTGCTGGAAAAAACTAGAACATCCGTAGAGACCATTGTTCTCTCTTTCTGAAATACCAACAAATCACTGTTTTTTTTCTAGCACCCAAAGCAAATCAGCTGGAAGAAAACACTTATGAAATCACATGGGAACCTTTACAGCCGATGAAAGGAGATTCCATTGTTTACATCCTTCAGCTCGCTGCTGGGAGAGAGTTTGATCAGGTACCTTTCGTTTCACAGAATGAACTTCCTTTACTTTGAAAAGTATTGGAAAAGAAGATGTCTGTATTCCAAGGTTAAATTTCTGTTTGTTGATGGTGGCAGCGGGGATACTTCTCATTTTAGCAGGGGCCTCAGCTCACAGTCCTGCTGTCAGGGTGCTTGTTTCATGTGTTGGTCAGTTCCTTTTGGTGAGACACTTAAGTTTAGAATGGGTTTGAACAGCTTTCAGCATCAGGTCCTGCTGTTCCACCTCTTTGTGGCATTGAAGGTTGCCCCACATTAAAGATCAGAGTTCCATTTCTGTGTTGACCCTTTCTTTGCAGTGTAAAAGCAAGTGGCTGCAAAGGCAGGCTGGGGAGGCCCTGGGAGGGCTGGTGGTCTAGAAGTGAGCTAACGCTAGGTTATCCTCTTCTCCCAGCAGTTCTCCTGGTGCTTTTGATTCTTAAATCTCTTGATCTGTGGCATTGCTGCCTCTGCCAGTAATAGATAGTGCTTGCCCCACACCTCGGGATAGCTGAGAACAGTACTGTGCAGAACAACTTTTTTCTGAGCTCCACTATCCAGGAGCTGAGCACAGCAGGAAGCTTTGGATTGTTCATAAGGAAACAACTCTCAAATTCAAGTTGTCTCTAAGAGAACAACTTCATGCAGTGTCCAGCACTGCGTGTGCCTGTGAAGTGGAATAGAAGGTATTGTTTGTAAGATGGACCTATGTAATGCAGTTCTCCCTCTTCTTCTGATCAGGTGTACAAGGGACCAGAGACCTCCTTCCGTCTCACAAACTTGCAGACAAACTGTGAATATCGGATCAGAGTCTGCGCCGGCCGCCAGTCCCAAGACTCTACCGGCTCCCAAGAACTGTATGGACCTTACAGCCCCAGTACGGTGTTCTCATCTCAGAAACAGGAGCTGGTTCCACAGGGTGCTGACCTGATGACGGAGTTGGCAGAGACTAAGAAGACATTACGTGAAGAGCGCTTCATCGCCATCGTTCTTCTCTGCGGATTCGCAGTGGTTGCTATTTTATTCGCTGTTGTTATTCAGTACTTTGTAATCAAGTAGACGAGAGCCTATGCAGTACTCAGCTTTTTGTACAGAAGCTATTTCGGGTATTTATGGTTAGTTCTAATTAAAATCCTAGCTGGAAATGTATCGTTATATGCGTTTCCACTTTTGCTGCTGGCTAACAGTGAGGCTGGGTTGGCAGATCCTTTCCAAATACTGAACGCAGATTTCTTGTAGAAAGGGTAATCCTGGGTCCTCTGTAATCAGGGTGAGCTGTTGCTAAAACAGCAAAACAAACTGCCTTACTGCATACACCAGTGTGTGCACACTCTCTTCCTCTCTCCCAGTTCAAAGTGGAGCCCTCTGGCCAGTGGGAGAGCAGGTGGCGTTGGTAGAACCAGTCCTTTTCCAGTACAACCAGAGCAGCGGCAGTCGATCCGCAGTGTTTAATCGGGTATTGTCGTAGTTTGGTATACATGAAATACAGCAGCACAAATGCTTAAGCTTAGAGCAGTTCTGTATTGCAGATCATTACTAGAGCATACCACATTTAATATACCGTAGAAGGAAAGCAGAATATTGACTTAGTGATATTACTACTTTACAGTTATTTTAATATTTCGGATTCTGTAATAATCATTTCAAGTGTTCACGTAGAGGGTGCCGGCATTTTTAAGAGTTTTAATCCAACTGCTAGACAAAAGGTTAGCAGGACGTGATGTGCGTTTCAGGTGCAGCATCGCAGAAGAGGCCCCTTTTGTATCGTACATTTCGGAACGAAATGCTTTCTGCTGTTGGTGAAGCAGCTCTTGGCCCAATCCACATTTCACTCTCAGTGCCTGAGAGAAGAGTAATTTCCTGTGCTTCTGATTAAATCTCTACAGTGGTTTCAGAAAAGCACAGGTGTTGTCTTTAAGGAGAAAGAGTGCATTTATGATAAATGTAACACTATTTGGCTCAAACTGAGCAAATGTTTTTGTACTATTATTAACCTAAAAATAAAAAGTTCAAACTGCTTTTGGATGCCCTTCTAACTTAATCTGGATGATCAAATTGTACCTGAAAGAACTCTTTTTAGATAACATTTCTATGATGTTTTAAAGGACTTGCTATCCCAGGGGTAGCAGCTTCACATTCCATGGTTTTCTAGATGGGAATGTTCAGCCTGCCGTGAGCTTTTCGGAAACTCGTCCTGGTTGTCTGGGGGATATGTGTTTTGTGGACACTGTGCACTACAAATGACTGTTGTTAAATCTGCTCACGGATACCTACAGCTGCCGTCTTGATGTTGGGTGTTCGGAAAGCTGGAACTCAACAGATTTTGAGTGGGGTTCAAAATGGGTCTTCCCAGCAGCATTTGGAGTGTGCCATGGAAAGGTAGATTTAGTGTATTTTGCAAAGATGTGGCTACACTCTATATCCATCAGAGCGATGCACTTGTACGTGGAGTGTTGGATGCGATAGTGCTACAGGCGAAGTATTTCCAGTAATTAATCAGTTTAAGGGTCTTTCTCCTATAGCAGTTGAGGAGTAATGTTGCGTTGTAGTTTGAGGCATTGTGTTGTATTTCGGATGTGGAAAACCTAAATTATGACATAGTATCGCTTAATACTCTTCAAAGTAGATTTATGGTGCAATCTGAAATTAATCTTTTCAAAATGTACTCTTCATTTTGTACTCTATTTATTTTGATTAAAAGTCCTGGAAAATGTATGTTTGAATGTATTGTTCTACTTGTAGCAGAACTTTAAGTTAATCATTTATGATATCATAGAAATCTCTCCCTCCAGTGTTGGAAAGAGTTTTATACAGATACTAGTCTTTAGTTTGCAGAAGAGTTTACAATCTGTCTTTATTTCTCTTCATAATCTACTTTTAGCAGATAAGACGGCCTTCAGCAAATCTCTGTTGCCAAAGGGTTATTTCTTTAACTCTTAGAACGACGTTTGTAGAGGTTTATTTGGCAATAATAGTTCTGATCATTTTAAAAGGTAAATTAGGATTGCAGAGTAAATACTAACAAGTCATGACCGTGAAAAGGTGCAACAAAGTCCTTTTGTTATTGCCGCAAAACACTCGTGTTTCTTGCAGGAAAGCCAACCGCAACACAGCTTTCCCATCAGCCGTTCCCATTCCAGAACAAACCCTCGTGGCGTTCATGTATTAGGTATCTTCAGTCTTCTTGTATTGTAATTTTGAGGTATCTCCAACTTATGTTAAAGCTGCCATGCATTGTATTACTAAATTGTAACTATCAAATAGATAATATATTTAATACAGCCAATAAATAATACAGATGTATTCAAATTTGACTACAGGGTGGTTGTGTGGTTTTGTGGGTTTTGATCTTGCTCAGGAGCAGTCATTTGTGTAGTACCTCTTTCAGGTAAAGAAACACATTCAGCATCGTTACTAAGAGTCGTAAGCCCTTAGTCGAAAAGTTACTTGTGGGAGCCTTAGCACAGCACCATCCTCATCCTTTCCAAGAGCTCTCTCAGCCCTGCAACCACGCGGTGCCAGTTCTTGAATCCCTTCATGTGAGGCTGGGAGGCCATAGGGGCAGCCCGGGAGCTGGTGAGCTGTTCTCACTTGGGTTGTGAGAACTGAAGTCACTGCTGAACATTGACATGAAAGAACCGAGTTCTGTACCTTCAAGAGAAACCCTTTCCCTCCCCGTCAGCAGCATCGAGTTCACTTGTGGTGCCGGATTTTGCTCATCACTTCCCTGTATTTGTGTGACATGATGCTGTGATAACGTGGGGGTTGATGGAAGCCCCGATGTAGAAGCACACAATGAGGCTGAAGTACTGTGTGAGGTCACTCAGGGTGACTTCAGTCTGGCTGAAGAGGATTTAGCCAATATGGAAACTGAGCCAGCCCAGCACAAAGGCCAAGACTGCAAAAGCTGAAGAGGAAAAGAGCACCCTCCAATCATCCCTGTGTCCTCCCTATTCAAACTATCTAAGCATTGAGAACGGGAGCTTGTAAAGTTTAACCCAGCAAGGATGAGACCTCCTGCCTTGCCCAGTGGCTTTTGTGCTAATGTCAGGCAACAAGGACAAAATTAATTGGCTGCAATTAAAGAGGGCTCTCTCCACCCGTGTGGTCCAGCAGAGAGAACGGAATCAAATCCAGCCTGCGCTTCAGTTAACGGCTGCTGCCCACTTGGCCTGAGAATCTGAGGCAGCTGTGGCATCCCGCAATGGGTGTCGGAGGGGGAGGACCCCTTTAGGCGGTGCAGGGGAGAAAAAGGGGAGCCAGCTGGCCCAGAAGCACTGAGGAAGAGGATGGAAAAACAGCCTACAGGAGCAAGACAGCAGATAGCGGTGGTACATTCTGCTGATGGCATCTCCAAGTGTGGGTGCTGCCGCCTCCCTGCTGAGATGGATTGAGCAAGCGCAGACAGGTCACTAAGCTTGAGGGGAAATTGTTTTAAGCTCTTTCCTTGCCACTCCAGGGAAGTACCTGCTCTGGTTGGAAGTTACAGGATTTTTCCGTTTCTTTAAATTGGAAATTTAAGGGTCAGAAATGGGGGGACCCAATGAAGAATGTGATCTCCAAGCACCCAAAAGCCCCACCATGCAGTAAGATCCCCAGCCTGAACACTGTGCAGCCAGGGACCCAACTTAGGTAAATCCATTCATTTCAAATCCTTGTATTCCTGCGTGGTTTGTATCTCCATCACACCAGGCCGAGGGAAATCGGTGTCTGACAGCACCATGCTGGGCAGATCCATGTTCACTGCTCCCCTCATCTCCTGCAAGTGCCTGAAAATAACTATTGTTGTCAAGTTCCCAGACTCCCAAGAAAAACTGGGTGATGGAAATCATAGTCACGGGCACCAGAATACAGAATAAAAATAACAGATACAAGGAATATTAGATTCACACGTGCAGTATTTGCCAGTCAATCTTTTAAAAACTGTATTGACCATTATAAACCAGTATTTACCATGCTGGTATTTATCCTTAGCTCCACTGTGTTTGAAAAAGGGCCATTTTCAACATTCCCTTTCAAGTCCCGTGCATCCCACCAAGTGCATAGAGCCAGATCTGGCAGCGGGGCTCCGGGTCAGTAGCGGAGGAGCTGAAGGAGAGGCAGTGCCCTGATGCGAGCTAGATGGGAACAGCCCCTTGGACCCCCTCGAATGTTTGCCAGATCCTTCCAGCACCTCTGAGTACCATGAGTGGAAATCTTGAGGCTGAGAAGAGCGTCCTCAAGCACTGAGGCGGTGGGCATCGTGCCTGGCAGAAAAGGATGCTTTCACCTGCAGGATGGCTTTCCTGTCACCAGTGTCCCAGTGCTGCTGTGCCGGGAGGTCCCTGGCACATCTGAGGAATCCAGCTGGGGCCACTTGACTTCTCGCAGCCGTTTCCATGCTTCTCATGTGGAGTCACCCACCTTCCACCCTCCACCTCCACACCGACGATGCTGCACTGAACACGCACCCCCACGCTGGTTTCCTCCTTACCGTGCAGAAAGCGCCTGCAGTCACCAAGTAGGATAGAAGAGTTCTTGGATACCAGACATTTAATTGGCCCATTTGGGCCGGGTGCATCATTTTCCATTGCTCTGTCTTTACTTGGGGCCTTTCCCACTTGAGCTCCCCCTCGGCATATGCTGCCGTGTAAGGAATTTTTCCTGGCAGCGCTTTAGCGATGTTATTGAGATAGGAGGGGAGAGCCTTCACTTGAACATCAGTCTTCAAAAGGAGCCCGTCTGACGCTCAGCTCAGATTCACTTTCCACTTCAGAACGGATCGGAGATGAGCTGGAAAGCGCCGGATGGGGCAGGCGAGAAGGAGCGCCAGTGAGAGGGAAAAGCAAGGAGAGGCTAACTGCACACAGTGGGGAGAGCAGGGACACTGGGCTGCGTGCACCGCTCGGCTCAACAGCAGCACGGATCCAGCCACAGTCCTTGGAAACTCCTCCATAACTCAGGAACTGTGGTGCTGGCAGAAGCGAGCGGGGTACCCGGTGCAAAATAAACCTCCGAGCACCGCTCTTTGCAGTTTTTCCTGTCTGAAGAACTATTCAAAAGCCAGCATTTTATAGAGCCAAAGAGAGCGGGATTTGGGCTGGAGCAGAGTCACGGCGTTGTGTCAACAGATCCCTGGTTCAGATGCTGAGGGAGGTTTCTGCTGCCACTCCTGAGAGGCGGAAGAGCCGGCTGTGGGGTTTTGTAAGAGGTTTAGGCACGTGAACGCCTAACTAAGGAGAAGCAGTCTGTGTGCCGAGGCCTTTGCTGCCCCTCGAGCACCTCAACAAAACCCATCCCGGAAGAAAATCCCACCGCCTGACTCCGCGCTGGTTCAACTGATGCGCGCTGGGCAGAGCTGAGCCCCAGCCGGCGCATGCTGGCCCGGGGGAGCAGCGTGTGGCTGCTGTCCCCGTTTCGCCCGGCGCATCGCTGCCAGCCTGGAGACAGTTGTCTTTGATGAACGGCCCCGCTTCAGCCGTGGCGGATGGAGAAGTCAGCGCTCGGCCTGGCCACGCCGTGACCTGCTTTCCTGTTTTGCACCACTGAAAGGAGCCCCAGTGTCCGAGCGAAGGTGCAGGGTGACGGCTCCTCAGCCAGCCGGCGCACGGGGCCGGCAGCGCGCTGCGCACCGGCATTCACAGCACAGCCCTGCCCCAGCGGGCTGCCGGGGGGGGGGGCAGTTTTCATGGCCGGGCAGACGCGCTCCGGCTCAGCCGCCTGCGCCAAAGGCAGCGGTGGCCCTAGGGACAAACAGCTCCCCGTGGAAGCGGGTTCCCTGCCCCTCCTTGCCGCTGGTCTCCAGGCAGAATCGGCGAGGAGCTGCAGCTCTTGGCCGTGCTGCTCAGTGTGGGAGTCACCTCTGAGCAGCAGGGCTGGTGCGGAGCACGGGCACAGCGCAGACAGGAGATGTGGAGGGGGTGAAGCACAAGGGTCTTTGCCTGCTTTTGGGGTAAACCCAGAGCCCCCCCAGCAGAACGAAGTGGGTTTTAGCGCATCGGGAACAGACGGCAGCGAGGGCAGGCGCTGATGGAGCCGGGGGGAAGAGCTTCCCTCCCCCTCTTCCCTCAAACAGGGGGAAGGAGCGCGGTTTGTTTGTTGCCTAAGGTCAGTGTCTGGAATCCGTCCTCACAGGATGTTTTTGTGTAACGCGCTCTGACTCATGAAAGTCAAATGACTCGGGCTGCGCCGCTCCCAGGGCCAAGCAGCCCCAGCACAAGGCATCCTGGCCGCCGGCACCTCCAGCGCGGGCACGTGTTGAGCACCGGCCTTCCAGCTCCCCCGGCTGCCGCTGCAGCCACAGGGCCCCCGTCCTGCCCCACGGTCCCGCCGCCGCCCCAGCGCGCACGCATCCAGATGTGGAGGTCACATCTGCCCCAAGGCGGGGTCAGCCCGTGTCGAGCACCCCGCCCGGTACCGCGGGGCAGCGCAGGGAGCCTCGCTGCGGCGGGGATGCGCGGCGGGGCGCTGCGGGCAGCAGTCGGAGGGGTCGGCAGTTGCCTGCTCGCGAAGGAGGTTGCCTGCGCTGCTCCGGTGCGTCTGGACCTTGCTTCGCTGGGACCGCCCGGCCAACGACAGCCCCACTGCAGCTTCTGCGCTGCCGACCCCGATCTGACACAATCACAACACGGCTTGCTCGTTGTTGGGTTTTTCACCTCATTATGAGGCTTGCACGGGATGCGTGTGGGGATGCTTTACTGCCGTACGGGCAAGCCTGGAGAATCACAGAATCCCAAGGGTTGGAAGGGACCTCAAAAGATCATCTAGTCCAACCCCCCTGCAAGAGCAGGGTAACCTACAGTACATCACACAGGAACTTGTCCAGGCGGGCCTTGAATATCTCCAGTGTAGGAGACTCCACAAGCCCCCTGGGCAGCCTGTTCCAGTGCTCTGTCACTCTTACAGTAAAGAAGTTCTTCCTGATGTTAACGTGGAACTTCCTATGCTCCAGTTTACACCCATTGCCCCTTGTCCTATCACCGGATATCACTGAAAAAAGCCTAGCTCCATCATCCTGACACCTACCCTTCACATATTTGTAACATTGATGAGGTCACCCCTCAGTCTCCTCTTCTCCAAGCTAAAGAGACTTCGATCCTGGGAATGGTGACCATTCAAGCAGCGGCCACCAGAGCTGTGAAGTGCCGCCTCCTTCTGCTCCACCGCTGGACAAACGGGAGCCATTGGGCTGCTCTGCAGCAAGGCGGGGGAGCCCCCCGAGCCCGGTCTGTCCGTGCCCGTGCGCATCGCTCCCCCTCAATACACGGGCCCCTGCGGACACGAAACGGCTCCTCCCGGCCCCTGCGCAGCCAGGCCCCGTCGCCATGGTAACCGCGCCCCGACATGCTAACCCCGCCCCTCCACGCTAACCCCGCCCCTCCACGCTAACCCCGCCCCTCCATGCTAACCCCGCCCCTCCATGCTAACCCCGCCCCGCCATGCTAACCCCGCCCCTCCATGGTAACCCCGCCCCGCCATGGTAACCCCGCCCCGCCATGCTAACCCCGCCCCTCCATGGTAACCCCGCCCCTCCATGCTAACCCCGCCCCTCTATGCTAACCCCGCCCCTCCATGCTAACCCCGCCCCTCCATGCTAACCCCGCCCCTCCATGCTAACCCCGCCCCGCCGCCCTCTCGGCCCCCGTCGCCGCGCTCGCCGCGTCCCGGTCACGCGACCGGAAGCGCCGTCTCCCCCGGGCTAACGGAAGAGATGGAGCCGGCGAAGATGGCGTCCCCCAAGAGCGCGCCCAAAGACGCGCAGGTACCGCGGGCGGCGGGGGCCGGGCCGGGCCGGGCCGGGCCGGGGGGGGCCGTGGGGGGGCCGTGGGGTCAGCGCCGGTCTGAGCGGTGCCTCCGCGCCCTGCAGGTGATGGCGCAGATCCTGAAGGACATGGGCATCACGGAGTACGAGCCGCGCGTCATCAACCAGATGCTGGAGTTCGCCTACAGTAAGGGGAGGGGGGTGCCTGGGGGGAGCGGGGAGCGCTGCTCTCAGCCCTGGTTCCGGGCGGATCGCGGCGTCACGGCAGGTTGGGATGGGCCGCAGGGGCCACCTGGTCCGAGCTCTGCAGGCAGAGCCCGAATACCAGAGCCTCTGCATGGCCTAGACCGAATGTCCCTGCGCCCTGTCCAGCCAAATCCTAACGCCGCCCTGGGGAGTTTATTCCCTGCAGGAGGAGGCTGTGGAAACCATGTGGAAAGCCTTGGAGAATCCCAGGTTCGGTGCTGGTGTCAGGGAGCTGTTGGTGGCGGCTGGGTGGGATCGGCAGGGGGGAGTTTTCTTTTAACGCAGCTGTAAGGGGAGGTGCCGTTTTTCGAAGGGTACGTTACAACGATACTGGAAGATGCAAAGATCTACTCGAGCCACGCAAAGAAATCCAGCGTCGATGCGGATGACGTGAGGTTGGCGATCCAGTGTCGAACAGACCAGTCCTTCACATCGCCGCCGCCGCGAGACGTAAGTAAAGCTGCATCGACGACAGCACAGCACGATCAAGGGCTCCAGGTGGGAACGTGACCGTGTCTCTGCAGTTCTTGTTAGATATCGCAAGGCAGAAAAACCAGACGCCGCTGCCGCTGATAAAGCCTTATTCTGGACCCAGGCTCCCACCTGACAGATACTGCTTGACCGCTCCCAACTACCGGCTGAAGTCCTTACAGAAGAAGGTGAGGTCTGTGCGTGGGCAAGGATTCACACTGTCAGGAGCGTTGTTGGAATTGGAGCTTTCAGCATCGCCGAGGGATAGGTGTGGGCAAACTCCAGCCTGTGTACGTCAGAAGCGTGTTTCACATGAGGGCAGCGGGCTTCAGCTCTGTGAACTTGCAGGTGTTCTCACTGCTGGTTGGTTCGAAAGGCAAAGTGTGTTATCAGCTGCGCCGGTGAATTTTTTAGCATTAAAGCAAAATTGTTGAGTTGCATACCAGATCGTAAAAGGCAAATGTAAGGCTTTAGTATAGGTATTAAAGGGTATTTTGTACTAACACTGCAGCTGTTTTTGTTTTAGAAGGAAAAGATTTATATGGCTGGCTGCAAAACGCATTGTGTAGGATTTCAGATTTCTTTCCCCCAGTTTAAAGAAACAGTTTCAAAGTGGACCTTAAAGTCCAGGTGTTGACATGGGTCATGCCTGGGCGTAGAATGGAGTAATAATTGTTGGTTCAAATGTTTTTCTGGTAGAAACAAACGTGACTGAGCGGTGTGCTGATCCTGTGCTGTTACATCACACCCAGGAGCTCTCCTGCTCACACCAGTGACGTTTGCACCATGCAGGGCTTGAGAATCTCCGCCTTGACCTACAGCTTGCGTGTTGTTGCTGTGAAATGGGCGCTCGGGGGTTTTGTAGGAAGATTGATTTCTTCTTTCCACCTCAAGAGCCGTTGATTTCTAATAGGATGCTGAACTGAGTGTTCTCTCTCAACAGGTCTCTTCCTCTGCAGGCAGAATAACAGTCCCTCGCCTGAGTGTTGGTGCTGTGAGCAGCAGGCCCAGCACTCCTACTTTAGGTAAGAAACACCTCAGTTGGGGTTTCCCAGGTTGATTTTATGAAGGCAAAAAGGTGTCAGAAATAATTTAAATGAAGTCTCAACCCCCGAGGGAACGTTGGGGCCACCTGAGCACCAGGAAAACACAATTAATTGCAAGAAGATTACCATCCTCTTTGGGGTGTGTTTGCATTACTGACATTCTGCACTTTTATTCGTGTACTTGTGGTAACTTTGATATGGGAAGAGATTATTCAAGAAGCTTACTGAAGTTTATATGCTATTTCTGGCATAGTTCTTTCAGGTTAGTTCCTCTCTTCTCCCACACAATAATACTCAAGATCCCCATGGATATCCAGACACCAGAATTCATAGAATAGTACTTAATAAAATCCATTTTTAAAAGGCCCACAAAACTTACGGCTGAGCACATGCACTTACGTATTGGTGTGTGTTTGTAGCCTAGAATTTTCTAAGACTTGAGTAAATGCACAGTTCTGCCTGAAAACCTAACTCCTGTTGACCCAGTACTGGCATGTTCCACTGCTTTGGAAGTAACACCTTCTGCTTTGAAGGCAAATTCACATGTGCAAGGATACGTCTTTTCTTTTTAAATGGCTCTCTTGACCTCGTTGTTTGAACTGCAGGTACACCTTCAGCACAAGCAGTGTCCGTCTCAACCAAAGTGGGCACTCCGGTGTCACTGACGGGGCAGAGGTTCACTGTGCAGATCCCCTCTTCCCAAGCTGCAGTCAAGTCAGGTAAGACACAAGCAGAGACCAGCAGTGCTTTTTGGTCTTCTTTTTGAGCATTCTTCTTTATGAGCATTCATCTTGCTAGCATTTTCCCATCTTCTCTACTTTTGCAGCCCTCAGTGTTCCAGTAACACGCTGCTTTATCAGCTTGCAAGTTCTGTTTCAGTGTGGGAAATCCACTGTCAACCTTTTTCAAGCTTTTAACGGGATGGCTTCATTTCTGTTTTCACAGCCACACCAACTACTCCGACAGTTCAGAATGTTCTAATTAATCCTTCATTAATTGGACCGAAGAACATTCTTATTACGACAAACATGGTGTCATCACAGAATGCATCTAATGAATCGAACCCCTTGAAAAGGAAGCATGAAGATGATGATGACTACGATAACCTATGAGGAGACTGCCCTGTCCCCGCTCCTGTCGTCGATTCACACTGAGTCTGATGAGGATTTTTGCCAAGGGTTCTTTGTAAGCGGTGTGAGAGTGTGTAAATACTCGATGTACATTGAGTGTAGAGTGAGAGAGATCTTTGACTGTGGAAAGACAGGAAAGCGACTCATTGCTTCCTGTGGCCCGTGGTGTCTCGTGGAGCTCAGCAGTGATGGTGAGCACCGGTCCCTGTCACACAGGAGAACAGTCTTTGTGCCTCTTCCGTCGCCTTATTTCCAAAGGACGTGTCCATGTCCCTGAACCCAGGGAGCCCCGTGCTGTAGTACTGTCCTGGGCCAAGTAAAATTAGTTTTTAGAAAACTCTGGATGGTGTGACATAGCTATTCCTTCTAAATAACATCAAAACCAGCCCTGGGAGACTGGGAGAGGTGGGACAGAGCTGGAACAGCACATAGGCCTATGGGTTTTTTTTTTCCCCTGAATACAGGTGCTGCATCTAGGTCGTGTTAGTCACATGGACTGTTCTCCACGTGCAGTTCAGTGAGTGCAAAGATTATCTCTTAACGGTAGAGGTGCAGATGAATGGACAAGGAGGGGTTGGTGGGAGACAAGTCCTTTTGCTGACCCCCTGGACCTTGTTAATCCACGGTTTGTGTTCACCTCAGCCTCAGCCCCAGTACCCAGAAAGGAAAACGCAGCAAAGATCTGTTCTTGGTTTATTTCCAAAGAAAGAGCTGTGTTAAGCTGGTGCTTGTGTGTGTGTGTGAGTGAACTGTGGCATGGGGGGACCTGGTGGAGGGGGGGGGGGCTGAGCTTGGCTCCGAAGGGCTGACACGAAGCTATGCTGCAAGGCTGAATGCTGGGGTTTTATATATTAAACAATAAATAAAGCAGTGTGTGTGGTTAGTGCTGTCTCTTGGCAAGGGCTTTAGCTGGTGCTGCCTTCCCTGATGCCTCTTTTCTTGTGCTGAGGTCATACCTTTGCCTGGGAGAGCTCTTGGCCCGATTCTGGCTCAGCCACTGCTTCCTGCAAAGGCCCTTGAAGGTAACAAGCGATTGCAGACGCTGGCTTTTGAAGGGATTGATACACTCACAAGTGCTCCCTCCTCCCGACGCTTTCTTTGGGTGAATGGTAGCACTTGATGTGCCGCGGGCTGGCTCCAGCTGCAAGTGCGCTGCGTCTGTGCTCACCTCGATAATGCCAGCGGGTTTTATCTGAAGGAAGGATGAATGAAAGTCACTTCTCACAAGGGGAGAGGGAGCGCGCAGGCAGTGTCTGAGCGGAAGGGCAGTGGCAGGGGTGAAGAAAAAAGGAGTTTTGGCAGCACAAGAGGAAGGAAGTGTGGGTCCTGGGGCGGGGGTGGGACACGGGCACACAGAGGTGTGCTCAGAGACGCACTGCCACAGACACATGCACACACAGACACCCACGGTATAGTTGTGTTACACACTCTAAGGCTCTCCCTGGCAGCTATTCATTCATACAGACAGTGTAGGGAGACTGTTGTGGGTACAGAGAGACACTCGACAGTAGTTTCTGGTGCAGACACAGTCAGCCTCACCTACACTACAGATTTATGGATACACTTGTATTATACATACTTACATTCACGCACTTTTTCTATATTCTATGTATTTATACAGTCCCAGACACCCTTTTTGTACATCTATATAATATATACAGCATATGACATGGCATATCATAGGTAATATGTATTTTTTTATAATTATCCACACTCTCACAGCCACTATTCTTACAGGGATACTAGCAAATGGATATATGTATAAATAAAATTATGGGATAACCTCACGCCCCCACCCCTGCTTCTGAAAATAATATATTTAGACATACAGATGTCTGTTTATTTTACACACCTATCCTACATCCACAGGGATTTATACTCTATAGATGCACACACAGTCTCAGGCACTCTTCTGTGTTTAGATGTAAGTAGAATCACAGAATGGTCTAGATTGGAAAGGAGCTTCAGATCACCCAGTTCCAACCCCCCTCCGATGGGCAGGGACGCCTCACACTAAACCATGGCACCCAAGGCTCTACCCAGCCTGGCCTTGAACACTGCCAGGGATGGAGCACTCACAACCTCCCTGGGCAGCCCATTCCAGTGCCTCACCACCCTTTCAGTAGATAACATACATAATCTATAACATATAGCATTTTTATATGCCATTTGATATACATTATGTGTCATGCAATCTATTGTTCATCTTTATATCATACATAATCAGGTTATTACATACTGTTGTATATGACATACACATATATATTAGACTATTATTTTAATTATATATTACATATACATATATAACCCCCACAGCCTTGCACAGTCTCCTTTTATGTACAGGTGTATGTACTCTGTACAGCTGCAGACACCTTTTTTATACCTACACTATAATATGTAAAGTGCCAGGGTAAAACCTGTATGTAGTGCATTATGCACACAAGTGTGTGTCCACATTGTAATACTGTAATATATATGGCTACAAAAAATAGTCCATCATCATCACCTCTCTAAATGCTTATGATCACCACACACACATTCACTGTTGCTCTCACATGGCTACCTACTCTTTTATACTTTTAGACACATATATATATATGCCTAATGACTAGACAATATTTAGGATCTTTTTTCAACCTGGGTCTGTGATTGTTTCAACTTTCCCTGTACACAGAGTATGACAGCCTTGTATAGATCTAAACTATACAACTTCTTATAGATTATGTATGTATAGAATATAGACACATCCTCCGCAACAAATGCTCACAATCACCTATTCTTTTATATATGCAGTAGTCTAATATATCTATAAATGTATATTCTCACACTAATATATGTATAAATAAATTTACATTCACAGACACTCTTTTGGTCACACAGTGACACAGTCTTACATACATCTGCTCTACAGAGCCCCACACAGGTGCGTGCACACACACACATATATTGTTAAATACTATATTTACCATATAACTGGAGAGGGGTGTTGTCTGAGCCAGCCAGGGTGCCCCCTTGCTTCCCCCAGGGCAGCTTGTCAGCAGCTGTTGGGCTCTGGGCACAAAACGGAGTTGCTTGCCTCAATTTAAGCCTTTGAACATGTCCCGTGGCACCGGGAGTTGGCACGACATGACTTGTGCTCCACACAGCTCCCAGCTTGCTCTGCCTGGCTGAAGCATGGCACAGCTCAACACAGCTTGACATGGCCCGGCACGGCTCGGCACAGCTCAACACTGCTTGGCTCAGCTTGACATGGCTCTGCCTGGCTCGACAGCTTAATATGGCTCAACACAGCTCAGCGTGGCTTGACACAGCTTGGCTGGTGAGGCCCATCCCAGCCTTGCAGCTTTGCGTGGGCTGGGGGGAGCCATGTGCACCACCTCCCTGCCCCGCTGAGGAAGGTGCCTTTCTGTGCCGCCAGCATGACCCAGAGCATGGGCAAACCAACACCCAGGCAGGAGCACACAAGGGGCTGGGACTGAGGTTCAGGTTCAGACGACTCATCCAACAGCATCACCCTCCAGCCACACAGCAACCTTTGGGAAAGGTGAGACCTGCCACCGTGGCCACTGCCCAGGCACCTCCTCAAGAACACGGATGTTTCACAAAGCCCTTTATGAGAAGGACAGGTTTGCTTAAACCACAGGCTCTGCACCTTGTGTGTCACCACACAAGGATTTGTTGCCTTTATGCTGTGTCTTTGTTCTTCAAATACCCCACAGTTCCTTACTCACCATTCCTAAGCCCTCTCGTAAGGGAGGGGCAGGTGTGTGGGATGGATGGCTGGCCTTTCATTAGGTCGAGTTCTCCCAGGCAGGCACAGAGCTCCAAGCATGGATTTATCAGCAAGCACATTGCCGAGTACAGCACAAACCCTGCTCCTGCTCCAGCTGCTCCCACCACTCCTCAGGGAGGAATGAGCTTGTAAGAAAGGGAAAGTGACATTGCCCTTTCTAAGGTCTTTCTGGTACTAAGAGAAACCATCCAGATGGATACCCTTTGATGTTTATTAAAGGCCTGTCTGAACAGTTCCTGTGCAGCAAAGCCTGCCTGGCTTGCACAGGGCCAGAAGCCACCTACCAAATAGTATTGCACCCAGCCCACAATAAACAGAGAGGGCTCTTCCAGCTCAGGGATGGCATCTGTGTGCGAGACACAAGCACAGGTCTGGGTTATCACTGCTACCACTGGAGGCAAAAAGAAGCACGAAACAATTACATTTGCCACTGCTTCATGCTGTGACTCAAAAATTAGGACAGTAGCAAGGAGGGGGAAGGACAGCAGCAGGGGGAAGGACATCCTGCGGGGACTGCTTGTTTTGAGTAGGAAAAAGACCTGAAGTGAGGCTTCAGGGGCAACACCACAGCAAGTGAAAGGGAGACCCCTGCAATTAATCCTGGCCTGGGTGGGTCACTACATACGGTCATGTAAAATCACTTATCATATGCAATAATGTAAAATTAGAAGTCAGAGGGGTTTAGTAGTTACTTTATTACAGCTACCAAGTTAAAATCACTACAATATTCACAGACTGCTAAAGCAAGGTTCCAACTTCACTGAATAATGACAGGCCAGTGCCCCAAAGGTGCAGAAACACTGACTGTTTCCACCCTGCTCTCTAGGTTAAGACTACAGACAGAACCTCCAGCAGCCTGGGACAGCCCTTCATGCTGGATTAGAGGACAGGACCCAGGTTTCCAGTGCAAAGGCAGAGTTCTTTCAAGATTACGGATTACACTGTACCCAACATGCTCACAGCTCCGCATGGAATGGGGGACCCAGGTTGAATCAACTCCATTCCCTGCAGAAAGTCCAGAGCCACACATAGAAATATTCACAGAGAACTGGACAGGACACAATCTATTAAGACTCCACTTTTTTTAAAGTCATCAGTGACATGGCCTGAGGGAAACACAGCCCAGGCCAGACATGCACCTGTAGGCTCATCAGTTGAACTCCTCCTTGATAGGGGTGCAACCTGAGAAGAAGCTGGTGTTGCTACTCAGCATTCTCTTCTTCCTCTTCACAAGCAGGATCTGGTTCTCTTGGGACTCCTCATCACTCGTGAGCATGGAAGCAGGGTTGCTGGGCTTCTTCAGGAACAACTCTTGGTCTGTGATGGGTTTCAGGACCTATCAGAAAGGAAAACAAGGGAATTTGAGTGGATCGGTGCCCTGAAACACTTACTGTTCACTGTACACAGTGGTCTAAGAGCAATAAGTTTGGCCTTAGGAAGCAATTGCATCTATGAGCCTCGCCAATACCAGACCCTCCTTGCTGGAAGGCGCAGCAGGAAAGCGTGGTAAGCCTGTGTGGCAAAATTTTAGTATGAAAAGAATTCAGCAGACTCAGAACAAACACAAGCTGGTTTGACAGCTGCAATCTGCTCAGAATTTTCTAGCAGCAGTCTAACACCCTGTTTGTTTGGGCTTTTTTTACTTACAGATCCACCAGTGACCATAAACAAGGTGGCTCACACATCCAGAGCCCTTCCTCTTCCCATACACCTTTAGGCAGTACCTTGGTGGGTGGTGTGACACACACAGGCTGAAAGAAGGTCTCTTCCACAGTCACTTCAGTGGGGTCTTCAGGTTTCAATGAACCTTCAGAGTCCCTTCCTCGGTCCTCGCACTGCGCAGCATCCTGGGGGCAATACTATTTTGAAGCACTTTTAAAACATCCTCCCCTTCCTTCCCCACCAACAGCTGAAGAAATACCAGCAGTCCCTAAGCCCCCTTCTCTCCAGCTGTGAAGTAATTCCTAATCCAGGGTACCAGGTGCTTCTTCCAGGCAACTGCCTTCATTAAAGGGTCAATAATTAAAGAACGACTGTAGGAGATCTCTGCTTCAAATCTCAGAAAGACTAAGGAACTCAGAAAGAGTAAGGCAGACATTTCTAGAAGGAGTTAGTTCCAGTGAACATCAGTTGCTCTTGAAGCTCCCTGATGCTACAACTCCCACCCCAAATAATCACTTTCTGTTCTTTACCAAAACCAAAAATAACCTGAAAATGAGTTAAGCTTTTGTGCCATCTGAAGCCAAAGATACAACTTTCATCTACCAAGTGCAAAAGAAAGACCCAAACTGTTTGTCCTTACATGCATGGCTGACAATTGGTGGTAGGTAAGTCTGAGACATCTCTCAGATGTCAATCTTCAGTGCAGTAGAAAGCTTTGGGCTCAGTTAGCACAGGGCAATGCTGAATTAGTGACATTTACAGGTGTTTCAGCAAGGTGCATATGCTTTACCTTGACAAACTGTGCATGTTCACTAACAGCACAAGCACTTATCCCTTCACCCAGCTTTACTTAGACACTGTGTAGTGTGGCTGTAAATGCAGCACTACTCACCGGAAAGCCAGAGTCTCTGTTTCTGCATTTGGCAGGGTCACAGCTACAGCCTTCGGTGCAGCCCACTTTCTGCTTCCTGCAGCCACACTGCCTGTTTCCACACCGGCCCTTGCAGGAGCACTGACAGAGAGAAGAGTTCTGTGTAAGAAGAGCTTTGGTGATTTATAGACTGCTTCTAGATTGCCACTGCAGCACACCACAGTGGGAGCAGTACACAGCGATATTATGACAGGCCATCCGTTTTCCACCTCACTAAAGTAGGCTCCACGAAGGAACAAGGCTGCTGTAGGGGTTCACTATTTTGCTGCTGTCTGAAATATACAGGCCAGTTCAGCCACAGGCAGCTGCACAGAACACATGTGTCTCATGGTGGAAGAAAACTTGTTCAATGAAAAACTACTTAGGAAGGTGTCACTGACTATAGGCAGCCTTTGCTCTTTATAGATCCTTAGGAATACAGGCTAGTGACTCCTTCATAGGTAACAAGTCAAAGGTAACTGGATCTTACCCCCATTGTGCTTTTCTTTGTTCCTTTGACTGCTTTTACTGGAATCCAGTCTGCGTCGTCTCTCTCTGCTCCAGACTCCTCCGACTCCGAGAACAGCTCTTCCACATACATTTCTGAGGTTTGTGCACGGGGTTTTGCTGTCGTCTGGCGGCGAGTCTTTGGCTACACACAGAAATTAAAAGCATTGAGGCCCCAGAAGAAATAACAGGGGGTTTACATTTTATTAAGGCACTTCAGAGTCCCATCAACACAGCCCCATTCCTCTCAGACAGACAGGAAGGCTGTAGGGTTAGGGAGGAGAGAATATCAGATTGTCAGGATTAAAAAAATCAGTGCTATAGGTTGACAAAACCTTGGAAATGTAATAATTTGTGTCACAGTCTTGACATCAAGTTTTAAACAACTTATTCCTCCCAGCACTAAGATTTGGCTTTTTTGCAAGGTAATGATTCAGAGACTCAAAATACTACAGAGAGAAAGAGAAAACACCTGGATTACAAAGGAGGATACAGAGTCAGACATACTTAAACTAAGAAAACAAGTTTGGATTTTTCTTTGGGTTTTTTTTTTCCTATTTTAAGATTGAAAACATTAACATAAGCCAGTTTCAGAGTATTCTGAAACCGGAAGCCTTAAGGACTGTCTGCAGTACAGACAAGGCCAACTTCAATAATTAAAGAACATGATGCCTTGTAAAAAGCAACCTGGGAGAAAGAAACCAAGACTATTAACAGTCAACATTAACTTTTGAAGAGAGCTCAGGTACAATAAAAGTATGAAAACTGGTAAGCAGCATCTTTACTTTGGGTGGAATGTAATCAAAAGAAGAATCTGAGGACTCTGATGCTATTTGCCGAACACGACGGAGCTTCTGTCCACTGGCAACTTGGAGGAGGAGCAGTTTCTGTTAAGACGGGCAAAAGTTAGCCAAACGCTTGCAAAATACATTAATCCCGCTGCCAGGAAGCTCTTCAGACTTCCATCTGTACAGATCTCTACCTGTTTAAGGGTGTTGTTTTCATGGAGAAGTTCTTGGTTCTTCTCACAGAACTCCCTCATTTTCTCCAGCTCTTCCTCCTGTTCGCAAGACAAGATGGAATCTGTAGGCTTACATGGAGGAGGTAGCACAAATTTGCGACAGATGTTTTTGTTTTGAGCTGTCTTGCAGCACCAGAGGGGGTTCTTTGCGTTCTCTGTCAGATCAGCTCTCACATCTAGATCAGGACAATCATTAGTCCTGCTGCGTTGTTTTAGGCGTAACACCACCAATACAGAGAGAAGTTTATCCTTTCAGAGCGATCATTTACTACCTAAAACTGTCTGTTTCTAAGGCTTGCCTCCAAATTAGGCGCATCTATGACTGATTTTGCTTTAATATGTTGCTGAATACGCCTTTTGACAAGAGCTTGCTACACTACTTAAGTCCTTAGGGACAAGAAAAGTTACAGCGTGTAAAATATTTATACGATCAAGCTAAAGTTCTTCCATTACACAGCACAGTGGATATATGATCAAAGGACTAGTAATAGCATGTTGAACATCCTAACTAAAGGTGTTCTGAGCATGGAAGTTTACATGAGCTGGTCAGATTGTGACAGGCCTCAACACTGCATTTACATTTATTTAATGGAAGAAGATATTTAAGAGTCAAAAAAGCCACAGGCTTATTCAAACCTGTATAGCAACTGGCCCCTGAAGCCAACTGAACTGAGCAACTTTAGCTACAAATGGAAATACTCTCAATCTTTCTTCACCTTCCTCACTCTAAAGCTACTATTTCAAATAGCAAGTAATGAGCACAGCCTCCCCAGGTCACATCCAGACACTCTACCTGGAACCTAAGTTGCTCTTGCAGCTGTTTCTCCTGCTCATTTAGTGAATCTTCCAATTTCTTCTTTGCTGCTTCTTTTTGCTGGAATTGGCTAAGCAGATACAGAACCTAAAAGCAAGTTAATATGTTAGAGACAAACAGGCATGAATGCTTAAAGAGACATCTGGCAGCCCAGGCAAAGGCCTTAATTTCAGAAAGGTTCTTTCTGCTACTTCAGAGCATGATTCCACCCTGATCTACTTTGAAGTTATCTTGTGCTCAGGTGTAACATTCTCATTTAAAGCACTGCAAAATGTTATTGAATAAAACAACTTGGATAGGACAGAAGATGACTAGGGAGATTCCTTGTTAGTTATCTGCAAAAGTCTAACAAATCTTCATCAGATATACAGCAATGGGTTTCAGCATATCCCTTTTCCCTTTATCACTGAGCCCATTCAGGAATCACAGTCCCAAGACACAGGAGCTCTCAAGATTTCCATCACTTTATTTTACCTTTTCCTGGTGGTGTTGCTCCTGCAGCAAAAGCCGATTTTGGAACTCGGTCTCCACCTCTGCTAGGTGGTTTTGCTCTTCAGTCAGCTTCTTTTGTATGTCTGAACAGCTGGCTTTGCACTGCTGAAAGCTACTCTCCAACTTGCTTTCTTGCACTTTTGAGGAGACCAGCTGAAAGACAAAAGCAAGATGATTGCTTGGGTCAGTGAGTTCCAGTTCCATGTTTCTTAATGCCACTTGGGACAGATGTGCGGCAGCCTGGTGGCAAAGCATTTCTGTAACTTCCAGACACCCTAAGAATTGGGCTGGCCATCAGCAATAAGGAGATTATAAGAGAAATTCAGAGCTAGATATTTGACAGCTGGTAGGGAGGTGCAAAACAGCAGGAAGTCTTGTTAACAGTTCTAGATTAATCTCTTTTCCTGCGACACTTTCAATCTGAGTACTGGGGGGATCTCAAGAAAGAATGCTCTCTCATATTAGGTCCTTAATTCTTTTCCTTTAATTTCCAAGCACCAGGGACTGATACACAATTCTGTCATTCATTTTCTCTTTCCTTAATCACACATTAGCCCTATTCCTGGCTTGTCCTTACTCCCAGTCTTCTTAGGGCTTCTCACATCTCAACATCCATTCCATGGCTTCTGCTCTGACCCCAGAGCACTCTCCTTCTTTCCCTGCAGATTGCCTACTTATTCAAGAAGTTTTTTAGGTACTTCTTTATTATTTTTTTCCTCTTCCACTTTTGAAATTTGTCCCTTCCCTTTTACTACTCCAGTGCAAGTCTTGTTTTTGTAAGCACAGCTTTAGCCGGTATCTCCAGGACTGTATCTATTCCAGTTTTCTCTTCCCTGTTTTTTGAATTTTCACTTCCTGATCTGATCTACAATACAGGAGAATATTTTGAATCAGAAGTTGTGGGGGAAATAAATCTCATCCAGTATTAGAGTGCTTCACTTGAATTCATCCCTGCTGTCAGCTTATTAGTCACTTCCTTCCATCCCTGGCTAAGCAGACTTACAGCCTTTGTTTTTAGCGGTTAAAATAGGATAATTCAGAATTTACCTCTCCAAGCAGATACTTCAAAGCACATTTAGCTTCTAGAATTGTTGCAATGTTGTCCCAACGCTGTTTCGCACGATCTCCATTGTCAGCATCTAAGAGTTTCTGCTGCAGATCAGCTATCTGGGCACTCCTTTGGAAGAACACATTTGAGGTTTACATGTATTTGAGGTTACAAAACAGGAGAAAAACTGGGCTAGTGGCTGGGCTAAAAGTGCAGTGCTTCCCTTATACGGAGATGCTCACAAACAGGAAGAAAAAGCAATCCTAGTGTCTGAGTAGAGTCCTCAAAACCCCACGTTCAGGAAGAATTCAAGTCAGGAGAACCACATGGCCTTATCATTTTTATGGTTGGTGTACAAGTTCTTTTACTTTCTCTTCTGTTTCACAGAAAAGTTGTAGAAAGAGAAGAGCTAAGGAAAAAAAAAAACCAACCACCCCAAAAATGGGGCAAGGCCATGCAAATCAGCTTTGGTGCACTGCCTCACCTGAGCGCCATCTCAGTTTCCAGGCTTTCTATCTGCTTCGCTATGGAAAGGTCCGCCTCTGATGCCTGCAAATCTGCGATGGAATAGGTGCGTCTCTAAAGAATTGCAGCAACGGACAGAAGTGAGCAATAGGTGAAGAAATACATGCAAGACTGGGCTTTCATTTACAGGCAACATTTCAGCATAGGTATTATAAAACCCTCAAGTATCTTTCCATAGTTTAAATTACATTGCCCCTCCTCAGAATCTTTGATTAAGGGGTGTGACCCACTTGACTTTATTTCCTTTGCCAAGATTCCCAGTTTAAATAGAATCTGTTTCTGGGCCCAAAAGGTAGCAGAAAGCCTCCAAAATGACAGGTTCAAGGTGTGTTTCTTCTGTACAACCATCTTGACAGATTTTTGCAATTTAGCATGTCCACCACCCAAGCTCAATTTACACTTTCTAGCTCTGGGTGTGACCCACTCACACCCATCATATTTATTGCATTAAGAAACAAGCTATTTGAGCAACTCTGTTCCGTGATATGCCAGAGGACAGTAACAACACTAAATGCTTTCTTCCAGAAAGGCAAACCATCTCCATCCCTACCACCGGAGGGGAAAGTTCAGATAGGAGCAAATCAGAGTAATGACAGTATTTGCTGAACAGCCAGAGGTGTGAGGCAGGGAAAATGGCATTTCCTTCTCTCTTACCCGTAACTTTAGAGGTGGGTTTTCCCCAGCCTCTTTCTTCGTTTTAAGTTGATGGATCTCCTGTGCCAAGATCTTTCTGTCCTCCAGAAGGTCGGCAAGGTGCCGCCGAGCCTCTTCAGTACTAACAAGAACCTCTACTTCGTTTGCAAGCCAGCTCTGGAGGGAAGAAAAAAACCCAACCAAACCCCAAAACCCCGTAGAGTGGTTTGCTGTAGTCTCAATTTCAGGACTCAATCCCTCTCTGAAATGCTTTCACAGATTAACTGAATAATCATATTGCCTCTCTTAATATGTTCCCCCATGTTCCTCCCCTCTGCTCTCCAGCCATCAACCCCAGCAGCACATACTGAGTTCATAAAGTTAAGTCTACTCATTTTTGCAATGCAGAACATCTTGCCACCCACTTTTACTCGTGCAGCAACTCCTTCCATTCCCCGATTTTGACTTTCCTTCCTTTTATCTGCAGCCTCCTGTTGTTTCTGAAGAGCATCCTTTAGACGCTTGTTAGCGGCTGCTGCCTGTAAAACAATTTGCACAATAGCTGAAGAGTACATTCAGCTTAATCTGAAATGGCTGAAGACATGATGTATTCAAAATGCAAGTCAGACACTGAGGCAGTAAAACAGAGCATAAGGTTAATAAGACCAGAGTAACTTCAGAATTAAGTGACTTGAGTGTTCGACTTTGTTTCCTTTGCCAAGATTCACAGTTTAAACAGAATCTGTTTCTAGGCCTAAAGGTAGCAGAAAAGCTCCCAGATGATGGTTTCAAGATGTGTTTCTTCTGTACAGCCATTCTGAAAGATTTTTGCAGTCTAGCATGTTCACCACCCAAGCTCATTTTACACTTTCTAGCTTGGGTGTCTGAAATACATTTGCCACAGAAGCCTGATACTCAAAGGGTAATTCAGCCTGAAAGGAACAGATTTAACTTGCGTTCCTCTAAGGCTACAGACAGAAGCACAGTATTTTTCTACAGAGAGAAAAGCACCTGTTTCCAGACCATTAAACGGCTTTGGAAGAAGTGCCTGCATATTCTATTATGACCTTTAACCACACTTTGCAGACCTTTAGGAACTGGTCAGGAGTTTCTAACAAATGTGGGATCCTCACCTCTTCTGTTTTGCGCCGAAGTACATTGGCCTGCTTCTGGAAATCTCGCTCTAGCTTCAGGAGCTCATACTGTCTCTTGCGATCCTGTAGGGAAATAATGTTAAGACAGATGGAAAAATCACCCCTTACGTTAATATCTATGGCCAGATTCACAATTCTTGGAATGGAATGATTAAGCTTGCTGTTCCATAATGCAAGTGCTTCATAACAATTTCACTGATCATTACAAGCTCAAGACACGTTGCGCCTCCAAGAACAAACATCTGTTAGGCTTAAAGTGACTAGAAGTGCTTCAGACCTTCCATTAAAAAGGTGTAGGAGCCTTAAAGCTGTAAGAGACTACAAAGCACTTAGCATCCCAAAGCAAACTTGTTACAGTAAGAAATCCTGTGAGGCCAGAACTCAACAGCTACATATTTGCAGCTGGATTTCAATAACAATTCTGTTTACCTGAATTGTTAGGTGGATTCAATATTCCTTTGAAAGTTTAAATACCTCCCATTCTGTGGCCAAGACCTAGAACTTTCAGTGCTTAAAAATATTAAATATTTTTGCCTTCTGCTTTAGAGCTGAATCATGACAACTGTGTTGACAGCTTTAAGATCTCCAGACAGAAGTGGGTCCATTTATGACAACTAGTGAAAGGTGGCAACCATATGAACTAACCTTATCTTCAAAGAATTCCCCAGATGTTTTTCAGATGCTTGATAGTTAAACAAAGCCTTTCAGCAAGCACTTCAGTGATTTGTTTCACTCTTCGGAGGGAACTACAGTCTGGGGGCTTACTGTTTGCTCACCAGTTCTTTCAGCTGGATCACTTCCTTGTCCTTCTGTTGTTTCCACTGCCTGAATTTCTCAGCATCCTCTTTCATTTGGCGCATCAGCTGTACCCTTTGGTTTTTCATTTCCTGAAAAACAGAAGGGGCTAGAATTGTCCAGCACTTGCATCCTGAGTAGTTTCAAACTACATTCCCTTAGTGTGTCTGCTAGGGGTGGGGAGCGGCAGATGGGCTACAGTGTGCTGCCCACCCAGAATACTTGCCTAGGGACACTCTCAAAGTGCTAACCTGAGAATTCATTTTTTAAGGCATAAAGGGAAGGCTAACACATGCAAAGTATATAAAAGGAAATCAAAGTGAAGTGATTTGACTGAGGCAATAAATTATCAGGATAGCCAGAAGACACTTTGGACTTCTTTTATTCTTCCAAGTCTCGGTAGCCATCTGCCTATTGTATTACATCAGCAATTGTGGTCACACAACCAAAGAAATCTTCTAAAAAGCCCCCAGTATTCTCAGTCTAACAAAACAGAAAGTGAGGACCTTCTCTCTGGAACCTGCTTTGTCTACACTAGAGCAAGCCTGAGAACTGCATGCTAAGGTTAGTTACCCTGATCTCTTGGTTCAGCTTGGAGACAGTATGTTCTGTAGATTCCTTCAGCTTCAAGAGCTTTGACTGCTCATTCAGCTTTTTCTTCAGCTCACTAATTTGTCCTTCCAACTCTTGAAGTCTTTTCCAACGCCGTTCACTAAGTCTGCAAAGAAGTCACACTTTACAAACAGTCCCCCACTCAAACTGTTACTCTCAAACAGGTACTCTCCAACTTTAGAGACACCTTATGAAAACCGAAGTTATCTTCCCCACTGATGAAAACCCTCTATCAGGCTTTTCTGCAGTTCATACAACTCACATGCCATGTTAAAGAGTTGCATCTGCATTAAAATAAGAGCTTTTACAAGTACCAGAATCATAGAATAGTTAGGGTTGGAAAGGACTTTAAGATCATCTAGTTCCAACTCCCCTGCCATGGGCAGGGACACCTCACACTAAACCATGGCACCCAAGGCTTCATCCAACCTGGCCTTGAACACTGCCAGGGATGAAGTGCAAGACAATGAATTTTCACAGGCACATTAACACAATTTTCAGCACTATAAGCCACGCAGCTCTCATAGTCACTCTTACTTGGCTTGGTTGACATCCTTCTTTGCCATATGCAGAGCAAGGATCAACTCCTCCTTTTCTTTTTGCAAACTGCTGACCTCAAGTTCCAGATCCTTGATATTAGTCTAGAAAGAACAAGAATAGTAAGCCTCCAAATAAGAATCTTGAAACCATACTCTGAGACAAAGCTTTATGACTGGAAGCCTTAAGAAACCACGTTCTTTCCCAACAGGCTGTAAACCACTTTGTCTAAAAGCAGTACGAGCGTGAAAATGGCCAGTCTGTCATACACTGAGATCTTAGTCAGGCCACAGAACCACCATGACAAACTAAAAGTTATGACTGAACAATTTCAGAGACAGGATATCCCAGCACAGCTAGTGAACAGATCACCTGCCTGCACTGCAAGAGTTAGCAACAAAGTACTTGCATTTTGCTTGGTGTGGCCAAGCAAACCTCCAAATAAAAAGCAGAGAAGGCCATTCTACCTAGAACATACAGTGGCTAATAGCTGACTTCAGGGAAAAGACTGTTTTCTCGTGGTAGAGGTGTTTGTAGGTAGCTGAACATGATGATCCCCCCCCTTTTCTGCTGACACCTGTAGTTAATTCCCCACTATGCCCAAGAGGGCAGTGACGCAGCTTAAGGAAACAGACCCAATAAGAACACACTCATGAAAGGGCAGATCATCTCCTCCCTTCCCTCCTTAGCATGGAGTGACTGCCTTTATTGGGGAAAAATAAACTGAACATAACCTTACCAGAACTATTTCAAAAGAGCTTACCTGGTACTGGGACTGAATGGGCTCCAACTGACTATCATTCTGTGTCATTTTTTTGGCAAGTGCCTCTTTCAGAGCCAGGACTTTATCCAATTCAAGCAGCTCTTTGGACATCTGTGCTTGACGGAGGGCATGTTGAGTGGTGAAGTCATCTGAGGATCTCTTGGTATTGTGGCCCATTCCTGCTTCCTGAAGGAGACACAGCAATAAGCAGGAGAGGCCAATCCAATCCACCTATGTGATCACAGGTTCTGCAGAGCACTTCAAATTCATTTTTTACATAAAAAAATTGAGATACTTTAAAATAAGAACAGGTTATTGATCTTTAACATATTGAGCAAATAAGAGTTTAGAAAGGCAGCACATGCTAAAGTGACACATTATTTCCCAAACATCTGGATTAGAAAACTAGGGTACGGACGCAGATAGGAGAGATCAGCGGATAAAACCATGCCCCTGGTAAGGTCTGCACTGCTGGCCCCCCCTCACTTACGGCTGTAGCATCCTGTCCAGAGTTTGCCACCTCTGCAGCAGCTTCTGCTCTGGCAGCACTTTCACTCTATATAGGACAAAGAGAAAATAAATTAGGTTAAGAGTGAAAGATGAAGTAAAAGGACACTAACAACAGTCTGTTAGCCTGTTATGACAAAGCATAATGTTATTCCCCTCTGTCCAGAAAGCTATCCCTGGAAAGAGGATGACATTTTCTTCCTCCTCTAGCAAAGTGAGGATACTCCTCCTTAGACTAACTGGACAAGCCATTCTTTCTAGTCTTCTCTCAACTCCAGCATTGGCATCCAGCTCCTCACAGGAGTAAGGAGTTAGGGAACAGGGGGAACATCTAGCAAGGGAGAACAGAGAAGATCCTCAATTAGATGAAGATTGGGCAGCTTCCGTTTAACAATTCCAGGTCCCTACAATTTCTGTTGCTCATTAAAACTAGCAAGTTCATAACTCGCTTTCCAACTTTTGAATTGCAAATCTGTGCTAATCTCCCACTGTCAGATTCTTTTATGGAGTCTCTTCCTTCCCCCCTCACCACCACATGCAGCCACTCAAGCACAACTGGCCTTTCTGCAGCATTAAAAGTACAGCAGGACCGTTTGTCTTGAAGCAGATATCAAGTGATCAAGTGTCATTTAATACTTTCATTCCTGGGCTCCTTAAACAAGGTTTCTGCATAGCAGAATCCACTGCTCACCAGATGAACAGAAGAACCCTTGGTTTTGCTAGTAAACTCACTTGGCACACTCTTCTCCCAGGATTCAGTCTTACCTGCAACTGAGCCAAAAGTTGCTGCACATTGCGAATCACTTCAATATTTTCTTTCAGCTCCTCATCTTCTACATTCTCTACCAGCTTCTGTAGATCAAGCTTGCATCTGCAATGCAGACGTGGGAATAAGTCCGTGAGTATTACATGGCATGTTTGTGTCACACACACTAATAAGGAACAACTTTCCTCACTGAACACACAAATGAGCCCTAGATGAACAGACACAAATTGAGTGTATCCACTTTATCCCAACAAAAATGTTTAATGCTGAAAGACATTTCCTCAGCATAAGTAGGGTGTGGAAACAGACTTACACATCATGTTGCTGAAGTTGCTCTAGTTTGGCACTCATCTTCTCATTTTCTTGTTCTGCCTAAGAGAAGTCAGAATTATACTGAATTGTAGGAATAGCAAGTTAAGAAGTCAGCAAATAGCTAATTTATTTGTAGCAAAAGATATGTTTGTCAGTTGGTGGCAAATCAATGCACTGAAAGACCTTGCATGATCATTGCCATGAGTTCGTTTAGACTTAACACCCTTTTTCACAGGAAAAATACACTGCAGTGAATCAAAAAGCAGAATGAGGTCGGAAGAGAGAGCACGTGTAAGTGCTGGTATTTAAAACATTAAAGGAACAGAAAAGCTGAAATATTCAGGTCTTTCCCCCACTGAAGTCAACAGATCTCTAGGCTCTGACTGGCTCTGGAAGACCTTTGGATCTGACTGATAGCTACAGATTTTAAACGAACGTGAAAGGAACCTTAAAAAGAGAGATATCCTAATATGCCGCTAATACAGGAGCTGCTATTGATTAGTCTTTGGCTAAAAAGGGAAGTCATGCAACTTAAAAGTTTTTCCTTGGTAACTGAACCTTACCAGAATGAGCTTTTCCAACATCTGTGCTGTCTGGCCAGCAGCCTCACTCAGCCCTTGGCTCAGCTTTTGATTCTCCTCGACTAGTGATTGGTTCCTCTCCATCAGGGACTGGAGATTCTCAGAAGGTGCCATGCTACTGAAATATTAAGGACCGGTTCGCTTGTGAACATGACTTTGCTAGAGGTTTGTGATAGCACTGAAATTGCCTCCAAGTTTCCTAAATAGCTTACAATAAATATAGGTTGTAGCAGAGAAACAGAAATCACTGGAGGAAGTCTCATTAAAAAAAAATATGTAAGTAATACAGCATTCCAAAAGTAGACATTTGAAAGAGAAGAAACAAGCTTTTTGAAACAGGAATGCTGTTTGACCAGTCTGTAAACTGAATGTACTTGGGTTTTGGAACATCCTCAGAAGACAACAAACACCTACACAATCCCACTCTTTCCTGCATTTTGTGCTTTTAAGAACAATGGAGATGGAGGTGCCCTACAATTAGAGGTAGAGGGGAGAGGAAGAGGGATGGATGGTTCTGAGAAACAGACAGGAGACATTGCCTAGCTCCTCATATTTCCTACAATGGGTTTTTGCAGCCTTAAGGAGATTGTTACAAAACTACATGACCCACACATGCATGGAATTTCAGTAAACGTGACAAAGAGAAGGAAAAAACACTTGTCCAGAACCTACTAGAACACAACCGTTTGCTCTACCCTCAACTCTACAGCACTGCCTAGAGCAAAGGAGATCTAGAGCCTTTGCTGGTGTATGATGGCCATCAGAACACTGAGCATTAATATACAAATCTTACTTGATAGACACTGGGAGGATCCCTCCATGGGCCTGCAGTAGTAACACCTGCAGTTGTTGAACCTAGAAAGACAAACAATTATTACTTGTAAAGCTCTCCCATACAGGAACTAGATGGTTGAAGGAACACTGTTAAGATCCTTCATATTAATACAAGTCACATGCTTCACAACTGTCCTTTTACAGGCAATGGCCTGTGGGAAGGAATCATGTTGCTAAGTATTTTCAGTAATTTACTCCTAAAAAGAAAAGCTACTTTGTCTTCATCAGGAATGCTCAGATCAGAACATGGTAAGTCACTCACAGTACTGTTCTGTGTGCAGTGTCAGGGACCTATCTGATGTAAAGCACAGGTCTCCCGCTTTGCTGAACCAATGCTCTGTTGCTACTGTTTGTATGAGATAGAGCATTTGCAGTCCTAAGCTGCCTTAATATGCAATTTGAATTTACAGCATGCTAATAACCATTCACTCAGCTTTGGTGAACAGTGCTATGAAGTAAGCAAAGCAACTCCCTTGATCCATTGTGGGACCAGAATACTGAGTTTTTCTCTGGTGAGATAGCATGAAAGACTATCATATGCATAGTGTTAAGTAAGTATAGCAAGCCTAGTTAACTCTCATTGGTAGACAAGCCATCAGGCACTTCTGTCTTCAAGTCTGGCCAATTCCAGTGTATGCAGCTTATTTCCCTCTGTAGCTGACCACATAGGAATACTCATCACTTTCTGCTCTTTGCTGGACATAGGCTGGTGATGTCAGCAAGGCAACCACCACTGCATTTCTCATTTCACCTGCAGCCTAATGGGCAAGCAATGATTTGTTCAGTGGAAGGGAAATATAAATCACACCAACGCTATAATTTTTTTGTTGCATTGAATACTTGCTGTAGAATTACAAGAAATATTCATGTATATGGCACTTATACCCCCCTCTCAAGAGACAGAGAAACACGCACTAAATATCTGTTGCTAATTTTGTGTAGCTAGGCATCCTGCATCTTTGCTTACTCTTTAATGACCTTAGTACCAAAAAGACAGATCTACGCTTCTCACAAGAAGCTGCACACAGTACCTGCTGCTTTAGTTGATGTAACTCAGCTGCTTGAGGATCCCGGTTGACAATTGGCTTATTTTTTATCTTTCTTGCTCTGTCAGCATAACGCAGAGTATTCAGGGTTTCTTCTAGATTGGAATCCGCTGGGCTTACACAGGCAATCATGAGAGTGTGGCTGTTTCCACCCAGAGAATCTGAGAAGGAAAATACAGCATAATCAGCTTATTTTGTAAGCCAAAATCCCAAAGTTATGTCTCATCCCTAAGCCCCAATTATTTCACATCAGAAGTCCTAGTAACATTGTCCTGTTAAGTAATTTCTGTAATGACTGCAATTTCTATATGCTATTTCTGGCATAGTTCTTTCAGGTTAGTTCCTCCCTTCTCCCACACAATAATACTCAAGATCCCCATGGATATCCAGACATCAGAATTCATAGAATCATAGAATAGTTAGGGTTGGAAAGGACCTCAAGATCATCTAGTTCCAACCCCCCTGCCATTTCCCTGACAGGGAAAATACTGAAAAGCCTAACTTTTTGTACCAAATTATTTAACTACAAGAAAAAAACTCCAGTAAATTGCATGACTATAGTTATGCCTATATTAAAGGTTAATTTAGGTAAAATGCATTAAAAGCCCGTCACAGCTGTTGACAAATAAGCACCGCAAGGGCCAGATACTCAGACTAAGAAAACAAAACGAACATGATGCACACAGTAAAGGCACAGACAGCTTGAGATTCATTTTGGCTGCAATATTCTCCAGTAAGTAGCTATAATTAGGGTATAATAATAAATCTCTGCTTCCAGACATAGCTTCTCATCTTTCTTCTCCCCACCAAAAAACTAAATGCAGTTTGTCTAGTTTCCTTCTATCACATAGGAACTGCAAAACAGGCGGACTCAAATGTGTCCATCTCAACATATTTGCAACCTGAAAATCAGAGTACAGAACAGGCCCAGCTTCAGCAAGAAGTGGAACTAAACCAATAAATGCAACCCCTCTGTCAACAGCAGCCACTTCTTTGAGCTCTGGGGTTTAATGGCTGTTGAGTTTTTTTTTTGCTACTTTGTTATTTAAAGTGCATATGTAGATTTATCATCATCTGTCTCTTACCTTGCAGCAGTCGTGTTAACTTTGAGTCTCTGTAGGGGACAAAACCCCCCTTTTTGTTTTCATCACCAAGTGCACTAATTACATTCCCCAGGCAGAGGAGACCTCTGTTTATGTTAATACCTGCAAACAAGCAGATGACAGTGAGCAGAGATGTCTCAGTATCTGGGAACTGTTCATTTCCTGTCTTTATTAAAAAAGAAAAATAAATCAAGAAGGTTTAAAAAAGCACATTGAAAGTGTTAATTAAAAGAACTGCTTTGCTTTTTTATGAATTCAGAAGTGGTAAGAAACCCAAGCTATACCAGTCCTTTTCCTACACACCTTCTTTTAATCTGTCTCCCTCAGCCTTGGTCTTCTTTTGTCTCTCAGAGCCAGCAAGATCAACCAGATGCAGCTTGGAGTGAAAACTGCTGTTCCTATGGCGGAAAGAAACTATTTTACCCTCTCAAGTAAACATGCAGTTAGAAAAGAAGCAGTCCAGCGGTTACTATAGTTGAGCTACCAGGCTGAAAAACATTCTTCCTATCAGAGACAGCCAAGTAAAGGAACTGCCTCAAGCTCAGCTGAGTTCATCCAAGACCAAGAAAGAATGACAGGACTATGAAATGCTGAGTAAGTCTGACTCCCAACAACTGCTACGACTGGCTGTGTGATCACACTTACTTGTCACTTTTCTTCTTCTGGTCAATGCAAATGGTGAAGATGGCATGAGACCGTGAGGACTGGGAATTCATTGCTGTGGAAGCCACTGTCCTGGAATTATTCCCTTGCTCTAGGCAGAATACCATCTCTTGGGCACAAGTGACATTTCTTTCTGTTAACCCTACAATCTGTACCCAGAAAGAAAGCATTATTTATCCTCTTTATCCTGACTTCCATTAGAAAATTTATCCTGTCTTAGACTGTAGCAAAGTTAATTTCCTTTGTAAATATGCATTCATAATAATCAGCCTCATTTCAAGCCAGAGGCTTGGTATGGATTTCCCCCAGTAAAAATTTGCTCTGAACTTCCCATCAGTAATGTTAAGTCATATCATCTCTCCTTCATTATACTCCTACATACACACACCAAGTTCCTCTGTGCCTGCTTGAGAGCCAGCTGGGCTCCTCAGTATTCCATGGAGAAATCCAGAGCTGCCTTCAGATATGCCTGGCCAAGCTGAGAGCTGACAACTGTGCCAGTCACAGGCACAGAAAGTGGAAAACTGGCTGGTGGGGGTGGTGACTTTTGTGAATAGAGCGGAGGGGAGGCAGGTTATTAGGGACAGAGAGGACTGCATAGTGGGGACTGATCATGCTCCTTGGCAAGCTTGAATTTTCCCTAAAGGGACTGTCTCCCTGAATCACAGTGCTGCTACCAACACATGGATGAGCAGCACCACAGTATTCTAGAGATGACAACAAGCAGCACAGGACTACATGTAACAAAGACATTAATGGATCAAAGCAACATGACACCTAAGCTATGTGTATGACAACTGACAACCTACTCACCACTACAAACTGAAATGGTGTGAATGAAGCACAGCAGAAGTTCAGCTACAAAATGAGTACACAGAACAACCAGTTGCACAAGGCTTATCTGCATTATAAACACACGTGTGCACAAAACAAATGACTTGGGCACTAAAATAATTTCCTCTCAGGATCCTTTTGTTGTACACTACTTCTGCCAAAAGGAAGAGTGCAATTGCAAGGGTTTGGAATTTGGTGAAGGATTCAGAGCACGTTCTTAGATACTCACCTAAAATAGCCTTCAAAAGAAGTCAGAACAGAACTTGGAAGTGGCTTTGTGATGAATGTTTTCCCCTATTGGTGTTACTCAAGTAAACTTAAGAATCATCGACAGCTCAGTTTTGAGAGAAATGAGTAGTTGTGATGGTTTCACACACACTAATACAAAGCAGTGCTTAAGGAGTCAGACGGTTCACCGAAACATTCGTCCCATGCCATATCACACTGTATGTGACCCATGTAACAGGGCAACAGACCTTTATGCCTTCTTTTGGGTCTTCCCGTATGCTGATTTGAGAAGGCCGTTCTCTTGATGGACACAGAAGATCTAGAATATCCTCATTGTAGATCTGAAAACATCAGAGCAGCAGTTCAGTTATCAGCCTTGCATGGAGACAGACATACAGTTATGCTGAAATCACAGCTACCTTTGTATTACATTCTATTCATTTTACCACTACAGAAAGACACCGAGGACTCAGAATCCATTTCTTGACAAGACCTTATGTGGTCTTTGGGTTTAATTTAATAAAAACCTACTACTTGAAGGAGGTGGCCTCATTAAAGCTCACTTTATTTGCAGTTCATAACTCCGTAATAGTTTGAAAATCAAAACAACTTTTACCTCTAGATAAGAAACTTTGAGGACGAATTCCCAATCCTGCCTTTGTTCCTTCTCCTTAAATAGCAGCTTGATTACCCGTGGGATGACCCCCACACTGGGCTCATCCTCTTGACTGGCAGTGTAGGTACCTCCCATAGAGTACGTTTTCCCAGATCCTGTCTGTCCATAGGCTAACACAGTGGCATTGTACCCTGTGGAACAAAGGGTGCCCAGATCAGACAGTCACATGGGAACCAGAAGCTTTAATGAGCAAAGCTGCATCCTGGGAAAAGCACTGATCCTTGCTGTCTATTTAACACAAGCTTTATGCACAGATCACAGTTAGCAACATAAACACAGACAAAATTGTTATTCCAACTCTTTGTTAAAGCTTTATTCGAGCTAGTCACAGAAACACAGTATAAGTTCCGTCATCCCAGCTCTGCAGTACCATCACTAACTGCTCCCGGTATGAGATGCTTAGCAACTCATCATATTATTCTTGATAAAATCCTCTTGCCTTACAGAAACAGCATCAGGAAATAAAATGACCTAAAGAAAACACAGAGATCATTTTGTAGAGTGCAACAGGTTGCAAACAGGCAAGATTTAGCACGTGAGGCTGAAGTCACAACCTGGCTAGCACAGGATTTGATTTTCTGAGAAGAACAAAAGAAAAGGCGAGTCAGAAGGAAGAATTAAACAGCACTTTCTCCCACAGCTGAGCCCACCAAAACTCCCAGTGATTTAAATCGGAGCTTAAAGGTTGGACCAGATTATCCTTGAGGTCCCTCCCAACCTGATATAATACAACTCTATGATGTATAAGCTCAGTTAACACACACCTTTGAAGATGCCTCGTATGAGAGAGGACACAGCTGTGTTGAAGACCTCCTCTTGCTCGACAGAAGGGTCAAACACGTAGTCATAAGTGAACGACTTATCATTACCTACGACCACCTGCGGAGCAGACAGACGAACAGACCGCGCTCAGTACGAGGCCCCAGCAGCAAGCCGGAGGAGGGAGGCACCGCCAGCCGCGGGGCGGAACGCGGGCTCCCTTACCTGCGGCTCCCCCGGCACGAAGGACAGGCAGGTCTGGCAGCCTTCGCTGATCTCCTTCGGCACTAAGGGGCGGCAGCGCAGCGCCACTCGCACCGGGATCACCTTCGCATCTTCCTTCATCGTTTTCAGGCACCGAGGCCGCCCTGCGGAGGAGTGGAGCCGGGTAAGGCCGCACAGGAGCAGCGCCCACCGCTGCCGGGAGGTACCGTGCCGCTCCCTGGGCCGCGGCTGGAAGGCCGAGACCCCGCTACCGGCTCTACCAGCGCCCAGCCCCGACGGGCAGCGGGGAAGGGGAGGCTCGGGGGCAGCGGCGCTTGCAAGCGGCCCGGCCCAGACCCACCCGGCTCCTCCGCGGCGAGCTCCGGAGGCGGCGCCGCAACCGCCAACATTCAAACGGGACCCGCGCTCAGCCAGCCGCCAATGGCGGCGCGGTGCGTCATGGCGCACGGCGGGGCGGGGCGCGGCGGACCCGTCCCGTGAGGCGGCGCGGCAGCATGGAGGGCCGGCTGCCCTACGACGACTTCCCGGTGGTGTTCCTGCCGCCCTACGAGAGCCCGCCCGCCTGGGTGCCGCCGCATGAGGTGCGGGGATGGCGGCGGGAGCAGAGCGGGGCTGGGGGGGTGGCGGAGCGGCAGCGGGCGAGCGGCGGGGGGCCGCGGCCCGGCCCGGGGTGCGCGGCGGGGCCGCCGGCTGACGGGCGCCGGTGCGTTGCCTTGCAGAGGGTGTACCACCCCGACTACAACAACGAGCTCACGCAGTTCCTGCCCCGCACTATTGTCTTGAAGAAGCCGCCCGGGGCGCAGGTGAGACCCCGCCTAGCGCTGACCCTTCTCCCCCTGCCCGCGGGGTGCGCCCGGCCCTCCCGGTGCTTCCCCCTCGTACTCGGTGCACGGTTCCCAGTGTCCTTCCTGGCAGACATTACTTGAAGCCGGGTTGCGGGGTTGCGATAATCCCCGACGGGCAACGTTCCGGCAGCGGGGTGATGCTGCTCCCAGCCGGGAGCGAACGGAGCAAACGTGGGTGAGGCAAGAGGTGTTCACGTGCGGGGATGTGGAGCTGATGGAGGGCAGGGAGCGGGGAGGAATGGTTTGGGGGTCATGGCTCAATCTGAAACACGGGCAGTGGGGAGGATCCTGGGTCAAAGCCTGGGTTGTATTTCACTGCTGTTTCCTCTTGCAGCTGGGCTTCAACATCCGGGGAGGAAAAGCCTCGCAGCTGGGGATCTTCATCTCTAAGGTGTGTCTGTCCTCCCATTTCCTTACCTGAGTCCTGTCTGTTCCCTTGGGTGTTGCTGAGCTAGCTGGGTGTGCAGGGAGACTGTCATGTGAGTCTCTGAACTCACAGCTGTAATTTGCCATGCACCAAGCAGCAGACAGTCCTGCAGCATTGCCTGATCTTTCGCCAGCACACAGAGCATTGATGCTGCGCTGCAGTTCCCACTGCTCCCCATCCTCCCTTGTCCTATAGATGGGCACCATGGAGCTGGGCTGTGCAGAAGGGGGAGCTGTGACATGGGTTGTGCCATGGGTCACTGCTGTTGTCCCTGCTGTTCCCGTCACAGGTGATCCCCGACTCAGATGCACACAGGGCTGGGCTGCAGGAAGGCGACCAGGTGCTCTCAGTAAATGATGTGGATTTCCAGGACATTGAGCACAGCAAGGTGAGCACTCCTGCAGCTCCACTGCTGGAGCAGGGACAGGATGGGGAGGAATTGTGCACCCATCATCTCCTTCCGGTCTCTCAGCCTGCACCAGCTGAGCTGGTGACACCACAAAACTGATGCATTCCTCTTTCCTACAGCCCAGTCTGGTCACTGAGCAACTCTTTCTGGTTTCAGGCTGTGGAGATCCTGAAGACAGCCCGTGAGATCACCATGCGTGTGCGTTACTTCCCCTACAGTAAGTGCCCTCCCTAAGAACATTCTGCTTCTGAGTGAAGGGTAAGACTGTATTAGTGCTTGGTTTCTGTACCCACAGAGTTCATAGATACAAGGGAGGAGGAGGAAGGTCAGGTCAAGCCAAACAAGGATTCTTTATAAAATGGAAACTGACCCTCAAGTGAAGAAAGAAAAATAGCAGAGGAAGAGAGGACTTCAAACTTTTATTCTCAATGCCCTAAAATAACTTGAAATGAGTGGCTGGGGTGCAAATACTACTTTAAAGCCAGCTGCTACCCAAGAAGGTAGCAAACACTGTCTCTACTTAGTGAGGTATAAATGGGATATATTTTCTCCTGTAACACTTTTGCTAATTCCATCTTGCAATCAGCAAGCAGCTCTCCTGCTCTTTCAGCCTTGCCTTTCCCTTCCAGATTACCAGAGACAGAAGGAAAGAACTGTTCACTAGCAGGCAGCTGTCTGCTGGGTTTCCAGAGGGGCCATCCTGCTAAGAACTCTCCACTACTTTTCCTCAACATCTGAGATGACATACCGCGTTTCAGCTGTCACTGGAGGTACAACAGTTCTGTTGGCTGCGCAGGCATCGGCCGTTTCCTGCATGGAGGGATACCAATGGAATCTTACTTAGTTGGAAGATGGATGGGGCTTTAGTCTGTACTCCTTGAACTGGGTGTTGAAACAAGCTGTTGAAGCTGATGTGGAAGTGGGTACCAGAGGGCAGCTTCTCCGGAAAGATCTGTGCTTCTCTTATAGCAGGACTTGAATTAAATGAGGGCTCTGCTGGTTCTGGATCCAACCCTCATTACTAGATACAAGGCAAGAGGGTATGAGCATGCTGGAGCACAGCACAGCCTTTGTCCTCCAAGCGATCAACCTGTTCACTTTTCTGGTACCATGAAGTTCTTTCCTTCTCTACTCTCCTACCTCTGCTACTGCCTGCTGGGTTTACTTTGGACTCAAGAACAGGAGTAAAATCCACTCAAACTCAGTTCACATATCTCGCTGCACTAGTCTGCCAAGGCAAGTTTGTACCTCTGTGCTGCTTAGCCACCCACCACACTACAGGACCGAGATGCTTGGAGCACGTTTGTGAACTGTTGTAGGTGCTTGACTGGGTTCTTCCCAGGGCAGCATCCACACGGTTGATGGTTCCACTCACTGAACTTGCTTTCTTCACTTGGCATAGTCCTGTCGTGTGCTACTCCGCATGGTAGTATCACATACTAAGTGGTATCAGGACAGCCCTTGCACTGTGGCTGCCTGAGTGGTGTTTTCTGCTTATCTGTAATAACTGAAATAATAAAAATTACAGCAACCAGCATTCATTCTGTTCCCACTCAGGCTGTCTGGGTGGAGGGTTGTTTGTTAACACCCTCAGCACTATTCTGAAGTGCTGGGTGGACAGCAGAGACAAGGCTTGGCTTGAGTTGCTCTTGCAGCCTGTGGGAGGAAAGCATGGGACCCATATGACATGCAGCTCCGGTTTAAGGCTGTTCTTCCACCCACTCCGATGGAAGCCAGTCCTTGATTTTAACCTGGAGCACTGTTTCAGCACTACCAGGAGCAAGAGCTGCAGTGGAGGATTGTGTCTGTGGTGCCACAAACAGCTTGCTTGGGATGGTGGAGGGTAGTAGACCTGACACAAGTTCAGCACTGCCAGCAAGCTTGCTCTTAGCTCAGTCGCTAGGTAGAAAGCTGAGCCAGGCTGAAGCAGAATACACTAGAAAAGAAACTTTCCAAACAGCAAAATTAGCTTTTCTACCAGGGAAGGCACTCTGGAAGCCCCACTGTAAGATGTAGGAGCTCTTCTCTGGGGCCAGGCCTCTGTGTCCCATGGGATGTTCACATCTGCAGTCTCACACCAGTTTTCAGCATTTATATGCTCCTTGGGGAAGGAGGATGCTCAGGTTGCAGCAAGGCAGCCTCCTACTGGTCCACCTTCCCTTCTCCCCCTTGTTGTGCCCAGACATGCCAGGGAGGTGGTCAGTTCCCAGCCCTGAAGCCAGCTCTGGTCTCTGCCTGGTGGAAAACAGAGTGATTGAATGCACATGTCAGGATTTCAGCACACAACCCAACTGCTGAGGAGACAAGAGGCACCTTGAACTCTCCACAGGAGACTGCAAATCCAACCTCAGCATTCCACTTGTTCAGCCTGCTTCTGAGCAGTCCCTCACAGGAGCTCCCAGGAGATGTCCCCTGCCCAGGGCCACTTCCTCCCTGCCATTACTCAGATGTAATTAGTTGGGTGCTTTCACAGCCATCTCGCTGACCCTGTGACTGGCTGTGGGCAAACAGGAAAGAGTAGATTCTTTGTCCAAGATACCTGAGGCATGAGTGTAAGTAAGTTAACTGACAAAGCATTAATGGGGTTTGCACTGGCTACCAGTCAATTTTATCCTCTGGAACCAGAAGGACAAATAGCAGTTACTGATTCCTGATGGTACAACAACAGGTCCAGGAACACTGGATAATTTTTAGCAACTTGCAGAACAGGCCAAAAGTCATGAGGACTGGAGCAGATCTACCTCAGTGAATCAAGTCCCTGGCCAGGGAGGCAGACTGGCAGAGATACTGCAGGTAGCTTGACCTTCTGGAGCAAAAGCCCTTCTCCTCCCACTGTACTCCCAAAGCCATGCTCAAACTCTGTAAGCTCACCCTTCTTCCACTCTACACCACACCAGACAGCCTTGTCAAACCTACAAGTGAAATATGCAGAGGCATCACAAGGCTCCTCTTCAGCAGCAGGACAGCAAAGGTGTTGGTGAAATAACTTTATTTAGTGTGATACACGGCTGTGGTCAGACAGTCCATACTCATAGTAATAGTCACACTTACTCAGCTAACAGCTAGGAGACAGCAGGGCCAGACACACACTCAATATTATACACATCCATAGAGAAGACAGTGGGAAGTGACCTATTTCATTTCACTAATTACACCCCCCCCAACCCCCCCCCCCCATTACTTAGGGTCTCCTCCCTCCCTCCCCCCAGGTCCGTGACTGAACAACACAACAGCAGGGCAGTGCACACCTGCCTGTGAGAAGGGGACAGCAAAACCTGTTCTACAGCAGACACGGACACACCAACAAACATCAGCAATTCCCACACAACAGGGGTATGTACAGAGGAGGGGATTGAGCTTCCCAGACCAGGGGAAAGGGCAGGGGGGACACTCCAGAGTGAAAAGGGAAACCACAACCCAGCTTCCTCCTGCAGGCCAGCTCACCCAGAGTCGAAGGGACAGGGGAACAACAGGTTCATCACCTGCAGTGAGGGGACACTAAGCCAGGTCCCAGCTAAGGCTGCCCCTTCCCCTCCCTTGAGGGCCCGCAGGCTTCAAAGTGCGCACGCTGTGTCAGTGACTGCGGGACATCTTCTGGGGGAGTGTCACCACCACCAAATACTGTTGTCCCCACCCATCACACCATGGTCTGTTGCTCTCCTGCCCACTAGCATCCTCCCTGTCAACATGACATAGGCTAGGTGAGGTGATGAAAAGAACAGCGGATGGCTTTCCACCAGCCAACTGTTTTATTCTCTCTTTCAACAGACCTATTGGCTTGTGGTTAGGACAGATGGTTAAAAAAACCCCAGGGCTCTATTAACAGAATTAGGAACCAGGGGCAGGGGTCAGAGGATGTATTTCCCAGCCTCCAAGGTCAAAAAGTGAGACCACAATTCACCTCAGCAGCATACAATCCTTCACTCCTCTACCTGGGTCTGACAGTAGATCCCTGCCACTGCTCATCTCAGCTTTGGCAATGTTGCAGCTTAGAACTACCCCAAAAGTGAAGTGGCTACTAGCCCTATTCCCAGAAGCCTACTAAAAAGGGCAAAGCAGCTATGTGTATGACTTCAAGCACCAACCTAGGCATGAGAATACAACAGCCCCCACCAGCCTTCAGTCTGCTGCAGCTCTCCTTGCTCCACGTGAAGAATCTGCCATCCTATGTTACAAGGAACAAGAAAACAGAAGCCAGAAAAGGAGCCTGAGCAGCATCCATGGCTCCTATGGTAGGTATTACCCCTGTAGTGATGGATTTCAGGTAACTGCTCACTTTTGCTGTAGACAGACAGGACCCAGGTCTCTACAAACCACCCTGAGGGTCTCTTCTCCACCCAGCCTCATGCTGTGAAGCCTCTATACCCTCTTCCTTCCCCACATCTGACAGCCAACACTCACCAAGCGCCAACGTCCTCTGGATGGGAAGATAATCCAACTGAGCAGAGTGGTCTGTGGGATGTCTCTGCTACACAAATGGAAGCAACAAGGCCAAAGCTATCAGAGTTTGGGGTTCTCCAGTGCTGTGTGTGACACGAGGGGCAAAACTCAGAAGTCATGAGCAAGAGTTAGCCAAGATCATCCACAGAAAGGAGAAACTGAGGAGCTAATACTGTGTGTGCCCTGCAGGAAGCAAAAGCCTAGAAACAGATAACCTGTATTGTCCAAAAAAGGCAAGGCCAAGTCAAACTGACCGGTTTAAAAGGAGCAGCCTTTCAACAGGGGAAGTGGGGATGCAGGATAAAGACAGGGCTGGAGTGGCCAAGGATGCAAGGCAGTGAGGAAGGTGGAAAGCCTACCCCCAAGCTTTATTTTTGTCTTCCCTAACTTGGTGGGTTTTCCAATTGCATTCACAAGATGTATCTGAGCAGAGAGGCTCGAGGTGGAAAAGAGGGGGAGGAGGAGAGGAAGAGAGAGACTGTAAAGGGCACCACAGTGCCAAAGTGCAACAACATAAAAGAAAATAAAAGAAAAGACAGGACACTCATTCTGCACTCAGGGCTCATACCATGCAGTAAGAGGGGCGGCCGGGGCTGCTCCCCACCAGTAAACAGGGAGTTCGCTCGCTTTAGTAGATTGGTTTTTCAGCCCACAGAGTAGGGTTGCCAATGAGCAGTGATGTTCTTCAGTGAGACTGGCCGGTTGGGGAATGTGCTGCTACAGAACGGGCCTGTTAGCAGGAGCACCCACTCTCCGTTACTGGCTGCTCAGGAGGTTTCTCTAGTTTGATATCAATCACTGCAGGAGACAAGTGAAGGAAAACACCCGGTTCAAGGCAAAACAAGAAATAAAGAACAGAGAAAGGTATCAGTATCTGAAAAGCCTGTTAGGTTGCCCTTCTTGATAGGGGCAGGGGGTTTAGCAGAGCATATCCTGCCTACAGGATTAACTGCAAAACCCAGACTGTATATCTCTTGATATACAGTCTGGGTATAAGTCTACTTAGAGCTGACTCAGGCAGGTCTGCACACAAGACAGCCCTGTGTAAAAAAAGTATGGTATTTTAAATCCATGCAAATTTCTATCCTAAGTTTAAGTGGAGAAAGCAAAACTTGTGCTTGCCATTATAAATAGCTATGTATGTTTATACACAGACAATCAGTATCCTCAATTTACGACCACAGGTAAGCACCACACTACAGTGGCTGTTCCAGCCACATCTCTGCAAAACTCCAGTAAGGTTCATCCCCACAATGTGCCAAAAAGTCAGTTAAGCCCAACCTATCAAATGATAATTGAAAAATTCTACCAGAACAGGATAAGTTACTGCTGAGAAAGCAAGGATACTGTCTTCTTTGCTCTTCTCTGGTGTGCTGTCCATCCCAGGTAAGGCAGCAGCCACACGACGGAAAAGCTGAAAAGTGGTAATAGGAAAGTTGAAGGCTTGGCAGAAATAAAAATTCACCTTAAAACACACTGCTCTGCAGCAGGTCTTGGAGTCAGAGTTGTACAAAGTTGTTAAGTGGGTACTTTAGCAAGCAAAGCAATGAGTGACAAATGGCACAAGAATTTTACCTAAGAAATTTAGTAAATAAAGGCTTTATTAAAGCAGTTATTCAATTCCTACAAAACAGTTTTATTTTATCCATTTGTGCTTGGACAGAATATAAAATTAATCGGTAGCAGTTCTTGCAGGGATGTGCAGAACAATTCCCTCCTGCTCTAAGCAAGAATATCATTCGCCATTTCCAGCCTCAACTGCTTTTGCACACAGCAATGTCACACAGCCCAGCTCAGGACTTCTGATGACCTATCTCAAAACAGACCAAAGGTTTAAAAAGTCTATGGAATACCTGAGGTTTTACAGCCCATCTTTTCAGTTCACTCCTGCTGTGAACCAGCCATTTCTGAGCAGAACAGCTGGCTCAAGTGAACTGGTTTGAGCTATGAAGGATGTGCTAAGGGCTGGGAAGGGCTATCACAACCACCCCCAATAAAAACCAAAACCAAAAAACCCACAAAAACCCCACAAAAAAGAAACCCAGAAAAAGGTTTTTCGTAATTGTTCAAGTCAATGCTTAGAGCTCCTCCTGCTGACACGAATGCAGCAGCTAACACACTACGCACACTACCAGGCAGTTAGGTGAGAAGTGCTACACATAGGACAAGAGGAATCATCTGCTAATGATTATTTTCTCACAGTAGCTTGGCAGGGATTCCTCATCTACCCCTCCAAATTGTGTTATTTGGAAAACACAGCTGCTGAGGTACCATCCAGGTGCTGCAGTTCGCATCTTTTTTCTTACTGCAAACACCTGCCAGGCAAATAAAGCAGCTAAGTTAGAACCAGACTAGAGTGGTTCCTTGGTCTTCAATCCAGAATAGCCAAAAGAAACAAACCCAAAGTTTCCTAATAGCATTGCGAGGTGCTCCTAATCAGTTGATGTACAACAAACTGGTATGTTTCCCAGTAAACCAGCAGCACTCATTGCCCCTGCAGACCCCTGCACCTTACAGCTGCCTTACTCCCACTGTTCTGTCACACTTCAGGACGATTGCTGAACTAGTTTCTAGTTCAGGAACTATCAGATCACAAGCTTATAGCAAGAAGCTATGGATGCAAATTGAAATACAAGAAATCCTGCTTAATGGTAAGGAGCAAGACGCATTTTAGTTCATTGTTCATTCATATTGTTCAGCTGACACTGAACAATACAAGCAAATACCCAATGGAGCATGAACCCCAAGCAGAAGCATATGCATAGAGAGCAGTGAAGTACAAATTTCCTGACTTTAGAACAGAACACTGATCTACCTGTTTCACATTGTATCCAGTCTTTGCACTGGTCTCAATAAACATCACGTTCAGCTCTTTGGCTCTCTGTTCACCTTCTTCTGTGGTGATTTGCCTGGAAAAAGATGCAAACAAGCAGAAAGAACAGAGAAGAGTTAGAGATATCTGTAACTGAGCTGCTCTTCAGCAGTGGGCTGCTTCACCACCCTTAGAGAGTGCACAGTGCACCGAGGGAGACCTCAGAACCTCTGTGTATTTAGGTCCTGTAGCTACAAATGAATCAACCTCAGGTCAGTTACCCAGGGAATACCTGGACTTATGACTATTAATAACAGATGACCAGCATAGGATGAAGTTTGTGCAGTAGATTTGAGCCTCATTCACAGCATTCTCAAGGGAAGGAAGAAGCCCCACACACCACACCAGATACAAAAAGCAGTTTCCCAATAGAAAGGAGCTCCGTGAGGTTACAGAAAGGTTTCAGAAAGGCTCTAGCAGCAAGTACAGGGCAGCAGCAAGTGCCAGGCTGCTGGTAGTGAGCAAGCACCTGCAATTGCATCTCCAATCAACACCCTGTACATACCTGTTTCACATTATATCCTGCTTTAGCACTGGTTTCAATACACATCATATTCACTTCTTGGGCTTTTCTCTCACCCTCCTCTATAGAAACCTGTCTACAGTAATGAGAACAAATCACAGAAAAGAAAAACCAGAACAAAGAAAAATAGTCCAAAAATGATAAAAAGAAAACTGCAGGAAAAAAAAAAACCAGCCAACTGGAGCAACATTAACAGGGAAGTAAAATTTAACAGGCTGCACCAAATAAGAACAGTGCTATTTTTAGCTCAGCTTTTTGGCCTCAGAACTTAACTCACATCATCACTTTACCATAGGATGAATGGCTTCCAACACACTATTCTATTTCAAAAAATGTGACAAGGCTCAGGCTGACACTGTGTCTTTGTCCAGCCTTAAAAGGCCCAGTATTTCAGCCTCACAGAAATCTAACTCCCTTTTAAAAGAAAACCAAGGCAGCTTCTTTCACTGCTACCTGCACACAGACTGTAATTCCGAATTCTAGCCTAGACCAGGACTACTGCTACTTACATGAAACTTTTAAAATCAGGATTTCTAGTGCTACATGAACTCCAACAGTAGCTATGATTCAATATTCTGTTATTTTTAATCCTTATGGCAGTGCTGGACCACACTGCTTCATTTATGGACTACCAGGAAATACTCCAAGACTGAAATGATCCCATTTGGTTTTCCAGTTCCACATGAATCTGGATTTGGATAGAAATTAGAAAACCTCAGATCTAAATGTCAGCTTATTCAACTAGGGAGCTGCAGTTATTTCATGCTCCCAGGAGGGCAAAAGAGATACTAAGTGGTTAACACCCAGAACTGGCTCAAGTAGAACATGCTGGATTTTGCTCTTTCGCTTTTGTGCGCTGGTTTCAGAGATGAGACTGAGGTGAGGTCTTGTCACCTGGAATTCAATCCAAATCAGCTACACACGTTTTTATCATAGTTCTGAAGCTCTGAGCACCAAGTTTTACCACTACTTCTAAAGTGAAAGGCACTGAGAACGGCCTCCCACTTGAAGTGGGGAAAAGCCAAATAATTGTCAAGACTGAGGTGGTCTGCATGGAGGACACAGAACCCATTTCTGTAAGAACAACTGGTACAAAGCCCATACACAGTGGCCAGTCAGAGCCTAAGTTTATCCTTTTCCTCACTGACTCAAACCCCTTGCTGCTATTAGAATTGGCTATACTTTTCCTGCTAGGCATTGCAAACTGAAAACTAACAGCATGAATTGTGCAGGGACAAAGGACAAAACACATCTCCAGTCTGTGCAGCCAGGGATGCTGGGTATTGTCTCACATGAGCATTTGGACAACGCCAAAACCACAAGGGAAAAAAACACATCACAATACATTCTGAAGCAATATACGTACACTGCAGGAGTGAACAAAACAAGGGTTAGAATTTAAAACACGGCAGCATCAATGAATGAAACAGTCATTTTTATGTCCCTATCGGGTACATCAACCCAAGAAACAGAGGAAACAAACAGGCAGTTCAGATAATAGTGCAAGGTTGGTCTGAGAAAACATTAATGTTCCACCTGTAAGGCTTTTCAAGCTGCTAGCTTTTGATCAGAAATGTCTCATGAAAAGCCAAAGGATAAGGGTTTGATTTATAAGAGCTCACTTTGCTGAGAGACCCAGCTCTTCCCCAGTCCTACCTTTTTGAGATGCTTTCTTTTGCATCAGATAAAGTTTCCCCACCATTTCAATACTTCCCATGTCTTGTGACATATGAAGCCCACATTTCAGAGTGCCCGTGTACACAAAGATGTTTCAGTTTAAAGCACTAGGACTGTAAGGAACTGCACAGCTTACTCCATCTTCCCTTTGCCAATTACTACTGACACTAATCATTCAAATAAAAACCTTTCCTTATCTACACTCTTTTTGATGTCTTCAGAATGAAAATCTCCAAAAACATTAAGCAAAATTTTTACCAAATCAACAATCAAGAGAAGAATTTGAAATAGAAACACAGACTTCTAAGAAGCCATTACACTGATTACATTGCTTGAAGTGGTGTTGTAGGACTGAATTTTAAAAGCCAAATGCTTTACTATGTCCAATGTGTCCCAAAACATTCAGTCCATGTGATTTTAAGAGTCTAATTAACTTTTTATGTCTCCTGGGGAAATCTGCTTTTGCTAATTTAGTTTCCTCACACATCCACCACAACAGTTTCTGTTAGGTATGACATGAAATTTATAATCAAAGGGAAACCTTTCATACCGATACTGTAAAGTTCATGCTGCCTCTTGTAGCAGAAGAGGCTGTCCTGTAAACTTACAGCTGCACACAGAGTCATGTAAATAGGACCATTGAAAAAAGGTGTATTTACTTGCTTTTTCAAGACACCTTTCTGGCTTTATCTCAGCATGGAAAGAGAAATCAGACAAAATACACTATTGAGAAACATGGTATAAAGATACTTCAAGGATTTTTTTTTTTCAGGTTGGTTTGTTTTAACCAGAACTATTTGTAGAATAGCAAAAGGAAGTAACTTTGCATATGCTGAAGCCAGATATCTCAATTTCATGACAAGCTTTTTAAGCTTTGCTTAAATCAGCAATTGTTTAGAAGACAGACTAGTTGGATACTTCTTCGCTTTTACTGGTCAGGGCAGCAAGGCTCCATTACCTCTTGTCTGCCAGGTCAGTTTTGTTCCCCACCAACATGATGATGACATCGCTCCCTCTCTCTGTCCTAACGTCATCAATCCACTTGGAGGTTTGCTGGAAAGAATTCAAGTCTGTAGGGAAGAAATAAAAGGCAGTGCTGAGGATAAAATTGCTTTTCAGAGAGGGAGAATGCTATGCCTGTACTTATGTGCTTCTCCAAATCTCCCCACACCACATAGAAATGACCCATAAATTATTTTCTGCTCAGACTGAAAAACAGGGCTGGGGAGAAAGGGGGGGAACATTTCTAATGTTAATCATCTTTTTGCAGAACTTCTGGTTGTAACTTATTAGTTCTGCTAACATGTAGCATTTCAAATAATGAGACACCAAAGCATCACTCACTTGTAATGTCATAGACTACCACAGCAATAGTAGAGTCACGGATGTAGCTGGGAATGAGACTGCGGAAACGCTCCTGGCCTGCCGTGTCCCAAAGCTGCAGCCGAACCTGCTGGTACCAGGCCAGAGAGAGCACAGAGAAAGAGAAAGACAGCAAGAGAGAAGAGAAAGGAGGAAACTGTCCTTTAGAGAAAAGGCCATTTCTGGAATTAACTGTATGCAGCTCCATGTGAGAAGCTGAAGGCTGACCTTGTAATCTTGCCCCAAATATCCAAACATCACAGAAGTTGGCTTTTCTGACTCTGTGTGTAGATAATTTGCTTTAATTACCTCCTTTGATTGTCCAGATGTTGTGCTATTCCCAAAGAGGTTAAGTCTACCACCTCATTACTGACAGAAGTAGCTAATAAGTCATACAGAGCTGGTCTTCCTGGTTTACCCAAGGTTAAGCATGGGGCCTCCAAGGACTCCTAGGCTAGAGCGTCAAGACTTTTTGAGGCAATTCCCACAACAGACATGCAATTCCCTCAGCCCATACACCATGTGGTAAACCGCCACCCATTCTCCAGTATCAAGAATTCAGAAGATGGCAATCGGATTTTCACGCAAGATTAGGGCAATCAGTAACTTAAGTTCCGGCAGATAAAATGTTATACACCGTAGGCTTGATGTGACACAGAGGGCATCAGGTTCTCCCTTTCAGATAAGCACAAGAGTCAGAAACAAGCACAAATGCTATGAGAGGTACAGTTTGTTCTCAAGAGCTGTTCCCAAGCACAAACTGATCTACCGTATGCAATAGCTCTAAGGTCTGGTACCTGCCTATTTGAAAGGGCAATGGTCAAAACATGCCCAACTACCACAGTGAATGCTAAACAAAAGCTTTTCACAACTAGGAGTGATACCATTTCCTTCCAAGTCATTACCCCATGCAGCTAGCTCTATAACCAGTGCTACACTGCCAGAAAACAAGACTGCTGTTGGCATTCTCAACAGGCAGGAGTTTCATGGGAGGGCAGACACCGGTTCCCATCTCAAAGACACAAATTGGTCAGATGTGCTCACAAAGCCACTTGTTCAGCAGTGAGGGAGAGCAGCTGAGTAGCACAGAACAGCAGCTAATAAGGCAGCTTGCAGGAGACCGGCTACACGGGGGAACACAGTCTCAGACGGACTGATAATTGCTTTGTTTAGAAGAAAAATAGAAGCTGGACAGAGTAACATCTGCAAAGTGTCTTGCTACCAGCAAATTCAAAACAACATCTTATGGACTAGATGATCTTTTGAGGTCCCTTCCAACCCTTGGGATTCTGTGATTCTGTATGTAGATCCAATGCCCTGGGGCTTAAGGAAGATTAGGGCTTATAGTTAAAGCAATCAGCTCATGCTTCATTTTGAAGGTAGCCTTGATCACAGTAGCAAAGGTCAAGGTTCTTTAGTACCCCAAGCAACTCAGGGTGACAAACTCCAAGTATTGGAGTCTGGACAATACTACCCTTGTGCTGGAAGATCAGACTGATAATGACAGCTTCTGGCTCTTGCTTCTGGACTTTACAACAAGCTTCCACATAGTCCCTAAGACATTGCTGCTACACTAGACTATTCAGCCAGAAAGTTTACCAAGGTGGCGACTTAAGTACTCCAACCTTCAACTGCCTTCAAAAAGGCAGCTAGAGGAAGTACCACAGAGCTGGGCAAGAACCGGCCCTGGTAATCTTCCTGTAGTGAAGGGTAACACTATTTGAGGCCTTCAGCTATGCAGGTACCATGCAGGCATGCCTGAGGTGACCTGAGAAAGCTGCAGTGTTTCTGTGGCTTCTCATTTCTAGAAGTCAAAGTTTACATACACCCATTTTGGAGGGGAAGGAAACCCACTCAAACACAACAGTGTGCCAATGACCCCACCAGCCTGGAAAGATAAAAGGTCCTCGACCAACAAGAATTAACCCAGCCTATCTTAGAAACTAGGTAGCTTTGTTCAGAAAAGGGGCTGAGATGCAGTATGGGCTTTCCTCATGGATCTCTCCACAGGCCAGTAGTGTATTTACTTTTAAGCTGTTGAGCAACTTGAAATGATGTTTCTTTTTTTCTTCTCAGCTCCCCACATGCTAGGTAGCAGTTTTTCTCCATTAGTTAAGAGTATCTTGGCTTGTACTTAAGTATGTCCTATGGGACTGTCCCTATTTTACACTACTATGACCAGCAATAACTTACAGGAGGCTGTTTGAGGTTCCCAAACACAGTTAACACTAAAGACAATGCAAACATATAGCTCTTTCAGAGTGGTAAAGGAAACTGTGCTTTCCTAATTGCACTATAATGCTTACCATCACCATGCAATCAGAAGTACATGAGCATGTTCCTTCAGTAACACAAGAAAATCAAAAGCCTCTCAAGTCACTAAGAACAGAACAAAGAGCAGTAACAAGAAAAAAAATGAAATTATCTGAAAAGATCAGACCATTACCAAACTATGACGAGACCAGATAGCACTTGATTGGTTTTTGACATCTGGAAGCTGTTTATGACTGGCAGGATTCTTCCACCTGCCTGGATAAACAATACCTGTCACAACAGTGGGGAGAAAAGATGCCAAGCTCTGAAGCCTGCCACAGTGCCTCACCTTGGTGAGTTCCCAGCATCAGCCATCACATGCACATCTCAGCACACCCCAAACAGATCACTTTAGTTTTACATTAGTTTGCATGAAACCAGGAATCCTGCCAGAGTTAACTACTTAAGCTACAGGACCCAGAGAAAGACAATGTAATTATCTGCCCTCAGTATGCAACATAAATCCTAACAGAAGTCTATTACTTGTAAAGCACTTCAGTTAATCAAAGGGAAACAAATCCCTGGTCCATAAAGCCCCATGATAACCTAGAATTTGTGATGGAATAAAGGTGGGCCAGAGGGTTTCATCTGCACTATGTTCTTTACTTAGACTTTATCCACATGGTGCTGGTTCAAAGGTGTAAATCCTGTCTAAATAATTCTGCTGATACTGTAGCTTAAGGGAAAAAGCCAGATAAAGTGGAATCAGTTACAAGAAGTTATAATGAAATAACTGTATTCATATCTTCATATCTCATATTAAAACATTCATGCCAAGATTTACACAGTATTTCCCTTCTAAGCTCATTTGTTCTTTAGAAATTATGGTAGTTACATCTCTTTCAAGAGTTCTGTTGTGAGAGAACAAGAACTCGCATGAGTCACCAGCTCTCTTCTTCAATGAACTGGGGATCTTGAATCCTCCTAAGCTGCAACTTAGCTTTTATTTAAATGATTGTTGTACTATTTTACCTACTCTGACAGTGTTCCTTTGCTTTGGCATCTGAAGTTGTTACCTGTATTACCCCTCTAGTTATCCAGAAAGGAAAACACTCATTCTGAGGGCTTTTTTTAAAAACAAACAACAATAACAAACATACAAACCCAAAACCAAACCCCCAAACCAAAACTCCAAGCCAAAACAACACCCTCAAGTCCCCCACACAGACCAGAAAAACAAGAAAGCTTTTCAAAGGCTACCAATTGCCTGACATTACCATCAGCACAGACATATGAGAAATCACATACCTCCAGTTCCCCAGTTTCTGGATTATGGGATGGAGTTACCATTGGTTGTGGGGGAAGATGCTTAGCTACGTTCCCTCAGCCCATGAAACACTTACAGTCCTGGGGCCAATGGCCTATCTTAGCTCTTTTCAGATAACACCATCACTTCCAAACATAAAAGGTACATGTAAAAAGCAAAGTCCCTGCAGTCACTCCAGCTCAATACCTACTTGTAATGTCAAAGACAATGACAGCCACAGCAGAGTCACGGATGTAGCTGGCAATGAGGCTGCGGAACCTCTCCTGCCCGGCTGTATCCCACAGCTGCAGCCTGATCTGGGAAATGGAAAAGCGTAGGGGAAGAGGAAAGGGAGAAGAGCAGGAAAATGGAAAACAAAAACCAAACCTCAAGTGAAATAAAAATTAAAATTAAAAAAAAGGCAAAACAATGCAACGAAAGAAAAGTCAAAATGGAACAGAAATGTGAAAAGAGCCAACGACACTTCTATCCACATTCTCACAGCAGCCTCAGCCCAGCACGTCTGAGAAATCTCCCTCCCTCCACAGATCCATTAATAACTCACATATGCAAACACATTCTTCCATTTAATCACAAACCCAAGACATCCCTAAAAAAGTACCTTCTCACACCATCTGTTAACGGGGGAAATAAGCATACATACCTCAGTGCATCCTGCCATGCTAGAGCTCTGGCTATACTGGCCACACAAGCAGACTGCAGCCTACAGCTAGCTAGATGTGGTCACTTCCAACCATAAGGACATCACCCAGATACCGATTAGCTTACTGGAGAACCTGATGTGGTGATATAAATTAGTGGGGTATAAGCCAGAAGAGCAAACACTGGCTTATCTTGTGCTGAAATTCAACAAGCCTGGGAAGATACTGAGTCACAGAAAAGGAAATACCAGGTCTTTTAAGAATGAGGTTGCAGCTGTAACATGGGAGTGGCAGCCTGACAGCCAGGACTGCGGACAGGGTGTCTCGTGGCCTCAGTTCACTTAATGCCACAGGTTCCACTGCACTGGCCATGTGCTGGAAACAGCACACTTAGAGCCGCCCTTGTGGGAGGCTGCCGGAGGCAGTTTTGAAGAACCAAACTCCAGTATATTTCCCCTTCTTCTGGCTAGTACATGCTACACAGGCCACTGTTAGAGCTGAATGACCTAGCACAGGTGTATCTTCAGGATATATTATTTGGTGTAAGCACATATCGAGTACGCCAAAGCACACACTGCAGTTAGAGGCTCAGCATTCTTCATTTCGAGCCCAGCAGTCAAAGCCTATTGCAGAATACAGCAATAGCCATAGCTGAGAATTTATTTCAACATCTGAATCTTCTCAGCTTGTGTGCTTGTATTTGTCCCTCCTTTTATCTTCATTCAACACCTCTCCTTTGTTTATACAGGCTTTACAAGCTGTGGACCACTTACATAATCAAGAAACTAGCAGTATGCCCAATGAATATGGTATTTTTTGGATAGCAGGCCAGCAGGTGAATGACATCCTGACCTACACAGCCACAAGAAATCAAGACTACACTGCTGAAAACAGAATACAGGCATTCCAAGTTGCTTTCACAGGTGTCAAGCAGCATTTCCAGGATCTTTTTCTTCTGCTACTGCCAGTACCATTGAAGAATGTTATCCAAGCAGTTTCTCCCGGAGATTAAGCCAAGGTCCTTCCTAACAGTGAATCACTGGCAAGATGGCAGAGAAGCACTTGGGAAACTCACCACACACACTGGGCTGAGACTTCCTCAGAAGCAACAGACCCAAAGCAACACAAACGACTTCTACTGCACCACTGGTCCCTTCCTTCCCGCAACAGCATCACACTTCTTAGCCAGTAGTAAAACTAGCAAAAAAGGCAAGTACCAGCAAAACACGAATTAATGAAAAGACAAATACTGAAAGACAGGAAAGGGATGTGAGGGATCTCTTTATGCAAAGAAGAATCTCATGCAAGCTAAATCCAAAATTGTTTTATTAACAGTACATTAGAACTGTATTACAAAAGGAGCCTTCCTACAAGAAGAAACGACACCACTGCTGGTAATCATGAAAGACTTCCAGACCTGTAACTGCCTCGGCTCTGCTCATACCCAATTATACTGACAAACCCAGAGGCAGAGCTGCCAATTCTAGAGGCAAACTACGCTTAAAGTACATATAACAGACAGTCCATTCCTCAGGATATGGACATTAGCTTGCCCCAGTTTTGCATGAAAGATTTTTACTTCATTCTAGAGGTATCAGATATGAACAAATATTAGAAACAAGGAAAGCTGATCAGTGACAAAGGCTGTGCCTCTGAAGGCTGCTGTGGGATTTTAGCAGCTGTTGGAGGAACGGCCAGTGGAACAGTAACAGTACACAGTAACCACTGCTCCCAGGACTGCAGTTGCCATGTTCTCACAGAGATGCCTCACTTACCGTGCGGTCTTCCAGATACATTGTTTTTGACAGGAAATCAATTCCAATGGTTGCCTGGAAAGAAGAAAAGCATTAGGAACTGTAAGCTTCCTTCCAGCATCTGCAAATCAGAGCTGTCTACGCAAACTCTCAGAAATGTTCACCAACTTAGAATTAAGCTGCTGAAGTCATTTGCCTTCAATGCAGCTGATAACAACACAGCAATCTGAATACCTGCACCATTGTCATTTCATATCATTCTTCCAACGCTTCTCAACCACATAAGAACCTCCGAGTCTTGATTTTAGCCTCAGACATTCATGCATCTTAACACAGATCACATCTGAACTGGGATCACCTTCTCTTCTGGTCTACCACAATTCAGTCTGGTAAGAATTATCTCACTAGGAATATCCAAAAGGTAAAGCAAATTGCAGATATAAATTGTGGGCAACTGTGATGAAAGCTTAAAAGTAATGTTTATTCGGGTTTTCCATTTCAGAATGTGGTTCCTTTCCAGTGACATTCAGACGCTTCATTTCCCAGCTCCTTCCAGTCACGTTTCTATTGCTGCACAGCAATTCTGGTACAAAGACATTTAAAGTAATTTACCAAGCTAGCTATGCTCCCAGGCACTTAAATCAAGCAGATGTCCTATCATAACCCTGGGAACCAGGAGACAGGTTACTGATGTAACAGATTTTAGTACTTCAGACAGACTAGCTCCGGTCCTAACAAACACAGGGAGCATTTAATGTGTTCTGGAAGGTCTTCATCAGAATGTGAACCATTTAACATTAGAAGAGACCACAACAGTCAGTTTCTGTAGCAAGCAGCAGCCACGACACAGTTTGTAACAACTATAATAAGCAGATAAATCTACAAGAACACCTTTCCAAAGACAGTTCCAGTGAATGACTTGTCACCAAGAAAACAATCTTCTTTTCCTTTTTCAACTTAAAATAACCCAAATCTAAACCAGTAACATTTTCTGGCCTTAACTACAAGATAACACCCTAGTGTTATTTTCTTTAAAGATATTTGGTATTTCCTTGAAATACTGCCAACTGCTTTTGACATAACTAATTCTTCCTGAAATCTTCAGGCCTCTTACAAATTTTCAGCTTTCCATCTGCACCTTTTCATCTCTACCATACTCTTTCCATGCCAAGACTTCATCAGCTCCATCTACAGCCTTTTAGTTAAAAAAAGTAGTAATAATAAAGAAAAATATGCCATGCTGACTTCTTGCAGATCTATCTACACACTTCGGATTCAACCATTCCTACTTAAATGGAAAGCCTCTAAAGATGCCGGAGACCAAGAACAATCATAAGCATGTTTGTACCTTATTCATCCTGTTTCCTGAGACTCTCATATGCATCATAAGGCATCCTGACCCTTGTCTTCTCTGTTCACCACCCCATAAACTGATGTTTATCCCCCTTTTCCTCAAGGCTTCTCACACACATACAGGATCTAAACCTTGCTTCTTTTCTGTACATTGCACTTCCTGTGCATCATGTTAGACACTTGAGCTTAATTGTGAAGTCTCATCTGCATTTCAAGGCACATTCCAACCTTACAAATGATACTGAACTGACAGCTCAGGGGGAAATGTGCTTGGCCCTAACAGTTCTCACAGGCACAAATACTAATACAGGAGGACAGATTTACACACACACACACACACACATATACATACATACATATATATATATATATATATCAAAAACAAAACAAAACCCAAACAAATCAAAACCAAAAAGCCACGCTCAAAACACTACCACATACCTGGTAAGTATTGTCAAAACTGTCATACATAAACCTGGTGATCAGAGAGGTCTTCCCAACTACAAAAGAAGAGAAAAATTACTTTCAAGCAGCAGTGGGAAAAAAAAACCCAAACTACCACTGCTTTGGGACAATGAATCAGAACAAAGCTGCCAATCTAAGGCCATTTCCCAGCCACCCCCTCCTGCAAAATAACAACATAAGAAAGTCATTCACAAAATGACAGAACTATGTTAAACCAAATCAATCTCAGTAGGTCAAAAATAAATCATGACAATCACTTGATCCTCAAATTAGGTATGTTGTGATGCATCTGACAAAGAACTATTGGTTTGCTTTAAGCAAGCAATAATCTGCTTTGTTACTCATATTTTACTACTTATGTAATCACCAGGTCTAGGACTTACAGGCATAAACATCAAACCAATACACAGTGATGCCCTGGACACTGTTCAGCTGCCTCTGGCTGGATGGAAAAGCAACATTCAAAACTTACATCCTTTCTTCACAATGAGATTTTAGATACAAAATAAATTTTGGTGGCTTGATTAAAAACTTTACATTTGCATTGCCAAATATTATCAAAAGACAAAGCCCAGAACTGACAAGAAACAGGAACTAAAGATAAGAGCTCAGATTCTCTCTCAGGAAGCTGGAGGAAGCCAAGAAAAATTCAAAGGCCATGGATAAAAGAAGAGGGTAAACCACCTATAAAGGTTGTGAAATTGTAAGCACTAGGGAAGGTTAAAAACGGGTCAGTCAAATATCTGTCGGCATACCCCTGATCCCACCTTGGTAAGGAATGGGAATCTATACAACTCCTGGAAATACCTCCAAGACCTACAGCTCTGGGACCGAGAAGGGGGGAAGCAATAAAAGATCTAAAGAGAACAATGCCACCATTTCAAGAAAATGACACAACTCATCCATGTATGATGAAGGCAGGGGTACAAAAGAGAGTCAACTTCAGGTAAAATTAAAAAACCGAAGCTCTAGGCAGCAGCCACACCGCACAACCACCGCTGTTTGGCCGTTTATTCTCCCTCCGGTATTGGCCACGCAGCCGGTGTGGACACGGCCAGAGATACAACCCCCGGGGCGGAGCAGCAGCAGCCCAAGAGCCCCCCCACGGCCACGACTCCTCCCGGCCCCGCCAAACCCCGCTGCGGGCGCACTGCGGGCCGGCTCCGGGAGAAGGCCCGGCCCCGGTCAGCCAGCCCCGCGGGGAGCTAGCGCGGTGAAGACGGGAGCCCCGGGCGCTCGCCAGGCCCTCGCCTCCCCACGGCGGAGGCGCAAGGCCGGAGGCCGGACCACGCGAGGCCGCCTCTCCCTTGGGCGGGCGCCCTCTGGCAGCCGCCTCCCGCGTGGGCCCCGGCCGGCTCGCTGCCGCCTCCCCCCTCAGCAGGGAAACGCGCCTGACGGCTCCGCCGCTGCCAGACCCTCACGGCTCCCCAGCCGGCGGATCCTCAGCCCCCTTCCCTGAGGGCCTCGACCGCTCTCTGCCCCCCACACACGCTCCGAGCCTTCATCGGCCGCTCGCCGCAGCGGAAGGCCCGTGACGGCTCCTCACCCCCCCCACACCCCCCAGCGCCAGGCCGCAGCCGCCCGGCGCGCCCCCGCGCCGCTCACCGCTCTGCTCGCCCAGAAAGACGAGCTTGAACTTCCTGAGCGGGTTCCCGAACTCGCCGCCGCTGCCGGGCGCGGACATGGCGGCGCGGGGGGGCCGAGCCGGAGCCGTGACTGAGGAGCAGCAGACACCGCCGCGCACACACCGGCACCGCCGCCGCCCCGCGCGTCACTTTCAGTCGCGTCACGGCCACGTCACCGCGCACCGCCCGCCCGGGGCGGCCGGTTGCCATGGCGACGGGAGCGGTCGGCCCTGAGGCCTGGGCCTGGGGCCGCGTCCCCCCGCTTTCCTCCCTCCGCACCCGCCCGCTTCAGGCTCCCCCGCGGCCCCGGGAGCACCACACGGAGCCTGCACCGGGCCACTGGGGCGGGTTTATTGGTAACGGTGTCACAGAGTATTGCAGCACGCAGGCAAACGACAAACACGCTGATGACGGTGGGCTCCGGCCCACCCTCTCCGTCCCTTCGCTGGCAGCTGCGGCGGAAGGAGGTGCGGGCACCGTCCCGCACGCAGTCGGGCTTTCCAGGGTACCGGGAGGAGGTGCAGCGGCTCCTACCGCCCCAACCAGGGCTTGGAGCAAGGAGCCTGGGGAAGGAGGTGCAGCTAGGGGAACACATGGCAGGGTCTGCACCGCGTGTGGTGCAGCGGGGAACATGCTATGGGCATCTATGCCCCAAACCAGGGCGGGTGGGACAGGTGGCTGTATGTGCGAGCAGGCAGCAGCTTAGCTTTCCTCTTTGTCAGCCTCCTCCTTCTCATCTTCATCGTCTTTCTCCCCCTTGAGTTTTTGGCGAGCAAATTCCTCGATGACAATGTCCTCCTCGCTGGAAGGAGAGCAGAGTGTGGTGAGCATGGAAAGGTGGCCATGGGAAGCCCGCTGTTGGGCTGCCCGGGGTGCATCACAGTGAAGAGGGCAAAATCTTAGAAGACTGAGACTCCCTTTTTACAAGGGGTCACGTGGAAAAGACAAGGAGTAATGGGCACAAGTTAATCCTGGGGAGATTGTGATGGACACAAGGAAAAATTTTCCCAACGAGAACAATCAGCCGTTGGAATGATCACCCCTGAGAAGTGGTGGAGCACTGGACACTGTTAAGATTTGCTGGGACAGGGTGTTGGAATATCTAGACTAGGGCATTTTTTGCTTAGGAAGTTGGACCAGATAATCCTTGAGGTCCCTTCCAACCTGGAATTCTATGAAATTCCTGCTGACACCCAAACACCCACATCCTAACCCTACTAGGGGATAATGCAGTGCTCACCCACACACTGCAGGGGACAGCCAGGTCACTGTGCCCCGCAGCCTGACCTGAGTACACAAACCCAGGGCAGATCGCTGGCTTGACTGTGAGTGTGTGCGACTGGAGGAGCTGGGCTCCCACCTGCGACTTTCACCAGTTTTTAAGGACAATATAATGCATTGTCAAGGGGAAAAAAAAAAGAGAAGGAAAAGAAATTGAAGTGGAGACAAAGAGATTAGTTACCTTCTTGCGAAAGGCAAGCAGCAGATGACATCAAGGGAGAGCCACATAATGAGAAGTGGACAAAGAAAACGGAAAAAAAAAGAGTCAGCAAAACTGATTCCAAAAGCTTGAGAATGTGAAACCACTTGACAAAATTCTACAGGGAGTGGTGGTGGGGACAGGCCAAGAGATTTCCTCCTCTGGAAGTTTAAATGTCCTCGCTGAGCTGGGAAACTGATAGGCTTTGGTGTGAAAGCCTTGCACTTGCAGCCTGAGTTTCCAGGCCCCAAATCCCAGTGCTCATGTCCTGTTGCAGGGTGTAACCAGAGACGAAAGCAGCCTTTAGGGGCTTTGCAGGCCAGGGCCAGCTGTGGGGCTGGTTGGTGGCTGTGGCTGCCAGGCATGGCTGCCAGGAATGGGTTTGGCATGCTGCAGCTTCCCAGAGGGAAGCAATCCCAGCTGTGGCTTCAGCTGGAATAAGCTCGTGTGGTGGGAGGAGGACTCTGGCAGTGAGGAGTGCATGAGGCCATAACCAACCCCACTTCCAGCAGCCCAGGGACCTCAGCGTGGGGAGGATGGGGACCAAGGCCATAGGGGACATAATGTCCAATGGTAGCACTTGTGACTGGGAGACACAGCACTGCCAACTGCTTCCAAGCGACAAGGCAAGGCCTGGGCTTGCTGCAGAAGATGCTGCGTGTTTGGAGCAAGGAGAGTTGTAAAATAAGCCCTGAAAATTTGCAGAGCACATGCCAAGCCCAGCATTTGAGTCCTCCTAGACTGTGACAATGCTCCTGCTGCCTGCCACTGTGGGGGGTGTCATCCTGTCTGCTGTTGCATGGGGGCTTCGGGCTTTGGGGCCTGGATGATTTAATCCAAGGGTGTAACCTCAAACTGGAATGAGGCATCACATCTATTTGTGATGGGTCTCTGTGGTTTATGTGTCAGAGGAAACACTGGCCTGAGATATAAGAAAGTGTCTCTTTACCTTGGCTTATCTGTACTCCATTGATAAGCACAGCACAGGGAGGCAAGGATTGGAAGAGAGACAGATGTTAGTTAGTACAGAAAGGACATTTCAACTAACATCTCTTCTTAATGCTCAGGTGTGTTTCTGCAAAGAGCTATTGGGATGGGTGGCAGCTGCTCCCACACTGGTCCTGGACAGAGGCTGCCACACAGCTGAAGGAGCTCTGCCTGTCACACAGCCACAGTCACACAGTCCCATTGCACAGACGCACTGCTTTTACAAATTACCTCCGAATGGGGACTGCCTTTTCCTCCCCTGTCAGCAGCATCCAGGCACTACTTACCATCCGCAGGCTTTGGGTGCATCAGGATGACAGGCAGCTCGACACCAACATCACTGGAAGGGAAAACACTTGTTTCAATAAACCCACCCAGTGCCACATCATGCTCAGCCCCACAGGCAGCTCTCCCCTTACCTGGAAGTGAGATCCCCCAGGATGCTGTGGCAGCGGGAGAGAAGGGACAGAAATCAGCCAAAGCAGAGGAAGGGAGTATTAGACTTTGCTTTATAATAAGGTAGAAGATGATGTATAATAGGGATGAAGGGCAGAGATGATGGGGCCGGAGGAGTGGGAGTCAGAGGACAGCACAGTTCCCAGCTGCTCCACGGTCCAGGGAGGAGGGGAGGGGCCAGTGGCGTGAGTCCCTTTGTCATCTGCCCAGTGGTAAAAGATTCCACAGCACAGCCCAAGAGGATATTCCCTGACCTCGCGCCCGCAGAGTCTCACCCTCCTCGGGACACCACCAGGTTGACCTTCACTTTGTAGGATACCAGGATGCCCAGCACCTCCTTGTCCATGCCAGGTCTCAGGCTAGGAAAAAGGCAGAGTGGGGTGGTGAGGTGGGCAGTGCTGCCCGCATACCCTGTCTGCTCCCCTCCCCAGCAGCTCCCAGGGCTGTCTCTGTACCCCGTTTCATGTGGGTGCACTGGGGTTTTAGCACAAGAGGACAACACAATGTGGCAGGAAAAGAGAGGCGAGGGCAGGTCATTTGGCTGAAGTCACAGAGCAGTTTCTGGAGGTCACTTGAAACTTGTGAGCTGGGATTTACTCCTGAAACAAGACCTGATGCAACTGTGTAGAGGGATACAGGGGCTTTGGACAATGGTTGGGACTGGGAGGCTACGCCTCTTCTACAAGATGGAAAGGTGGGTCTGTGGTCATGTCACAGAATCCCTACATTTTCCAGCTGGGTGGGCTGGGTTCAGGCACAAGAGGTGTGGGGGATCCTTGGTGGGAGCCCAGAGCATCCTGAGCAGTGGGAAGCTGCCAGGCTCAAGACAAGGCATGGGTCCAGCTGTGGTGAGGAGCAGGGGGAGCCCACCTGGCTCTTACATGGTAGTGGAGGCCAGGTTGGTGTCCTCGTGCTTGAGCTTGCCATCGAGAGCCAGGCCTCTCTTCTCACGGTTGGCTGAGAGCAAGGGGGTGACGGAGTACGTTTTGGAGAAGGTGGAATTGGCCGCCACAGTCTCACTGGAAGGGGTTGGAAAGGAGAGCTCAGAGCCAGCACCAGCCTGGTGGGTGCTCAGCACTCACTGGGGATATTAAACATCGTGCCAGGCACCCAGGCAGAGCCAGACATCCCACCCTGCCCTCCCCACGCAGCTGCCTGGGCCTGTTTCCTCCTTTCATTCCCGTGTACAACCACTTCTTTTTTCTGTCCCCCACCTCTGCCCTGGCCCTCCTCATCCTCAGAGGTACAGAGGCTGTGGCTGGCCTCAGACATGCAAACTGAGGAGAGGAAGTGGCCGGGGGCAGCTGTGCACTGCCCCCCAGGGACCTGCCCAGCCAACACTCACTTATGCTGGGGGCAGAGCATCCACAGCCTTCCCTCTCCTCCGCTTCCTCTGCATCTGCTCTGCTAACCCTGATATTTCTGCTGCCTGATGTAAAACCATCACTCTCCCCTCCTCCTCCTCCTCCTTTCTCTTCCTCCCTCTGGGTGTGATGCTGCACCATCCCCAGCCCCTTTTTACTTACTTTATCTCCTCAGTGCACACAGTCTTCGTGTATTTATCCAGAGAATAGAGGACCACATCTGTGATCTGCTCAACTGAGGAAAGACAAGCGGGAGCAATTTTGGTGATGTGGCAGAGGTCCCCATCTGTGACAGGGAGGCCGGGATGTGGTGGGTGCTGTGCCCCTCCTGCCCCTCTCACCTGTGATCTTAATTTTTTTCACGATCTTGTTGGTGGTGTTGTTGATGTTGACGGTCACATTGATGGGGTCTCCATGGTAGTAGATCTGCAGGAGGAAGAAGATTGGTTGTGTGATCAGGCATCCTGGTCCCCATCCTTGGGAATGCACATGGTGGCACGAGCCAAGGGATAGGCTTTGTACTGACCTCCTTATCCAGGGAAGCTTCGAGGTGTAGGGGCTTGTCAGACATCATGAACTGCCGGGTGGTCTCCGACTTTGGGGCTGGCCCCGTATTCAGAGGTGCAAACTGGATCTTGCGGATGATCAGGCGCACCGAGTTCCTGCGGGACAAGAAGCTGTCACCCCCAGTCTTCTTGGAAGGAACATGTCAATACAGCCTTCTAGGGGGGCACTTTGGCCATCTTTGGGGACATCACAATGTATCTAGCCAAAGGATGCAAGCTGCAGCCTGCTCTTAGGACGTGTTGGGTGCTGACATGTGGATCACTGCCACTCCTTCAGGTGAAGTACCTCACCCAAGCACAGCACAGGCTGACGGCACATCCTTGGCCCAGCTCCTGAGATGGTTACCGCAGAATGATCCCATGGTTTGGTTTTAGGGTCATGGGGCAGGAAAGGGATCCCTTGCAAATACCTCTTGTGAATTTTCTCCTCCAGATTTTCAGCACAAAATCCTTTGACCTCGAAGTCCACACCACAGGCCTGTGGGGACATGTATGGTCACTAAGCAGGGGGAGCTCAGAGCTACTACTCCTTTCTCCACTGCAGCCCTGGAGATGCTGGTCCCAAGTCCATTCATCCTTCCTCCCCAACCCTCACCCATGGGCCATATTGCCATGGAAGAGAATCAGTTCTCATTTTTTGCACCCCACAATTTAACCTTCTGCCAGGGGGAATGGGTCCAGGGACACGGGTCAGGGACAGCAGCTCACCTTTCCCACATCTTCTGGCCCTGGCTGGAGGGTGACCGAGCAGGGCAGGTTGGTGGCAACCTGGGCAGAACAGGGAAAGAGAAAAAAAGTGAATAAAGAGTGTGCCCAGAGATGAGCCCTAGTGCACACCATGGGGGGGGTGGGTGTGTGATCAGGAAGGGTAGAGCATCCCCTACCTCAAAGGTGAAGGGGTAGGCATTCTCCCCAAGCTTCTTCATCAGCTTCTCCTGCAAAGGAGTGAGGGTTTTGGGTGTCTGGTCCGGCACCGGTGGGAAGATCTGGGTGGTGAGGACATAGAGGTCCTTCCTGAAGGTCAACCCGATAACATCAAGGTCATCTCGGCCATAGCGAAATGCGCAGGTCAGCGTCACATACACTGAAGTTGGATGGAAACAGAGAGGAGCAGGCTTAGGAAGAAGGTAAGATAAGCGGGAGGCATGGGGAAAGCGTTAAATAAAGAGGAAAGAGAGGAAAACTACTTTAATATCTCTTCAGCAGACATAGGACTGTTTTCAGAACCTGGACCTCAAGCGCTAAGTTTACAGATTCACTTGATTTACAGATTAACTTGATGAAGTTAACACATCTTTCTGCAAGGCACAAGTGGCTTCAGAGCCGGTGCCCCAGGCAGAAGAGACAAGAAGAAAGAGGCAGCCTTCCCCTCCAGGTCAGCTTCCAGGACCCTGATGTACAAGGAGCTGTAGATGACCCTGTAGACATGGCAGCTTTAACCTGACTCCAGTCCCAGGTTGCTGAGGAGCTTTGCACTGGTCTCCATTTCTTCCCTTTAAAACGTGGGGTTTTCTGTATTAATACCTTTTCTGTCCTTTAGGTACTCCGGGTCGATCAGGCAGACACCATCTGCAACCAAACAGGGAAGAAGGGCTGGTGAGCTCAGCTGCCTGGGCAGATCCATGCAGAAACACAGCACTTCCTAAATTCCAGCCATCTGACCACCAGCTGGGAAGGTGACCAAGCGTTGCCTGTGCTTCTCTCTCCATGAGAGGCATGGCTCCACTTACCTACAGAGTCCACTGAATCCACATGGTCCACAAAGTCTCTCTTCCCCAGGTAGAGGGATAGCTGGAGGCAGCGCATGGTTAAAGGAAAGAGGGAAATAGGTAAGTGTTTGCCATTGAATTAGCCAAAATTTTCAATCTTTGAGTTGTGTCATGGGGCTCATTAACCCTGCTGATAACATGTTGGACCAGGCCTTGCATTTCAATGCTCATATAGTTGGGGGTTTTTCATCTCTGTTTTGAAAAGCGAGCCCTATGATGGCATCAGAGCAGGTATAGCAGGAGTCAGTCAGGTTTCAAAGGGAAGGGAAACCCAGCCTATGTCTTATCCCATGGGCAGAGCCGCCTCAAAGGAGCCCCAGCACAGCCCGCACTTAGGCTGACTCACACCCAGGGATGGAGCACATGATACTCTGTGTGCATGGACTCACCTTGCTGTTGGGGCTGGTCTTCTTGAACACCCTGCAGAGGAAACACAGACAGACATGTTGGGAACCCTGGATGAGGCTGGATGAGGTGGCACATCCCAGTCCCAGGACAGGGAGGGAGGGGGATGGCCATTTTTCTCCCTGGAGCAAGGAGGAGTGGGCTTCCCTGCAAGCCTGCAAGCATGGTGCATCTCCAAGACCTGTGCCAGAGCACGCACAGCATGTCCTGCCCTTGGGAATTTTGGTATCCTGCAAATCCAGAGCAAAACCCACCCCATTCACCAGGCTACCCAGGTAAATGTCATGCTCCTGAGCTCCATGCATGGCTGTTGAGGAGGGGGTGCATTACCCGTCTGTGTCTTAAGAACAAGTGAGAAAGCACCAACACACAGAAGAAATGAGAATGTGTTTTGTTGGCTCTACAATGGCTCACTCAGTCTCTCTACAGTGAGCTCACGTATTGGCCCATGAGGGGAGCCAGGGGGTTCCTTTTCTCCCTCTGCTCCTATCCCGCAGCACACTCTGCTCCATCCCAATTAAAACAAATCAAACAAAACACTTACTTTGCTCCGTCTGCCATTTTAAGTCAGTGGCTGTGCAGGTGGGGATCTGTGGGGAGACGGAGGAGAGGTGCTGGGTGAGGCGGTGGGGAAGGGGCAGCTGCAGCAGGACAGAATCATTCATGTGCTAACACACTTGCAGAGCGCTGCTGGGCCTTTTGCCTTGGCGGAGCTCGGATGCTCCAGGTTCAGCTTCGAGCCAGCACATGAGGCACACAGTAGTTCTGTGACCCAGTGGGGCAGCCAAGCTGAGAAAACCCCTTCCCCCTGCTCAAAAGGCAGTGAAGAGGAGGTGGAAGAGAAAAAAGGAGAGCAAAGCTCCAGGCAGGCAGGCTTCAGAAAACAGGAAGCTCACAAGTGACTCTGAAGAGAGCAAGATCAAGTCTGGAAAAGGCAGGAAAATGAGCAAAAGAGCTTACAGAGTTTCAATTTTATGAATTTCTGTTGTCTGCAAGAAATTGGTGGCATGGCTGAACAGCAGGAACAGGCTTGTTTTGTCCCGTCGCTCACCAGTGAGTGAGGAAACCGTAAGCAGAAAGGTCAAGGGCACCTTAATGTTCACCCTGTGGCCAGGGGGATTCTCAGGGTGCATGGCCCCAACCCACAGCCCCTCCATCCCCGTTCCTGGCTGGCAGTGCCAGGGATGGCTCCAGGAAGGCAGCTCTTGCAGGTCTGTCTTCACGCTGCCCAGCCCCGCCCAGTGGTGCTGCCTGTGTTTTGGTTGCTTGAGCCTGTTGTCCAGAATTGAACCGTAACTATCACACTGATCACCAGCTGATCACTGGGATATTAGGTGGGATGAACTCAGCTTCTTAAAGTTAGGTAGCTCTTGACGTTAGCAGAGCTTAAGCCCAGGCAGGATTCTAAGCCCCAGGGGCACGTGGGCACATTGCCTCTTTATGCAACCACAGGGATGCTGAGGAGAAAGAAGTTGATACAGGGAGGAGGAGATTATCCTCTTCCCCATGGGAAAACAAGGGATTAGTCTCAAACATAGGATCTTTGATGCCATCAAGTGCTTCAGGATGTGAAGCTTGGGCATACTCACCTGCACGGTTTCTTGGGCAGCAGCAAGAAAAGTTGTGAAGGGAGTGGGAGCAGCAGAGCAGTGCCACAGGCTCAGCCTTCTCCAGAATCCAGGAATTGGAGATGGAGTGATGAAAGGTGGAGGAGAGAAGAGCTGAACTCCTCCTCTGTATCTCCCAAGATCCAGAGGGGGGACTTGTCCCCTCCTATTTTGCTAAGCTCTCTCTTGCTGCTACTGAACCCCTTCACCCATGTCCTCTGGCTCGACCAACACTGAAATCCTTTTGGCCACATTTATCTCCCTTCAGCCCCAAACCATGCTCCTTCCAGCCCCAGTCCAGCACCAACGTCCCTGCTGCCAAGTGTTTGACCAAACAGCACAATCAGTGTCCCAAAGCACCTGCAGGGCCCAGGCAGCAGATCAGGCAGCACTCACCTGGCAGGTGGACAGACAGACAGGCACACAGACGCTCTCCTCTTCCTCTCCCAGCCCGTCCTGCTGTCACGCAGTCACAGCAGGCTGCTCCCAGACCTGAAGCTTCTTATACCCCTCTGATGGTCCCTCCCCTGGCATCTGATCTTTGGCTGGAGATGCAGGGGCGTGTGTGTACCTTGGGAGAGGTACTTGCAGGAAGAATCCTATTAGTTTATTAGTTGGAGAGACACTCCGTAAGTAAGAGTGAGCTATAAATACAGCTTCTGCCGGAGTCCTGAGAAAGCCGCTTATGGAGATTGGCAAAGCAGGCTTAGGAGCAAGGTGATGGTAATTGAGGTGGAAGCTCTGCTCCTGGTGGGCAGGGGCAGATTTCCATGGTGACTGTCTACAGCTGCTCCCATGGCAATTGGAGCAGGGCCAGCCCTGGGCACAAGGGTGGATGGAGTTAGCAAAGACGGATGTGCCCAGCTTTATCCCTCCCTCATGCACTTTGCTGGATGGCCAACTGATGGACAGGAGGTGCAGGCAGCTTCTTGCATGGCCAATGTGCCCATGTGGCTGGTCACCTAGACGTGATCCACTGTGGTCCAGGGCACATGGGACGCCCTTGCTACAGGGATGCTGCCGTACAAGATCAAAGACACACATGAGGCTCGGGGCTGCAGTGGCAGCTCCCACACCAGGCTGTTTTCCCCTGCAGGCAGCAGGAAGGGCCAGCCATCCCTCAGTGGTGGGACACAGACCTGTCACCATCCCCCAGCACCTGCTCAGGCAGCCTGCTCAGCCCCACATCATTTCATAACACCACAGGCTGTCCTCACCTGACCCTATTAGCACATCATTAATTCAAGGTTTGCTGCTGCAGATAGAAAACTCTTGAAAGCGCAGAGTGGATTTGCCTTATGCCAGCCAGGAGAGAAGCATTCCTCACTACTGTTCTTCCTTGGCTGCAGCCAGTGCAGGGAATCCCACTCCTAGAGAGGTGGCTGCAGGATGCTCATGGATGCTGCCCCTGGGGACAGAGCACAGTCTACAAGGGCAGCCCAGGGCAGCCTGCAAACTGCTCCAGCAAGGCCCCTCTCATCTTCCTCACCTCCAGCATCTCTCAAGCCCTTGCCTGCTTAGCCAGACCCTTTATTTTGAGCACACACTTGGTCCTGGCTCAGACCCCAGGGCTGAGCACTGAGGTCAGGATGCCCCTGCTCACGGCTGTGCCTCAGGATGGAGACACAGCCATAATCACCTCCCTGCACTCTGCATCAGCCTAACAACCTTCATCACCTGGGTACCAGCTCCTCTCAAACGCAGCCCACCTGTGTCCCTATTCCTATGGGCCGCTGGTAGCCACCAGGAGCCACCAGGACACGCCAGCCCCACCAGCCCCACTGCCCAGGGCTTTAGCTGTCACACATGTTGCGCAAGGCCGGGACTTGTGATCTCTTTAATTGCACACAGGAGAGCTTCTTAGTTTGCAGCTTAGCGGGTGCTATTTCTGCCAAGGTCAGGGGGACACGTGAACTGTGACCTCCCCGCTAGCGAGTGGAAGAGGAGGAGGCAGCCCCACCTGGACACTGGGGGGACAGTGAAGTGCCCACCCCTAGCCCCATGCCCCGGGCACCTAATCCTGAGCTCTCTGTTTGCTGCTCTTCATTAGCCTCTTAAGGCCCCTGAGACTGGTGCTGTTCACAGATGCTGTGGCCACAGCGTCAGAGCATGGTGAGGTTGGAGAAGAGATTTCATCACAGGAGGCTTCAGCTCGGTTTAATCCTGACTGAGTGGATTCAGCCAGGGAGACCTTCCTTGCCCGTGTGGGGGGAAGATATTTCCCCTCCCCAAGCCAGTGGTGAGGCAGACAGGCCACATCCCTTCCCTTGCACTGTGCTCTGAACCAAGCACAGGGGAAGGAAGCTGGGGGATGCAGCACCTTGTTAAAAATAATAGGGAAATGAGAGAGAGCTTCTTCTTTTTTCCTGTTTAATAAATGGCCAAAGCTCCTCTCATATGTCTCATCCCACTTGTCCCTCCAGGTCTAAGTGCTGTGTGATGCGCAGCTCAAACATCTACTTCCAGTGGGGCAGGACACCAGTGGTTGTGGGGATGGTAGAGCTCATGAAGGCCCAGGTTTAACCCTGGCCTCCAGTGCCCTGAAGTGTCCTGCCTCCCCAGGGAACAGCCATGGAGCTTCCCACATCTTTCCCACTTTGCCTGCAGGGTCTGTCCTCTGAATCATGGACTCAACCAGGTTGGAAAAGACCTTTAAGATCACCAAGTCCAACCTTTACCCCTACACTGCCAAGGCCACTGCTAACCCATGTCACTGAGGGCCTTGTCTACATGGTTTGTGAACACTTCCAGGGACGATGACTCCAGCACTGCCATGGGCATCATGTTCCAATGCCTGAAGGGAGCCTGGGGGGAGCCGGAGCCACCCAGCAAGCTGGCACTGGTGAACCCACATTGCCTTCCAGTATCCAAGTGTCCCCGGTGCTGGTAGGGCTCCCTGAGTGCTGGTGCATCTGGCGACGTCCCGGCTCAGCACCTGGCACCGCACACCGCAGCCACCTTACATAAACACAGCCAATGCTGCTGATTCCTCAAAGCCCCTCAGAGCTCCAGGGCTTCCTCCCCTGATCCAGCTTAGGCGGCACAGACGGCGTTAATCCGAAGCCAGGCACCTCCGCGCTGCGGGGAATTACTGCCGCTCTGTTAAGTAACAGAGCAGTGCTGGTGGGAGCAGGTCTCTGGCAGGATGTGGGTCTCCGGCAGGAATGAGGGCCTGCTGCTGCCATCTCTGCACAGACCTGCCATCACTGTGCGTCCCCATGGCAGGCACTGGCGAGAGGTGCAACCACTGCTGTGTGGCCCAGAGCCTCCATCCCAAAATCAAGCAGGCTGCCCGACTTCTCACTAGGCTCTACCACTGGTTCGTCTCGAGGCTGGGAGCCCGGTAGGAAGCCTTAGCAGGGGCTTTAGCCGTGTCTGCACCAGTGGGCTGGTGGCAAGGGACAGTCCCTTTGCATGGCGCATGGCTCCTGATGCCAAGAGCAGCAGACAGCCAGGAGCATGGTTTGGCAAGGGCACTGCATCCTCACCCTCATCCCCACCTGGGACGAGCCCATTGTCCTGTCTTCATTCAGAGCAGCCCTCATGCTCCTGAGTGCTCTGGCAGCAGACAGTGCTACTTATCTGTACTTAACTTGTGCTAATCACCCTAGCAGCAGCAGCGCATCCCTCATTCACTCCTTGCCACAAGGCGCAAAACCGCTGGGTCTGTACGCAGGAGGTACCAGGGGGGAATCCCGGTGCTGGTTACAGCCCTGTGCTGCTAGGAAAAGCCCCCCTCCTTCCTGACACCTTCCCCGGAGCCCCCAGACCCCACTTCCCTTCTGCCTGCAGGCAAGGCACACACACAGACAGCGTGACATGAATGCCACTGTGGGTGCCTGGCTCGCTTGGCCACCCGATGCCCTCAGCATCTCTGCCTCCACGCAGGCAGCAGCCAGCAGCAGAGCTCAGCCCCAGTGCAGGCAGCAAGGTTTCCAGCAGTGGGCAGCTCAGTCGCTGCCTGCAGGCTGCCTGCCCGCCCACCGCCCCAAACACACTTCAGGGGCTTGCTGTTGTCCCACACCACTGCCTGTCCCTTCTCTCACGGTCCTACCCAAAGGACTGGGCTCTGCCCCCCGCTGCCCCTTACCCCAGGATACGATGAGCAGTGGGGGGCTGCTCAGGACTGCTCCTTCCTGCGCCCGGCCATGCTCAGGCACAGGCTTCCCCCTGTAGCGGGGCCGGAGCTGGAGGAGGAGCGAGGAGGCTGGTCCTGGCCGTGCCGAGAGCACAGAAGGAGGAAGAGCGCGGCGGCCGCCGCGGTGGCGAGCGAGCAGCCCGGGGCACGGAGCCGCGGTGCCGGTGGTGGGGCCACAGGCTGGGTCCATCAGTGTGGGTGCTGCTGACCCCCTGCTGCCACCCCACCGTCAGCGTGGGACGGGCAGGGCGGCCCCACGGGAGGAAGCGCCAGGCGGCCGGTGCAGCATCACAGCCCCGCTCCTGCTTGGCTGCACCCCGAAAGCTCTGCTCCCTGCCCACAGCACCCCACAAGAGCCGCAGGAGCCCCGCACTGCACCTGCGAGGGACGGTGAGTGTGCTGGGGGAGGTCCGGGTCCCCGTGTGCTGCTGCGACACCAGCATGGCCTGTCCTGGCCACGCACCGAGGCAGGATGGTGGCGCTGGGTGACAGCAGTGGGGATGATCCCCGCCCTCCAAGGGAAAGATCCATTCTCTGATCTCTGCTGCTCTACACCTACAGGCTGGAGCCTCCCGTGATGTGAAGTGTCGGGACCCCCAGCCTCCAACAGCTGCTCCCCTGGCCCTGCTCCTACGACACAGCCTGGCCACTGGGTACCCCATCTCCATGAGCATCACCTCAGTGACTGCCCATCACCTACTGGGACCTCCAGCCAGCAACTCACTTGGGTACCAGGGAACTGGTGTCCCACATCACCCCCACCTTCACCTTCTCCAGTGCACCCTGTGGGCTAGCTGATGGCCACTAGCCACTGCTGAGCCTGGATGCAGGGCTGGGAGAGGGACACAGCACAGCCACTGTCCCTCTGCTTCAGAGGATGGCGGCAGCAAACTGGTACCACCGGGACATCAGCCGTGTTGTAGCAGAGGAGCTGCTGGCCAAGGCCGGGCGGGATGGCTGCTTCCTGGTGCGGGACAGCGAGTCGGTGTCAGGGGCATATGCCCTTTGCCTCCTGTAAGTCACTTGGCTTGGCTTCTGCTTGGGGCTTCTCTCTCTTGTCCCTTGCCGGGTCCCTCCATCCCTCTCCCTGCTCCTGCTATGGCCAAAACCCGCTGCAGGGATGCTGGTGGGTGAGCTGACTGCCAGGCTCTGGCACAGGGGTTTTGGAGCGATGCCCGTGTCAGGCCGGTGGAGAACCCTGCATCCTTGGGAGCAGGCAGGAGCCTGGGCCCACAGCAGTGCCCAGCACCAGCGTTGCTGAAGGGAGAACCCGAAATCCAGGGCACACCAAGCCATTTTGGGCTGCCTGCTGGCTGTGGGAGCCGGAGAGGCTGACTCAGACCTCTCTCCCTCTGCAAAAACAAACATCCCCTCTTCCTCCAACCCCCAGTGGCCACATCTGCACCGTGACGCCTGCTGTTAACATCTCAGATGCCGGGACTTCAGGGTTACATCCCCTGCCACTCATGGAGCCTGTTGCCATCCCCACACCCTGAAAGCACTGCTGCCAGGGCTGCCTGCACCCCTGCTTGCTGCCTGCACCCCTTCCTGCTGCCTGCACCCTTCCTGCAGCTGAGCGACATGTCTGCAGCGCGTGGGGCGGTGCCTGGTGGGTTTGGAGGGATGCCACCCCCTTCCCTACCGCTGGCCTGGCCCAGTGCACGGGACAAATTGCAAACACATGGTGCTGAGGGGCGCGGGGAACGCCGGGAGCTCAGCCGGCATCCGCCGGCATCCCGGCACTGATGCTGGACAGGACGGTGGCGCAGGCAGGGACGTGCAGTGGCCCCAGAGCGATGTATGACCATGCTATGGCAGCCATCGGCTGTCGTAAAATGGGCTGCCATAAAACCCTCACTGCCACACAGTGCCACGGGGTGCCCCACTGAATGCTGGTGGAGATGTGGCTGAGCTCCCGGCCGTGCCCATGCAGGCAGAGAGCTGTTTGGAGACGGGTGGACACTGCGCATCCCCGCTGCAAACCAGTACAGACCCAGAGCTGAGGGTGATGCTTTTATGAAACGAGAGCTCAGCTCCTCTCTCTGCAGAAGGAGCGGGGTGTTTGCATCAGGGCTGGGTGCTGGCACACCCCCACAGTGTCATGGGGAGGGGGGTGGTGGGGAACCCTCCTCTGCTCTCTCCCAGGTTCCAAAGGCACGTCCACACCTACCGCATCCTCCCCAACGATGAGGGGCTGCTGTCTGTCCAGGTGGGTGCTGCGGCGGGTGTCCAGGGGCTGGGTGCCACTGGGGTGCCCTCCGTGCCTTGGCTAATGCCCCTGGGTGCCTGCCTGGGGGCACAGGCAGGATGCAGGTACAAAGGGATGCACAGGCAGGGATGCTCGCCTCCTCGCAGCACGCAAAGAGGTGGAATCTGCCTGCTCTCCCTGACACACCAGCACTGCAGTTTGCACAAGCTGCCTGCAACACCCAGCACCACAGGATGTGAGCGCTTTGCAGACACCCCTCGGCATGTGGCTTCCACCATACCACCCAGAGCAGCACAGCAAAACACTTGTCCCCTTCCTGCCGTTGTCCCCTGCCCCAGCCTGACCACACTGGCCCCATCCCCATGATGTCTGTCCCCATGATGTTTGTCTTGACTGCCTGACAGCTCAGCATTGCTTCCCCTCGTTGGTGCCACTTCACAGTGTCTCCCGGCACCCAGCTCCCTGCAGCTGCCCTTTCTAGCCCCCTAAAAAGAGCATCCTGAAGGTCCCTCGGGAGCATTCCCATGTGCTGCACGAGGCAGATGTTTCCATGCTCCTCTCCTTGCTCTGCTCTCTGCTGCTGTGCAAAGGGCATGGGGTGAGTTTCCATGGGTCTGGCATCCTGCTCGCCATGGGCTCATTCTGGGGAACAGACCCACTTGAGAGCACAGGTTGGGCCAGCACCCGCCCAGGCACTGCCCCAGCACATGGAGCCAGTGGAGGGAGGGACATGATGGTGCTTCCCTTTCTCTTACCTCCCCAGACCATCCAGGGCATCCAAGCCAAGTGTTTCCGCACTCTCCCTGACCTGATCAGTGCCTACCAGCAGCCCAACAACGGGCTGGTGACGCCCCTGCTCTACCCCGTGCACCGGGCAGGGCAGGCGGCCGACGAGGACTCGGGTGAGCCAGGGAGGGGCCATCGGGGCCATGCATGGTGTGAGCACGGAGGGCTCCTGCTGAGCCGCTGTGCTCTGCCCGCAGACGGGGAGGACGCCCGGGGCACCGGGCACACGGCGAGCGCGGCCCCGGGTGGCGGAGCTGCGGCAGGCTCATGGCTCAGCGCTTCCATCGCCACCCGGACCCACATCTCGCAACAGCTGCACCAGAGGCTGCAGGAGCAGGTCCACAGCAGGTAAGGCAGCCCTGCACACCCCGGGCTGGTGGAGGTGATGGGGCGGGCATGGCCGGGGAGGGATGTCCCTGCTGTGGAGCACTGCGTGCAGTCCTGGTGTCCTCAGCATAAAAAGGACACGGAACTGTTGGGCCAAGTCCATAGGAGGCCACGAGGATGATGAGGGGACTGGAGCACCTCCCATATGAAGACAGGCTGAGGAAGTTGGGGCTGTTCAGCCTGGAGAAGAGATGGCTGCGTGGGGACCTCATAGCAGCCTTCCAGTACCTGAAGGGGGCCTACAGGGATGCTGGGGAGGGACTCTTCGTCAGGGACTGTAGTGACAGGACAAGGGGTAACGGGTTAAAACTTAAATAGGGGAAGTTTAGATTGGACATAAGGAGGAAATTCTTTCCTGTGAGGGTGGTGAGGCACTGGAATGGGTTGCCCAGGGAGGTTGTGAGTGCTCCATCCCTGGCAATGTTCAAGGCCAGGTTGGATGAAGCCTTGGGTTCCATGGCTTAGTGTGAGGTGTCCCTGCCTATGGCAGCGGGGCTGGAACTGGATGATCTTGAGGTCCTTTCCAACCCAAACCATTCTGCGGTTCTAAGATGCCCACCTTCCCTTGCAGCCCAGCCAGCGACTTCATGGGCTTCATGGCTGAGTACCTGAACCACCACGTGCAGCTGGACCTGGAGGCGCTGCGCCACGGGCACCCGCAGCTGCGTCACCTCAGCACCGCGCTCGTCACTGCCTGCCGCGCGCTGCACAGGCGAGTGCTGCGGGGACACCCCCGGGGACACCCCTGGGTCCCCATCCCCTCCGTGGTGGCTGGACACCGCCGCCCGGGCTCAGGAGTTGTCTGCGCCACCTCTCACCCGCTCCTCTCCTCCCCTCTGCAGTGAGATCGACTTCACTCTGGCTGGTCTGGAGACACTGGCCAGGGTGTTCGACCCCCCCATGTCCCCTCGCAGCCCAGCCAGGGAGCCGGTGACCCCCCCCGCGGCCACCACAGCCCCCGGCCACCTGCAGGTGTGTCCGCTTGTATGGCTGGGGGCCCCTGGTCGCTGAGGAGGTGGTTGGGGTGGTTTCGGAGCCTGTCGGCACCCGAAGGTGCTGCACACCCCGCAGCACTGCCAGCGGGGCTGGCTGCCATGGTCCCTGCAGCCAGTGGAAGGCACCTGGTGCTCTGTGGCCTGGGGGCAAGCAGGGATTCGTTCCTGCACCCAGTCCAGGACACAGCGATAGAGGAAGCTGCTTCCCCTGCCAGACCCCGGGACCCCCATGTCTCAGTGTGCAGCCCAAACCCACGAGGAGGAATCCACCCGTCTAGTGCCACTGTGCTGCTCCAGGAATGTCCATCCTTCTCCCCAGGGTCTCCTGACCAGCGACCCAGACCTTGAGCTGCTCCTCAACAAGATATCTACCGTCAACCATCTCCTCTCTTCGCTGGAGAAGAAGGTGTCAGCCCCATCCTGCCATGCCCGGCTTGGGAAGTGCGACTGGGTGCAGGCGGAGCCATGGCTGCTGTTAACGGCAGCCACTGCCCGGCTCTGAGGGTGCCCCAGGCTGGGGGGCCTCACTGTGCTCCAGCGAACCCCTCACCTAAATCAAACCTCTGGCAAAGCAAGCCGTCAGCAGCTGCACGGCCCGAGGGTGCCCAGGGCTCCCAGTTAGCCCAGTGCCCCCTGACCAGTATCCGTCTCCCGGCAGGTGCTGAAGTCACTGCAGGAGACGGTGTCAAGGCACAACCTGGCACTACCCAGCGTGGCAGCGTCCCCCCCGCCAGCCGCCAAGCCCCTGGCTGTGCAGAGCTTTGAGGTGAGGGTGGAGGATGCGGCAGGGCCCCAGCATCGCTGCCCAGGCTGGGCAGGCCTGGGGCCAACCCGGGGTCCACGTCCCTGCCTGCAGGTGAAGGTGGGCAAGTCGCAGCGGGCAGCCCTGACGGTGGACGTGGAGTCGGGCACAGTGGCCATCACCAAGCAGGGCAGTGGGTCCCCGGAGGAGATCATTCCACAGGACAAAAGTAAGGGGTTGCTGACCCGCCACTGGTTGATGATGACTGGGCTGTGGGCTTCCCTGGCACAGGCCTGGTGCCAGGGTGATGGGCTGCAGGTCTCACCCCAAGCCCCCATCCCACACTACCTGCCGCTGCCATGGTGGGAGGCTGGCAGCCACCGTTGACCCCCTCACACCCAGCATTCAGTCCTGCAGCTGATCAAATACCAGAGCGTGCAGAGCAAGGTGAGGCTGCTGTACGACCGGGAGCCACAGAAGAGCCTCAGCAGAGACTTCATCTTCCCCAGCGCGCGGGTAAGTGGCACCGGCTGCACTCCTTGGCTCTCCTGGGGGCATACAGAGGTGTTACGCACCAGTGCAGCAAATCAATGGTCTCAGAGCTGAGAGCAAACTGGCTCCTGTGTCTGGGGGTGATGTCCTCCCGATCCCACCACCAGCAGCTTCTGGGCGTGCTGTGGCTCCCGGCTCCCCTTTGGGACCCTGAGACACTTGTATTGTCCCACAGAAGCGAGAGGCCTTTTGCCAGCTGCTGCAGCTGATGAAGATCCAGCACTCCAACCTGGCCGAGCCTGACCTTGTCTCAGTGTATGTTGGGACGTGGAACATGGGTAAGGGGTAGGATAAGGTCACATTGTCCTGGGAGGCTGCCATGGCTCGTTGTGAGCCTGGGTGGGTTTTGGGGGGTGAGAGCTTCAGGGACCTGACCCAGGAAACCTGAGGTCCAAGCTGCTCCTCGGTGGGAGGAGGAGGCTGGAGAAGACTGACTGCTTTTGTGTTTGTCTGTCCTGTCATGCTCCACTCACCCGGTGGCTGTCAGGGAAATGGAGGAGCTGGGATACCTGGAGGGTTTTGAGTGGTAGCAGTAAATCCACCATCGCTTTCGGATGAGCATGCGTGAACCTTAGGGCTGGCATGAAGCTTCTTGTCCTGGCAGCTCCTGGAGGTGTATAGGGTCTGCGGCTGGGGGCAAGCTGGACGAGCCTGGCGCGATGCCCGTCCCTCCCTGGTGACCCGCTGTCCCCTGCCCGCAGGCAGCACGCCGCCGCCCCGCTCCATCGCCTCCTGGCTGACCTCGAGGGGCTTGGGGCGCACACAGGATGAGAGCACTGCCTGCATCCCCCATGACATCTACGTTATCGGCACCCAGGAGAATTCCCTGGGTGACCGCGAGTGGGTCGAGTTCCTCCGCGCATCTCTCAAGACCCTGATGGCCATCGACTATCGAGTGGTAACGGAGGGTGCAGCCCAGACCCCTCTGGCTGTGCCTGGGGAGGCACCCGGTGCTGAGCAGGCTAAAGACGTCCCGCAGCAGTCTCGGGGCACTGGTTACCAGCAGCCATCACCCCAGGGCTCCTACCCCCAAAGCCAGGGTCCTTTCCCACCCCAAATGCAGCCCAGGGAACCCCTTATACCCCATAGACTCTGTGTGCCCTCCCCAGCAGGAGCCACCTTTCAGGGATGGAACTGACCTTGCTGCTTCTCCATCCCCACCGTGCTTGGCCGTGGGGTGGTACGGGGGGAGCGGACAGACCCACCCCCTGTCCCTCCCTGCAGGTTGCCCTGCAATGCCTCTGGAGCATCAAGATTGTGGTGCTGGTGAAGCCCGAGCACGAGCGGCGCATCAGCCACGTCCACACCTCCAGTGTGAAAACAGGGATTGCCAACACGCTGGGTAGGGATGGGGTGTGGGGTGCCCCACAGTGAGGGGACACCCTGAGGGTCCACCCCAGGATGTCTGAGTTGCCCCAGAGCTCAGTGCCCAGTGCATCCCTGCAGGGAACAAGGGAGCTGTTGGTGTCTCCTTCCTCTTCAATGGCACTTCCTTTGGCTTCGTCAACTGCCACCTGGCCTCTGGCAGCGAGAAGACCCACAGGTGATTGATGGAGGGGCTCGGGATGGGGCTGCCCCACAGCAGGCGGGTGTCTCAGGGGGCTAGGGGAGCCCTGAGGGGCTGGGAGGGTGTCCCTGTCCCCACCACGCAGGGGCAGGGTGAGGATGAGGTGTCAATGGTGTGGCTCACATGGTGCTGCTGTCCCCCCGCAGGCGTAACCAGAACTACAGTGACATCCTGCACTCCCTGGTCCTGGGGGACAAGCGGCTGGGGGGCTTCGACCTCACCCTGCGCTTCACCCACCTCTTCTGGTTTGGGGACCTCAACTACCGCCTGGACATGGACGTGCAGGTGGGACCCCACGGGCACCACAGCGGGATGGTGGCACATTGGTGGCAGTGCTGGTGCGGCTGCAGGGATGGGAGGAGCTGGCGCCCACCATGCCTTCTTCCCCGGCACAGGACATCCTTGCCCATATAACCAAGAAGGAGTTTGAAGCTCTCCTGGCTGTCGACCAGCTCAACCTGGAGCGGGAGAAGAACAAGGTGTTCCTGCGATTCAGTGAGTGTGGGGACACGGGCACCCCCGGTCTCTGCAGACCTCTCCTGTGCCACCTCCAGCACATGGTGGACCCCTGTCCTGGCATAGCCCTGTGCTGAAAGGCTGCGGATGTGCAAGCCCCAACAGGGCAGGTCCCTGGGCTCTGCATCCCAAGAGCGTGCAAGCACGGGGACACTCAGAGGTGGCCAGGGCCATCAGCCATTGGTGCGAGCACAGGATGGCGCTCCATGGGGCCTGTCCCGGGCTGATTGCAGTGGTGCTGGCCCCTGTGCCACCTCTGGGTCTTGGTTCCCAGGTGAGGGTGACATCTCCTTCCCCCCCACCTACCGGTATGAGCGGGGCTCCCGGGACAGCTACATGTGGCAGAAGTTCAAGCCCACAGGGGTGAGTTCATGGAGCCTCTGCCAAGCTGCAGGGCATCGCTGTGGGGTGGGGACGGCCGGCTCGGATGGTGCTGGGGAGGAATTGCATGGTGATGCTCAGCCCCACACCTCCTCCATCCTGTTCCATCCTCAAAGCAGGCCTGGATGGGAGGGAGCTCACCTTTTGGGGTGCCCCCGAGGGGACACTGGAGCTGGTTGCTTTCCTGGTTTTAGATGAGGATCAATGTCCCCTCGTGGTGTGACCGCATCCTGTGGAAGTCACACCCGGAGACCCACGTGGTCTGTAACTCCTATGGTTAGTGAGACCCTGGGGCTGGGGGCAGCTCTGCGTGGCCAGCGCTGCCCAGGACCCCGGAGCTCGGGGACCATCACCCAGTCGCTCCCTGCCACCATCCAGGCTGCACCGATGACATTGTGACCAGTGACCACTCGCCCGTCTTCGCCACCTTTGAGGTGGGAGTGACCTCGCAGTTTGTGCCCAAGAAGGGTAAGGGCCTGCGGTCTGTGACCCCCGCGCCCTGTTTGGGGTGAGCCCTGGCCATGGGCTGACCTGCCGGTACCTGTCTGCAGCTCCCGGCTCCAGCCCCAAGCCCCTGGCCTGCATCGAGTGGGAGAGCATCGAGGTGATCGTGAAAACCAGCAGCCGCAGCAAGTGCTACATCGAGTTCCACTCTTACTGCCTGGAGGGTGAGGTGCCCTGCGGGGTGCTGGGGTGTCAGCGGTGTGCCACGGGGCTGAGCCAGCCCTGGCTGGACCTATTCCCCCCTGCTCTCCCCCACAGAGGCACAGCGGAGCGGGGAGAACACCTTCCAGAGCTGTGACATCCCCGGCTTCCTCAAGCTGGGCTGGTCCGCAAAGCATCTGCCTGTGGTACAGCTCCTGAGCATCCTCCCCCCTCCTCTTCCTCATCCCTCCTGCTGGCTCCATACCCTGACCCCCAAGGGGTGCTGGGGGCTATCGCAGTCCCCCCGAGGACAGCGCCAGCCTCGTACCACCCTACCTTGCGGCAGCCCCCGCCCCGAGCACTCCTCTCTCTGCATGCAGCTGAACCCCATTCTGCCAGACTTGGAGTACCTGGTGGACCAGCATCTGCTCCTCAGCATCAAGGGTGTGGAGAGCTGCGAGTCCTATGGTACGTGCGGGATGGTGGCAGGGAACGGCCTTCTGGCTGTGTGGTTTTGCAGCTGGAGCTTGGCAGAAGGGACTGTGGAACGTACCCTGCCGTGTGCTGTGCCTGCAGGTGAGTGCTGCATCGCAATGAGGTCAATGATGGGCAGCATGGCCCAGCAGTTCGAGACCTTCCTCTTCCACCGTGGCGAGGAGACGGGCTCCATACGCGGCTGGATGAAGGTCCGGGTCCCCAAGGACATATGCGGCACCCGTGAGAGGCTCTATGGTAAGGGAGGGCACACACCAGTCCTCTCCTGTCACCCTGGGCGTGGGGCACAGTGCACCCCAGAGCTGCCCATGCCCAGGCTGCCCTCCCGGACCCCAGCAGTGGTCAGGGGCTGTGCAGAGCCTGGTGGGGAGATGCCAGACTTCGGTGCTCTTGCAGAGTGGATCAGCTTTGAGGAGGAGGATGCTGAGCCAGTGCCAGACACCCCAGTGTGCCCCAAGCCACCCCGGCAGCCCCTCAGGTACCGCAGCCAGGCTCAGCCCCACCACAAGCCCCGGTTGTGGGGTGATGCTGAGTCTTCTCCAGCTGTGCTTTGCAGGAACCGGCCCCGCAGCCTCCCGGAGCCGGCCGCTGGCTACACCAACCCAGCCTACTTCATCTTTGAGGGTGTCCCCAACACATGGGTGCTGGCCCCTGGCACTGGTGAAGCCCCCACCAAGCAGGCAGAGAGCCCGGCCAGGGGCCCACAGCACCGGAGCCCCCTTGGAGCACGGGCCCCTTTGCCCTCGGAGGAGCAGCGGTGGGGCAGCCAGACCCACCATGTACCAGGGGGTCCACCCCGTGGGTGCCCACTCAGCCCCCTTGGTGCGGGCCAGCAGAAGAGACCCAAATCAGCCATGCTGGTGAGGGACACACCGGGGCTGGGCGACTGCTCACTGACAGCGCTGCACATGGCCTCCTGCCTGAGCCAGATGGACTGGGCATCCCCCGAGCACGGAGGGGACAGCCAGGAGACCCTGCTGCACCCCAGGACCCTGCTGCACCAGACCCACAGCCCCCTGGAGCCACCCCCACGGCCCTACCAGGAGGCGTTGAGGTGCCCGCCGGGTGCTCGCCAGCACAGCCACTCCAGAGAGGTACCACTGTGGTCCCTGTGGGGCTCTGGAGCTCAGCTGAAGGGCTTGGGGAGCTCAGGAAGGGAGAGGACCTGCTCTGGGCCATGGGGTCACCATCAAATGCAAGGTCCCATCCCCATGGCAGTGTTTTGCCTGATGGAGCCACCATAGCACAGGCAGTGGGACAGTGGAAGGTGAAGGAACAGCAATGTGCTCCGTTGGCCTGGGGTGAGGACATGAAGGTGGGGACTTTGTGGTCCTGGTATGACCCTGCTGGCATCTGTCCCTGTGCTTCTTTTCCCAGTGGTCTTGCAACAGGGGTGAGTGGTTCCGCAGCATCAGTGGGTGCCTGGGCCACCTCAGCTTGCAGCAGGACCAGGAAAGGCTGCAAGAGCATGGCTGGGACCACCAGGAGATCCTCAGGTACCCCAGCCCCTGGAGCCCAGGAAGGGGGCACTGTGCAGACCAGCTCCTGTGGCCCCACAGGCCCTGGCAGAGCCCTGTGCCCTGGTGGGGAGGAGAGGTGGGAATGTGGCAGGACAGGGGCAGGAGGATGTCAAGTCCACGATGGATGCCCCGGGGCTGCATGGGCTTCCTGCTCCCCCCCTGTGGCTCCCCCAGCACTTGCTCCCCCTCACAGAGATGTCACGAAGCGGGAGCTGCTGGAGGCTGGGGCGCTCAGCCCGACCCATCCCCAGCTCATCCATGGCAAGCTCGGCGATGGCAGCGTGGTGAGCCTGCCGCAGAGACCCAACCTCGGACCCAGCGCCTAGAGCATCCATCCCCACCCGCACCCGTGTGCGCTCTCCTCTGGAGCTCCCAAGGCAGGCAGAGCTGCCGAGGAGGATGGGGCAGGAAACACCCAGGCCATGCTCCCAACGTGGTTGGCCTCACTAGCAAAAGACTCCGTTGGGAGTCTCAGGAAGCTCCTACAGACACTTTCCATGTCTCACTGCCTGTTTCCATCCTTCCACCCTAAAGCGATGGAAGGACCATGCTGAGCCCCACCAGCAAGGAGGGATGGGGGACATGGGAGATGTTGAGGCCATTTGGGAAGTAGGGACCACTTTGGACCTTAAGGCTCAGCCTTTTCAGGCGACCTGCAAGGGCACAGTGGCACCTGTGGCCAGCGCAGCTCCGCACACCCTTGTGCCTTTGGCCTCATCCCTCCTCCCCAGGCTCAGCACTGGCTGGACAGCATTCCCAGATGACTTCTACAGCAGCTGCTCCTCAGGCTGCGGCACCGTTTCCTTACGAGGTGCCCCTTGCTGTTCCCATCCAGAATAAAGTCTCAGGGACGCTGGGGTGCGTGTGTGCAGCGCCTCGTTCCGTGCACAGACAAAGGGAGAGCACCAGAACATTGCCCCCTGCCTCCCACTCTTTACTCAGGGACCCTGCAAACCCCAGCCCTCGGTGCCCTCAGTGGCACCGCTCCCTTTGGAACGCACGGATCTGCCTGCTCATCCCAGCGCACGCAGGGTCCCCCGGGCCCTCCCTCTGGGTCCAGGCATCCCCGGGCTGCCCCTGCACCACCGCTCACACCTCTGCTCCTCCCCAAACCACCCCGCCCTTGGCCGGGGTCCCCAGCATCTCGGGGTGCACCCGTTCACCCCCGGCGTGCCCCTTCATCCCCATACCAACGCTTCTGCACAGCGCACACCTTTAACGCGCCTGCATGATCGCAAAGGAGTTACCCCCCCCGAGCAGGCAGTGCTCTGCAGGCAGTGGGGGCACCGGCCCCCCCAAAACACAGGGACACCCCAACCCAACAGGGCTCCGGCTGCCGCTGCGCCCAAGGTGGCCCTGGTTTTGGGGACACTATGCCCAGGCTGGCCTCAAGGTGGCAGTGGCCACCTTTGTCCCTAGTGTTGCCCCTCAGGGCTGGGATGCCAGCAGGGCAGCGCCTTGGGGTGCGGGCACTGCGGGACATGCGTGGACCCGGTGGGGCAGCGGGGCTGCCGTCGGGTGGGCAAGGGGGCATGGTCCCCACTGGCAGGGGGATGCGGTCCCTGCGGAGGAGGGGTATGGCCCTCATGGCTGAGTGACTTCGGTCCTCACGTGCGAGGGGCGCTGGTCCTTGCGGCCCACAGGGAAAGGGCTGTAACCGCATGGGTGAGACCCACACGTCCCATGGCCTGGGGGCTGCTGCAGGGGCTGCACATGGCGCAAGGCCCGCGGGGGCAACGGGTGGGATGGGAGCAGAGCGGGGCTGAGCGCTGCCGGCAGCCCCTGGGGCGGGCAGGGACACGGGCAGGGACACGGGCAGGGACACGGGCAGGGACACGGGCAGGGATCGCCGCGGGCTCCTGCCCCTCCTCTGCCCGCCTCCAGCCCTGCCTCTGCGGGCACTTTGCTCCCGGCGGTGGGAGCGCAGGAGCGGGCAGCCGGCGCGGCAGGGCACGGCGGGGGCCGGCCCGCAGCCCCTCCCGCATGGCCCCCGGCCCCGCGGCGGGGCCCCGCTGCTGAGAGCCGCCCCAGGCCGGTCCGCAGGTGAGCCGGGGCAGGGAGCGGCGCCGGGGGGGCCGCGCCACAGCCACGTCAATGCAGGCGGGCACTGGGGGGACGCTGTGAGGGGCAGCTCCGGCCCTGCAAGGGATGGAGGTGGGAACCCAGGGCCGGGTGGGTGTGGGCCAGCCAGATCCCCCCATCCCTCCTACATCCCCGGATCCCTCCGTGCATCTTCCTCCTTAGCACACCACTGCCTTCCTGCATCACCGAGGGCCGCTGTGTGCCCACCTCCGCTCCTTCATCTTCCTCTCCTCTTCCTCAGATTGCTGTTTCGCTGCAGGGCAAAGCTGCCCTTGGGCTGCTGTGGCTTTAGCCAGATGCTCTGGGCTCCTGCCCTTCCCTGGGAAGGCCGAGGGTCAAGGAACAGCCCACCCAAGGGTGCAAGGAAACCCTCACCTCCCACCCAGCTGAGAAAGGGGTCACCTCAGAGCAGGGGATGTGGTGCGCAGCGACAAGCACCCGACCCCACTGGTGTCCTTGGGGAGGAGGCGCTGGCACCCAGGCAGCGCAGGCAGGTCGTGCTTTGGCTGCTCTTGCAGTCACAGGGAAGGATTGAGATGAAATGAGGTCACGCTCCCCTTGTGCCGGGGCTTTGGCTGCACCAGCCCCGTGGCGATTAGGGACAAGGGTCCTGCTGCAGGATGGTTTGCACAATTTCCCCTTGTTTTGCAATTTCCGAGCGCTTGGGTGAGAAGCAAAGCCCTGCTCCTCCCGTGCTCCAGCGGCAGCCGGTCCCAGGCTCAGCCAGCCCCGAGTCCCGCAGCGGCTGCTCCCTCCCCTCCAAAACCTGCTCTCTCTGTCCAAAGCTCCTGCTCGCTACCCCACGATCCCCGAGCCCCGTCCGGTCCTGCCGCCGGGCAGGACTTTGGCTCCAGGGCAGAGTCTGCCATCGGTGCTGCCGCACTCATTCATTCCATTGGTGCCTTTCTAACATCCCAGAAATCCACAGGGCAGGAATTCTTGGCCAGCTGCTGGGGCACCAGGGCTGGGGGCAGCCGCTGGCTCCCACTGGGGCCAAAGGACGGGTTCAGGCTGGGCATGGCCATGGGGCCAGGAGCCAGGGCACAGCTCCTGTTCATGCGGCAAAGCGCTGAGGGCAGCATGGGTCCCCCAACCCATGGCCCCATGGCCAGCTCCTGCTCTTTCCCAGTGGTGGGTGGCCACGCAGGGGGGTTGCAGGACCGTTCGCTGCTTCCGAGGGCACTGCAGTGGCCAGCCTCACATCTGTCTTCTCAGGATGCTGCGCTTGCCATGGGGAAGGGATTTCCCAGCCTCACAGGCGCCGGCATGCACGGAACGGGCAGGGTGGGAGCTGGCATCGCATCCGCAGCTTCATGTCCTTTCCCTGCAGCACCTCCCGTCTCCCACTCCGGCGCTGAATGCTTGACTCAGACATCACCTCCTTGAAAAGCCCACTCTGGAGAGGCCGTGGCCAGGGAGAGCCTTGCTGGGGACATCAGCAAGGAACAGCAATGGGCCTGGTGGTGATGTGTCCTTGGGTGCACTGATGCAAGAAAGGAAACCCCTGCAGACACATTGTTATGCTGGTAAGATTCCACCCCAGGTTGCTCTTACACAGCTGGAATCTGCTTTTTCAGGGAGTCGGAACTAGGTGATCTTAAGGTCCTTTCCAACCCCAACCATTCTATGATGTGAATCAGCAAGTTAAACCGCGGATTGTGATCACGACGAAGATGAGGAAGCAGCAAATCTGTTGTGATAAAGCTTGTCAAATGCCATCTTCTTTTGCATTTTTATTTTTCGGGGGTTATCCTCAAAGGAAGCTTACTTGGGAATGGGGAAACCATGCTGCTGAGCACTGACGATGCTTGGGCTTTACCTGCTGCCGGAAGCTGTGTAGAACCACTCTCCCCCAAGCAGTCTGGTACCCCAGAGCTGGCCAGGCTTTCTCCTTATGCATTTCTCACACCAGCTTTATTTATTGCCTTCTTCTTAGTTGGTTGTTGACCTATGTCATGGGCACTGAGTTTGGTCACTGAACCCTGCAGCACCTCTGGTCTGGTCGTGCTCAAGGCTTTGTGCTCACTTGAACTCAGAAAAGGGAATTAAATCTCCCAGAGCATCATTTCTTCAGCAGCATCACAGCTTGCAGAGGCGCAGTAGCTGGGCTGGGACCAGCACAACCAGCACAGCACCCCAAGGGCCACTGCTGGCACCAGTGGTCAGAGGCTTGGGGTTTGCTACCAGCTCTTTTTCCCTCCTGGTTCTGAGAAAACAGAGCGAGTTCTTCCCACTGTTAATGTTTGATCAGGACCTGCCTGTTGCTCTCTGAACTCATCCCTGTAATAAAGGAGGCGGCTGCCTGCACCTGCTGCAGCAGGAAGGAAGCTGCAGGGTGTTTGATGTGAGCCTGAAGCTGCGGCTCAGCCCACTCCTCAAACAGAGCACACAGAGGTGCGTATGGCACCGAGGGACAGGTCCCGCAGCCTCCTGCTTGCCCATCTGCCTCCTGATTGATTTACAATCATCTCTGTAAACCCAGGGATGTCTCTGCAGGTGAGGCTTTGCAGGGAGATGGATCACACCTCGGCTGACCCCACGGGCACACCCTATGGGATGTTCCTGCCAAGAGTGCTTGCCGTGAGAAGCCATTCCTGCACATCTCCATGGGAAAGGCAAGGGGCAAACAGGAGGGCGATGATGAGGGAGCCAAAGGATCAGGGAGGCTGAGGGGATGCATCCTGATGCCCATCGCCTCCTGGGTGAGCTCTGGACCAACAGCAACTGGAGACACCCCAGCGCTGCCTCCTTCAGATATGGTTTGGGCACACCCTCGTCTCTGCCGGCAGTGTGGCGGATGCTCCTGCCCCCAGGTTACTCACCCAAGTATCCACCCTTGGCCAGCAGAAGTGGCTGATCCAGAACTGCTTTGCCTGGGATAGTGAGAGGTGTGGAGAGGCCAATGCACAGGCAGCCTTCACCGGTCCTTTGCTGGACACCATGACGGTGGCAAAAGCTCCAGTGGGCTCTGAACTCCAGACATCCCGAGACACGAGCGTGACCCTCTGCCAGCTCACCCTCCTGCCTCAGCGGGGCCCAGTTTGCCAGGAGGATGAAGATCCCAGCCCTTGATCCTAACACTGAGCAAAAGGAAACATCCTGCCTGCCCTATGAACTTGCACCGTCTTGAGCTGGGACTTGGCTCCGGCGCAGCTCCTCTCTGCAGGGCTTACATCATCCCTCTCCTATGGAGAATACCCGGCAGCTGGAGGCCCCTCACCGTCCAGGGACACTCACTCCCAAAGGCTCCTTTAACAGCCCCCCGAGGATTTCTCCGGGCCATAATACTCCCCCAGACAAGCCTTTCTTCTCCTCCTGCCTTTCTTCTGTCAAGGAGCCCTCTGGGACAAGCAGCATTGTCAGGATGGTGCCAATTAGGCTGAGCCGGCTTCCAAGAGGCTGTGCTGGCACCGGCCAGGGGCTGCTGTTGCTTATAAAGGTCTCATTGTTCATCGCGCCGTGGGGCTGCTGCCCTGCGGGGCCGGCGTGGTCCTCTGTCTCAGGCACGCTTCCCGGCTCCACGCGGCGCTGGTGTCACTGCGCGCTGCTCAAAGGGGTGATTAATGGGAGTCATTGCAGGGGCTGCGAAGGGGAGGATTTGTCAAATCCCCCTCAGCTCCCCGCGAGGCCCAAACGCACAAGCTGAGAAAAACCAGAGAACCATCAAAGTGGCCGAAGCTCCTGGAGGGGGGGCAAATCTGGCATCTTTGGCTCCCTTCCACGCTTTGTGCCTGACAATGGTCGGGATCAACGACTAATGCACTCTTATTAACTGCTCCCCTAGATCTGGCTCGGAGAACATGGCCACTTCAGTGCGGACGCTCCCAGTTGCCCCATGGACACCGACACCAGCTCCCTGGCTAGGAGGGAACACAACCGCAGCGGCAGAGGCAAAGTGTGTCTTCAACGAGGAGTTCAAGTTCATCCTGCTGCCCATCTCCTACGGCATCGTCTTTGTGGTGGGGCTGCCCCTCAACTCCTGGGCCCTGTGGATCTTCATGTCCAGGATGAGGCCCTGGAACGCCACCACCACCTACATGTTCAACCTGGCTGTCTCTGACACACTCTATGTCCTCTCCCTCCCCACCCTGGTCTACTATTATGCTGACCGCAACAACTGGCCCTTCGGGCAGTGGTTCTGCAAGATGGTGCGCTTCCTGTTCTATGCTAACCTCTACAGCAGCATCCTCTTCCTGACGTGCATCAGTGTTCACCGCTATGTGGGCATCTGCCACCCCATCCGCTCCCTGAACTGGGCGAAGACCAAGTATGCCCGCATCATTTGTGTGGGTGCCTGGCTTGTCGTCACCATCTGCCTCATCCCCAACCTCATCTTTGTCACCACCAGCTCCAAGGGCAACACCACCCTGTGCCATGACACCACCAAGCCCGAGGAGTTTGACCACTACGTGCACTACAGCTCCTCCGTCATGGCTCTCCTGTTTGGGGTCCCCTTCCTGGTGATTGTCCTGTGCTACTGCCTGATGGCCAAGAGTCTTGGCAAGTCGAGCTTCTCCAGCCCCAGCCCCCGAATGCCCTCCTACAAGAAGCGCTCCATCAAGATGATCATCATCGTGCTCACTGTCTTCGCCATCTGCTTTGTGCCCTTCCACGTCACCCGGACCATTTACTACACCTCCCGCTACTTCCAAGCCAGCTGTCAGACCCTCAACATCATCAACTTCACCTACAAGATCACTCGGCCCCTGGCCAGCATCAACAGTTGCCTTGATCCCATCTTGTACTTCATGGCGGGGGACAAGTACCGGGGGCAGCTGTGCCGGGGGCCAGCCCATCGCCTCCGGAGCGTGCCCACCTGTGACCTGGCCCTGGTGTCCCCCTCCATGGAGAGCATCCTGGGTGGCCGCCAGACTCCCAGTGACACCTGCGGGACTGGGACAGCACGGAGCAGAGGCGGATGCTGAGGGGCCAAAGGGAACTGTAGTAACCTCATCCCTGGTCTCCACACGTTGCACCCCCTCAGTGCTCCATGTGGGCACCCTGGCATCCTCAGGTCCCCAAACCTGCAGTGCCCAGCCTCTTCGGGGCAGACACTGCAGGGCTGAGGGCCGGTGGCTGTGGGCCTTGTCCCAGCCCTGCCCTAGAATGCCATAGGAAGAGGGTGCTTGTGCCAGTCGGGGCATGACCACCTTTGGGGGACCCATGGGAATGGGAAAAATGCGGAGAACCCATTTTGGGGAGGCAGGCCGGTATCCCATCCCGGGGTGCTCCTGGGGATGTGGGGCACCGAAGAGAAGGGACACTGGTCCCTTCCTGGGCATGCACAGCCCTTCTAACCTGCTCAATTGCAATGTGGGGGGACCAGACTGAGCCTGGGGGTGAAGCCGACGTTGGGCCCCCTGAGTTCCTGGCGGAGGTTGTCAGAGATGCCCCTGTCACACTGCTGGCCTTGGGAGAGGTAGGGAGGGATGCAGCGTGGAGTACTCGCTGCCCATCACCCCTCAATAAAGCCCCTTCCCTTTTCTCTATGCTGTTTCTTCCTATAAGAGGAGCGAGAGGGACCTTACCCCTTACCCCCCTTGCCCTATGAAGTGTCTGAAAGCGAAGGGAAGCCACCACCAGTCATCCAGAGTGAGGAGCCAGAGCAGTGGCACCTGCGGTGACGAGAGTCCTCGGGAATCTGCCTTTATGGATGTTTGCTTTCCAAATGTTTACTCAGCCCTTTTGTTTGACCAAGTGCTTACGCAGACAGCAGAGCAGAGATGGCTATCGGTACTGTCGACTCTCACACACCATCTGGGACGGAATGGAAATGGGGGTGTCCCTGTCATAAGGAGCCCAGGAGGGACTGTCTCCCATTAGGATCATAGAATCATAGAATAGTTCGGGTTGGAAAGGACCTCAAGATCATCCAGTTCCAACCCCCCTGCCATGGGCAGGGACACCTCACACTAAACCATCCCACCCAAGGCTCTGTCCAACCTGGCCTTGAACACTGCCAGGGATGGAGCACTCACAGCCTCCCTGGGCAGCCCATTCCAGTGCCTCACCACCCTTACAGTAAAGAACTTCCTCCTTATGTCCAATCTGAACTTCCCCTGTTTCAGTTTTAACCCATTACCCCTTGTCCTGTCACTACAGTCCCTGACGAAGAGTCCCTCCCCAGCACCCCTATAGGCCCCCTTCAGGTACTGGAAGGCTGCTCTGAGATCTCCACGCAGCCTTCTCTTCTCCAGGCTGAACAGCCCCAACTTCCTCAGCCTATTGCCCCCATGAGTCCTGCCTGCAGTTGCCTAGGGAAAGGATGCTAATAGCACTATCGGGGCGTCACCCCTCACCCCACCCCTATGGCACTGCCCACACACAGCTACATCCCACCAAGAGCTGCTCCGGTCACCTGGGGGGAAGAAGGTCCCCAGGGATGCCATGTCCCATCCCCACATTCCCATCCCACACAGAGAACCCCTTACTCACTGCTGAAGTGGAAGCAGGGAAGACAACTTCCCTCCTAAGCCCAGTTAACCCAGTACAAGCAGCTATGGCATCTCACCTCCCATTATACCTGACGTGGCCCAGGTGGACCCTGGGAGCTGCTTGGTTACACCTGAGCCATGCAAGAGTCCCCATTAAGCACAGCCCCAAGCCTGGAGATGGAGCTGCCGGGGAGGGGACACGGACGGCAGGTTCACCCACATGGGAAGCGCAGGGTACAGCCGCAGCGGTGCTGATCCTGACCCCACCACACACATAGGAACAGCTGCAGGGCTGGAATTCTGTATTGGGTACAGAGGTGGTGGAAAAGGCTCGTCTGGGGCCAGAGCAGCACCCACCGCTCGCCCAGGGCCACACGGTGCCGGCTGAGGCCACTTGTCCCCAAGTCCTGAAGTGTCCCTCCTCTTCCCCAGGGGGGATATCTCCCCAGCCTGGTCCCACTCACCATTGGGATGCCATCCCAAAGAGCCCATCTTGCCCCTCCTCACATGACACCTCTTCCCTCAGCTCACAGTGTCCTGGTTATCTTGAGGGAACCCTGCCCAGCACTGGCCCCCAGCCTTTCTCCATCCCCCCCCATCAGCCCCACATCCTCAGGGGACACCCACAGCCCCTCCAAACCCCTTTCAAAGGGGACTCTTTCCCAAGTTCCCCTTCCCTTTGCTTCTTCCTCTCCGGCTTCCTGCTCAGTTATTTCGGCCAGAGGAGCAGAGGGCCAGAGTGGGGACCGTCCCCTGTGCATCCCCCGTGTGTCCCCCATGCCGGGATGGCTGAAATCCCCACCCACAAGAGCACTGTCCTTGTGAGCCAGGATCTGGCCGCCGGCGCCAGGCTGTGCTCAGAGGATGTGCAGCTCGTCCATCTCCGACAGGCCGTACTTGGTCTTGTTCTCGTTGAAGAGCTTGAGCAGGGAGCGGATGTACATCTCGTGGTACATGTCCACCACCTCACTGCTCGGGTCCTCGATCTTGGGCACTGTCACTGGCTCCCCCACTGCGGGAAGAGGGGGAAGGTCAGGTTGGCCCGGCTTACTGGGGACACAAGCCTTTGTACAATACATTGCCTTCCAACACCGCCCATTGCGGGGTGTCCTCCTCCTCCCCCCTTCCACTTTTCGGGTATCCCCTCCTCCCAGGCAGAAGATGCTCACCTACGGTGGTGATGGGTTTGGCATAGGGAAGGAAACCCCGGGACTGCATGGAGGTGAGGCCCCGACCGTAAAAGACGCAGGGAGCGAAGCCCATCATCTTTTGGAAGCGCTGCTGGATGCTCCTCATCCAGCTTCCCTCCTCAAAGACCACCTGGCGAAAGAGGTCGTTCTCCCCAAAGGAGAAGGAGGGGACGAGGTGGGCTCTGTGGAGGGAACATGGTGGGTGATGATGGGATGCCAGAACCCCAGACTCCCACAGCGGCGGTGCCCGTGACCCACCCGTGCTGCAGGGCCAAGCGGACGAAGCCCTTACGGTTCTTCAGGGTGAGCGTGGTGATGCCGGGACGGCAGGAGAGCGACTCGGCCGCGCCGCCGATGACGATGGCCACCGCGTTGCCGGTGCCGTTCTTGGACAGCAGGTACCCGATGGCGCGGCGCGTCACTGGGCACAGCCCTGCAGCAGAAAGGACCACTGGTGCTGCGCGACTGCCAGCCCCTGCAGTGCTCGGGGACCCTCTGAGGGACCCCGCAAGGGACTCGGCGTTGTGGGACCGTGCAAGGGACAGAGCAAGAGCTCCCCCTGCTGCGGCAGAGTTCCCGGAGTGGCGGGGTCCCCAGGGACAGGCAGGGAGCAGGCAGGGAGCAGGCAGAGCACAGAGGCCATGAGGCCCGGGCTTCCCCAGATGGGACTGGGGAACCCCCCCGAGCTCCCTGCCCATGGGTACTGCACCCTCTGGGTTCTGCCGGGCAGCAGCAGAGTTGGGCAGGAGCAGGGCGGGCAGTGGCTGCGTCCCTCAAGGCAGCACAACCAGCCATGCCTGCAGGGCAGCCCAATGGGTAAGCAACCACAGAGCCTCACCCCCACTCATCAGGTACTCCCTGAAGATGGGCAGTCGAAAGTTGCCCGCCAGGGTGGTGAGGAAGGGCTGGATGCCCGGGAACATCTCCTCAAAGCCTGTGGAGCCAGTGATGAAGTTGCAGAAAGCACCAACACAGAGGATGCCGTGAGGGTGGGAGCCAATGATGTAGTTGTGGCTGGGGGACAGGTCATGCGTCTTCACCAGCTGTGGGGATAAAAGGGATTGTGGGGACATAACAGTGGCATGTTCTTTTAGCTGCATGAACATCCCATCATGGCACTCTGGCTCCCTGCACTGTACCTTCACAGGGAAATAATCCCGAAAGTGCCTCCACACAGCCCATCGACGCAGGCATGGCAGCCTCCTGCCACCTGCAAACCAGGGAGGAACAGATGATGCCCACCCCAGCAGGCAGCAGGATCCATGGTGAACACTACCCACAGACCCACCGCATCCCTCTTCCCACCATGGGGATGACAATGGGGCAGAGGAAGGAAGGAGCAGGTGGAATGTGGTGCCCTCCAATTGCCATGCTGGGATGGACCCAGGGAAAGGGGAGATCCCATGCCCCATCCTGCTGCAAAGCAGGAGGAAAAGGGGACCTGGGCCCATCCCCACCTTTTTCCGGTGTATCCCAGTCAAAGATGATCCACGCCAGGTAGAGAGCGGAGATGGGCCAGAAGCTGGTGAACACAAGGTAAACGAGGAGCAGCAGGCTGACGATCCCTGTGGGAGCAGGAGGGGGTGAGTGGGTGCCTTCCTGCCTCATGGGACCCCCTGCAGTCCCCTACTCACTGACCCAGCAGCAGGAAGCTGAGCACCCATTGAAGGACGGAGAGAAGCTGGAGCCAGGAGTGGATATCCCGCTGTGAGGGCCAGGGTGCTGCGAGCAGGGTGCGCAGGGTGGCCTGGATGCTGGCGTGGCTGCCTGTGAAGGGACACTGCACCCAGCCCAGAGCAGCACAGGCTGGACCAAAGCTGCTCCACTGGGCTGGCAGGGGGTGAATCCAGGGGCACCTGTGGCTGCCAGGGCTTTGGGGCACAGCGGTGAGGTGGGAGGTAGGACGGAAAGGATGAAGCAGTTGAGTGAGGAGGGATGGGATGGAGGATGCTCATCCCCAGAGAGCTCTGGACCATGCCGGCTGCTCTCAGAACAGCCTTGTGCCGAGCAGGGGGCAGGCTGGGCACCCCTGGGCCCAAACATGTCCATGAGCTTGGGTGCAGCACTGAGCAGAGTGCAGAGGCACAGCCCACACTGCACCCAGCTCCCCAAAGGCCAGGACCTTTCCCGTGTTCAGGCTCACAGAGGTTTCGTGTCTTTCCCAGCTGGTGCAGCGGGGAGGCGCAGGGCAGGGTCCAACCCCAGCAAGCGCCAAGGACTGCGGCCGGGCACCAAGCAGCGTGGCCGAGGCTGGCTGTCCCCACAGCCGTCCCCGTGGAGCCTTGCCTGCGGCAAGGGACAGTCTGGCAGCCGCACAGCTCCACTCCCCCCACTGCCCCCTTCCCTCCAGCCAACCTTGGTGAACCATTAACTGCCCCAGGCCAGGAGCCAGGATCCAAACTCCATGCACGGCCCCATCCCTCCTCCCCAAAACCAGCCCGAGGTGCCTGTTCTGCCCACACACCGCTCCTGGCCAAAGGTCCACTGTGCCCGAGACCACCCGGCACAGCCACTGCTGCAAGTGTGAGCGAGCTACCTCTGGTGTCACAAGAGCCTTGTTTTCTTGGGAAAACAATCCAAAACCAGCATGTTGGCTGAGACAGGAGCAGGCCTGTCCCCACGGCTCCCCAAGCTGGAGACCCCTAGGTCTCCTGTGGGACCCCCAGCTCAGAGGAGAACCACCAAACCCCAGGTTCAGTGGCTGGTTCCACTCATCCTGGCTCAATCCAAGTCATGAATGGGACAAGCAAAATAAACACCAGAGGCATCACCAGTATTAAAGAGCTGTTTCCTCTCTCCCCCAAGCACTCCCTCCTGCCCATCCCTGCTCACCCTCCAGAATCCCTGCTGCCCTCACAGCCCTGCCTGTGTCAATTTTCCAAAGCCCTATTTGTTTTCCAGGGAAGATGCAAAGCTCTGCTGAGAAAACTCACGCCTAGCAAAGCGTTGCTTTTCCCAGTTCCTTTTTCCAGCTCCCCTCCAAGCTCTCCACGAATGACCAGACCACAGAGAGAAAACTGAGAAGCCACACGGGCTCTGCTGCCGGCCCCATCTGCAGTGAGAGGAGCCTCTTCAAACCCAGAAAGTTGGACCCTACAGCCCAGGGCAGCAAGGAAAGACGAAGGGGAATTTGCAGCATTCTGGAGCACGTTGCAGGAGTAACATTATTGAATGCATAGTCAGAAATTAATTCCTATTGAGCAACTGTATGTTTTCCTCTGGTGCTGCAAACCCCAAATTGCTCCAAACATCTCCCTTTCCCCTAAGTTTAAAGCGGACAGACAATAGTGACAACAAACAGCAATTGCCTGACCAGCTCCTCGCATCTCCAGAGCATCAGAAACCATTCGAACACATTTTGGAAATATCTTACCACTAAGATTTTGAGAACAGGCTGCAATAATTGTTTTCATGGTGGCAGGGAGTTCTGCGCCAGCCCCTGGTTCTGCAGGTTAAAAGGTGAGTTTGGAAACGCTGGAGGGTGACTGTGTATCCAGCGGCTTTAACCAGCTGATCCAAGGTAAACCGTCTGCTGTGGAGGGGAGCAGACCTGCTCCAGCCCTGGCTTGCAGAGCAAGAAGAAGAGCTGGTGGTCCGTGGGAGGACGAGGAGTCACGCAGAGCGGTGAGGCGCTGCCGTGGCGAAGGACACCCACTGCTCTTCAGAAAGGCACCGCTGCCAGCGCCAGCGCCCGCTCCGTAGGAGCTGTCTTCCCCTGGTAATGGTACCGTCCGTGTGTTGGGTATTTCACAAACCCTGTTATGCTCTAAACGTCATCCCGAAGCTCCCCCTCTGTGGCATGGGAAGGCAGCCCGCCTCACAGGCCTTGACCATCAGCCCCGGCACTGTCCCCTCCTCTTCCACCCCTAAGAGGGGCACTGGAGTCAGCCAGCCCAGCCTGCTAGCCCAGCCAAAGTGGAGAGGAGTGGGGGACAAAAAAAAAAAAAAAAAAAAACGAGAAAATGAAACAAGAACAGCACAAAAGCAGCACCGAGATGGGGCTTCAGGCCAACAGCCAAAGGAAAGGTGAAAATCCGCAGAAACTACGTCACTGGAGCTACTTCTCAGGATCTACCTCTCCAGAAGTACTCACGAGGAAAAGCCAGCTCCCATCAAAAGTAGGAAAGGAAATGTAGGACTGAATGTGTTGTTAAAGTCTAAACCATGTTTCATAGGAGAGGCTTGGAATCCACAAGAACTCATCATCTGCTCTTGTAAGGGCTCAGTGTCTGGAAAAAAGGGTGCAACAGCATTCACTGCAGACTACAGCTTCACAGGGGCAGGCTAGGTAAGAGCTGAGATTGCCAAGTATAAAACATCCAAGCTCTCCTGAGGCCTAGCTGGCCTCTCAGGTGTGCCTGAGTCCCACTAATAAGAAGGAAAACCCTCAAATTCCCTCGGAATCTCACTCCCTGAACACAAGAGAGTGCTCTGCTGATAAACCTGACTGCATCAAATCAGACAGTAAACACCTTGTGTCCTGCTCCAAGTAACACTGCCACACATGCAAGTAGCAGTGATGATTTCTCTGGGGTTTTATCCCAACATCTGTAAGACATTCAGAATAACTGCAGCCTCAGCTGCCAGTCCCATGCTGGGCAACTCCAGGTCTTCCAGTCACGATTCCTCACTTTCTTACCCAGTGACGTGCCTGCTGCACACCAGGTCAGTGCCATGTAGGGCAGAACATTCATGCTCTTGCTTCTCACTCAGGTCAGGATTAGTGCCAGCAGCTATTTAAACCAGTTTCAGAGGAATCCAGAAAAGGTTTTCACCCCTTCAGGGTTATTCTGGCAGCAGATTTCCAAGCACACCGACCACCAGTGCAGTACTTCACTTTCGAACACGGCACTGTTGGCCCCTGTAGGGCTCCCTGTATATCACACTGTATGCGTTACAGCCATGCAGCCCCCATGTTACTTTTGTTATGAGCAAAAGGACAAGCATTTCTATTAAGGCATTTCTACAACATGTAGTATCAGCATTTCAAGACACTGCCCTTAAAATACCCAATTTACTTCACATAATATCCCCAACACTTCAATCTGCATGCTCAGGACCAGCAGAATTCACCTGTGGAAAACTCATGGAGGACCCAGCTGTGCATGCAGACCTGCCTGCCAAGGTGAACACATCCGACACTGACCATCTTGCATTCCCAAAACCCCTGGTTGCTAGAAACCAGCTTCACAGTTTTGCTCTGGAAGAGCCTGGGATGAAGAGCAATGGATTTTAACAACAGGAGTTAAGACAGCACAAGAGATTTTATTTTGCTTATTAAATACTTATACATACATATTATTTTGCCAAGGTGAGCAGCTCCAGAGAGGACGCTTCCAACACCAGAGCGACAGGAAACACCACGTGCAGGAGCCTCAGCTCTGAGCAGCGAGAGCCACCCAAGGATCCTCAAGCCCTTGCCTGGCCTTGTCCAGAAGCCAGCAGCTCCGCTGAGGTGAGCAGCCTGAGTGGGAGAAAACACAGGCCAGGAGCTCAGCGAGCAGGGCAGGCAGGGTGTGACATGGCAGTGCTGCCTACCAGGGGATCAGATCAGGGATGTTCCTGAGAGGCTGCCTGGTTTAGTAAGTCCTGCTGATTATTATCCACTTCTCAGGGTCCATGTGGGTGCCAGTGATATTGACAGCAGTAGCCTGGGAATCATTAAGGACTACAGAGCTCTGGGAAAGGTGGTTAGGGGCTCTGGAGCTTAGAGTTTTTTTTTATCAATCCTCCAGGTCAAAGGGGAGGACCCTGAAAAGGCCAGGCAGATTTGGCAGGTTAATAAATGGTTAGAAGGGTGGTACCATCGTCAGGGGTTTGGTTACTCAGAACATGGGACTTGAGTTGGGAGGCCAGATCTACTGAAGGTTGGTGAAGGTGGTCTGACAAAAGGGAAGAGCTGCTTTGGCAGGAGACTTGCCAGGCTGGTCAAGGCAGCTTTAAGCTGGATGTGTTGGTCAGGGGGGCATCATTCCATCCCAACACTCCCAAGTCAATTGCCAGCACCTTTAATAAATGCTTGAATCGATGCAGAGCTATTTCAGCCACTCCAGCCAATGAGTCAGCTTCATTCGTAGCTCAGCTCAGATGCCTCTATACAAACACCTGTAGTATCGGCAACAAGAGGAATAAGAGATGCATACATGGCTACAAGGATATGATATCATTGGCATCACAGAAACATTGTGGGATGGCTCCTATGATTGGAGTGTTGGAGTGGAAGGTTATAGGCTCTATAGGAAAGACAGATCCAGCCAGCAGGGAGTGGTAGTAGCTATTTATGTTAGCGATAGGCTGGAGAGTATGGATCTCTGTCTGGGGACAGGTGATGAGTCAACAGAGTTTGTGGGTCAGGGTCAAAGGGAGAACAGCAATGGGGAACATTACTGTGGGGATCTGTTACAGACCCCCTGATCAAGAGGACAAAGCGCTCTACAGACAGATAGGAGCAGCCTCATGCTCACAGGCCCTTGTCCTCCTGGGGGACTTGAACCATCCTAGTATCTGTTGGAAGGATGGTACAGCCTGGCACAAGCAATCCAGGAAATTCCTTGATTGTGTGGAAGATAACGTCCTCTTGCAAGTAACAGAAGAGCCAACAAGGAGAGGTGCCATGCCTGACCTCATGCTCACCAACAGGGATGGGCTGGTTGGAAATATGATGCTCCAGGACAGCCTTGGCTGTAGTGATCATGAGATGGTCGAATTTGAGATCCCCAGGACAGTGAGAAGAGAGTGCAGCAAGCTCACTGCCCTGGACTGCAAGAGAGCAGACTTTGGCCTCTTCAGGAACCTGCTTAGTAAAGCTCCATGGGATATAGCCCTAGAGGGCAGTGGGGCCCAAGACTGCTGGTTGATATTCAAGGATCACCTCCTCCAAGCTCAGAAGTTCTGCGTCCCAACTAGAAAGAAACGCAGCAGGAGGGCCAAGAGGCCTCCATGGATGAAGATGGAGCTGCTGAGGAAACTTAGAGGGGAAAAAAGAAGCTCATAAAAGGTGTAAGCAAGGACAGGCGGATTGGGAAGAATAGAGAGATGCTGTCCAGGAAGCTAGGGACCAGGTCAGGAAAGCTAAGAACCAGTTAGAATTACATCTGGCAAGGGATGTGAAAGGTAACAGGGAGGGCTTCTATACTCATGTAGCAAACAAAAGACAGACTAGGGATAATGTGGGCCCTCTCTGGAAGCTATCAGGAGAACTGGCTACAATGGATTTGGAGAAGGCTGAGGTTCTCAATGACTTCTTTGCCTCAGTCTCCACTGGCAAATGCTCTGACTACACTGCCCAAGTCTTGGAAGGCAGATGCAGGGACTGTGAGAATGAAGACCTTAGGCGCACTGTAGGAAATGATCAGGTTCAAGATCATTTTAAGAACCTGAATGTGCACGAGCAGAAAAAGGGAAATATAACTCCCATTTTCAAGAAGGGGAAAATGGAAGATGCAGGGAACTACACCCCAGTCAGTCTCACCTCTGCCTGGCAAAATCTTGGTTTAGTGTGACATGGTTTAGTGTGTGGCGTCCCTACTCATGGCAGAGGGGTTGGAACTACATGATCTTAAAGTCCTTTCCAAACCTAACCCCTATGATTCTATGATATAGAGGGAAAAGAAAATAAATACATCCACCCACAATACAAAGAACCATTTCCAAATTCATGTACTTTTCTTGCAAGGACTTCCTCTGACTGGGAGATCAGAGGCAGTCTGACCCCTCGGAAAGAGCTCCACCTGACAGGAGCTCTGTGGCGTCACTGTACATAATCAGTGCACTCCGTCCGACATTTAATGTAAACCAAAACAAGCAGTCATGTTTACTCATCCAAATCCCTGCCTCCCAGAGAAGCCACAGATACCTCTGCATATGTACAGTGTCTTTACTCCTGTATTGCCAGGACACTGGCTATTCTTACAGATTTCCAGGACATGCTCCCTCTGCAGCAAGAGCATCAGCCCATGTTATGCCGGTTGCCGTAGCCTCTTGGGTGTGTATCTTTCCAGTCATCCATGTTCCGAGCTTTCTCAAGAGTTTCCTCGTCATCCTCCTCCTCTTTTTTCTCCTGCTGCTGCTTCTGCAACTCTTCATCAGTTAGACCTGCTGAAGTCAAGAACATGAGTGAGGGGCAGTAGGACAGTGGAATATCCATTGTCAAGCTCTCAAAAGCCAGTCTGGACAAAACCAAGGAATTACCAAATGAGCAGTCTAGTAATCCAGTTATTCTCACAGCCTTATGAAGCCAGCTTTTACTCTTCCTCAGACAGCGGGAACACATCCCCATTCACCCTCCCTCTAAGAGACTTCCCAAGTTCTCCATTCCAATCTTTGCTTTGCTACTCCATACCTGGAGGCGTGCCCTGACCAGACACCACTCCTTGCCTTCTGCGCTGGTCGTACCAGTCATCCACAGTCATCACAGGCAGGCTGGGATAACCAGCACCAAACACTCTACAGGAAGAGACTGACAGTCAAAGAAGGCACTTGACATTGCTATGAACGAGCACAACCCTGCACAGAACTACTCTGTAATCCAATCTGTACTAACAATACAAGGCATGTTTTCAAAGAGGGCTTGAGAACATTTTTCTACAGCCTGGCCCTTCAGCAAGGCTTGCCAGTAACCCAGCCGTAACAGCATTTAGAGAGTTCACTCTGCTAATTTAGAGAGGTGAGGATTGTTCTATTCACAAATCACTTCGCCAGCCAAAGGAGTCTGTACAGCTTGCCAAAGAGGTCCCAAGAACTGAGTTAGGCACAGCTTGGCTAAACATATATGGAAGGCTCAGGGCAAATAATGTCAAAAGCATGACAAGAAATCTGGTTTCTATCATAACTTGTGCTTTAGCTGCCATATTCCTCACAAGAATCTCATGGTGTCAGAAAATACTAAGATCTGGATAACCTGTAAGGCTACAGAAAGCCTTACAGTTGAAAACCATACTACCATGACTGATTATTCTCTGGTAGGCATCACATCTTCCCAGCCCCACAGATCACTTATTTGAATTCACTGAAATATTCCAGAGTTTGCATTAGATTAAGAGATCACATGTGCTTTTCACTACTGGGCTCTTTATTTTAAGAGTGAAGAGCAATCCTCTTCTATCCCATAGAGGTTAGAGGGGCAGATAAACATTGCCTCTCCACAGCTTACCAACCAGCAAGCACATGGCCTATAAATTAAGCGTAATATCTGCTAAATACGATCTCCTCTGTCATCCCAATAGGAGGAAACAGCATCAGTCAAGACACTGAAGCATGCTGGTAACAGAAGAAATCAGAAAAAGTTCAAGAAATGCATTAGATGTTCCCCTCATCCACTACCCAGATGCAAAGCCTGAAAGTAACAACTGGTTTTCTGCATTTCAAAGAGTATCCGAGTCTTAACGTGAGGACAGAGCACTACCTCGTACTGCCTCTAAATAATCAGAAACCAACATACTTATTCTGCACAGCATCCCGGGTGAGAATGAAAGGCTTCATTGGAGGCCTGACTTGCCGAGAAGTACCGTGTGGTGGTGCTGAAGACTGAAGATGTAAACAATAGTCACAAAATAATCATGTAAACGAAAATCCCTTTCTCTGCTTCCCACCCCAAACAAGTCATTCCAGATCATGTAGAAGAGAAACACCTCTGCTGTCAGAGCAACATCCCAAGATAGACAATTCACACCTTAATCCAGTTTAAATCATGAGCTCCATCTGTGAACTGCTACAAATCACTTCCTTTTGTGCCTTTGTTACACCCGCTCTGATCAAAACAGAAAGCTGACAGAGCTAAGCCAGATCAGTTCAGATCAAAGCATGAAATACAGCTTATTTTTCCCAGGGATCAAACACAATACATTCTGAAGCAAACAGAGCTCATCATTCCCGATGATATCACCCAAGGCTCTACAGAGGAGCAGAGTTCTGCAACACCAGTAATGAACTGCTCAAACCAGCTGTGCCAACCAAGCTGGACTATGGTCTATGTCAACACATTATGATTTTTCATTTCTAGACGGACATTTCAGATCAGTAACAAAGCCCAGGAACACTATTCTACAGATGAACTGCAGGTCTATGAAAAACTTCCATCATTCAGAACAGGCATTTCTTTCTGTAACACCTGGACACCTTGTACATGAGAAGTATGGGTCTGAAAGAAATCACAAGGGTCTCTTTCAATTCACAAATGTAGTTACTTCTTTAGAGATAAGAGTCTGGCAGAAGACAGCAAAGGAGAGAAAAGCCTTTGCACACAGACTGATTCATCTCTGATACTCAGTGCTCTTATCATTCTGCAAAACATGACTGTCTAGAACACCGGGCAGGAATAGACAGTGACCAATTAAAAAAAAAAATCAGACACTACCCATTCAGAGTGAAAGCAAATCCCATCTGCTTGTGCTGTGATCGACCCAGCTCAAGAGAGATCACATACCTGTTTTGCTGTACCTCTGCTCCTCAATATGACGATTTCTTGGTCAACACTTTCAATTTCCTCCAGGCTGGTGTTGATCCACTTCTGGGTTTGTAGGATATAAAAAGCCCGTATCTGCTCCTCGTCTGCCTGCCCGCTGTCCACAGAATTTTTCATAGAGGCCAACCTGTTCTCCAGTTCCTTCTTCTGCTTATATCTGTCTCAAAGAAGAGAACTAAATCACTAAATTACCTTTCTATAACCCAGCCCCCATACTGTGATTTCTAAAACAATTTCCTGTTTCTTGAAATTCAGTCAAATGTAGCCAGAGAACCAACTCCTGCCTCAATTCAACTCCAACTTGCCTACCCTGTTTCATTGCTCTTCACAGACGTGCCAGCTGCTGCCCAGTTCTCCTCAGGGTATGCAAGTCCCAGACATTCATAAATCTCCTCATGTCTTTGACTAAGTTCTTGGTGTAAGGAGAACTCATTTAACAATTAAGACTCCTGTAGAAATAAAGCAGACTTACAGGAACATACCCATTAAGAGGCAGAGGAGCACTGGCAGCACAGGTGATACCAGTTGTCATTTACTGATGACCTCTAACGATGCATAAGCAGGGGGCACTGTGGGGATCCATCTCCCCACCTCATCTGATTGACAACAGATGGTTTTTGACAAATAAAAACTATAGGAATAAGAAGAGTTTCAATCTGCTTAAGAAAGGCTTTGAAAATGCACAGTTATATACCTACGGGCACCACCAAAACACTTTGTTCCCATCTACGCCATCACTTCCACCTGTCTACTCAAATTCAGACATTACATAGGATCTTTACTACTCTGTGTAAGAGGTTTAACATGATTTCATGTATTTAAAAGTAAAATTATATAAAAAGGGGAGGTTGTGATGAATTACTGTTGTAATTTAGCTATCTCCTGTCTATGAAAAGCAGCTTTAACATACTTTTAATGTATGGGTGCCTCTGCTAATATTTTTTTTTTCCCTCCTAAAAGTTGAGCAAACCTGGAAAATTTAACCTCCCAGGTACAATTCCACAAGCCTGGCAACATTTGTCTCCTAGAGAAAACAGTGAAGGAGCCAGCAAACAATGAGTTAATAAACTTATAAAAGCAATGTGATAGTTATATAGAGTTGCTTCTACATGACAGAAAGACTGAGCTTATATGGCAGATTAAAACACTCTTCTATTTCTGTCTTGGGTGTTTTTGTGTGCACAGGTACACAATACACTTCCAGGCTAAATCCTTCAGCTACATTGCTACCTGAACAATGGACAGTAACAAATAAGGACTGGACACCTACAGGAGCTGAAAGAACAAGGAGCCTGTAACAGGGCTTCTAAAACCCAAACCCACTCACAACTGCTCCACAAGCAGGCTGAAAAATACATCATAACTGGCCAGGCCCATCCTGCAGCACAGCAAACCGAAGGGATGATATAGGTCTATGTTTTTCACGCAGGCCATGTGTTTTACTGAAAACAAATAGAACTGCAAGGTGTCTCACCCTGAGCAAGTACCAACCTGCTTGTGACAGAACTCACAACGCAGGCACCTCCCATTTGCCTTCCAGGGGATGGAGTCACTGTACAGACAAACACCAGCCCACAGCAAGAGGGGACTTCAAGTGTAACCAAAGCCCAACCTGCAGCACTAACAAAGCTGGCCTGGAAGGAGATATTCAGCTCTGAAGAAGCTTTGCTGTACTGATCCCAAAGGTCCTGATGTGTTCTAGTATCCCAAACCCACCCCAGTTAGGTTAATATCTAGAACAGACATCGTATTTTTGTAGCCCTGCAGTTCAAACAGCTCTCCAGCCCAGCCTGGGCCTTTCGGTGCTACCAGAATTAGCAACAACTTGTCAAAATCCCCAGCTAAAGCATAACAAAGAGACATCAACCTCCTCTTTTTCAAAGATGTAATAAGCCCATTGGTAGGGAACTTCCAGCATGGGTGGCGTTATGCTCTTAGCAGCAATTAAAGCACCAGCCAGAAGAGCTTTCATGCAGCTCTTCAAAGACCAGAAACCAAAGGTATAAATGCACCTCCACGGTCACTGAATAATATGTGGTGCGTATCTTAACATGAATGCTTCTCAATCAAGTGTGTTCCGGTATCAAGGAGGGCGCTTCTTTCCTGGCAGCCCTTGTCTGTACAACCGCGCACTGCCCCAGGCTCTCCTCTGACATCGATTCCCAGAAGCCTTTAAACGCCACAAAACAAGAACCTACCTTTCAATTTTGGCTTGCCTGCTCGACGCCATGGCCACCAGTTTGTCCTGGATGGCAGCAGGGCTCCTCCGGGGCGGGCTCCTGTCACCCTCCTCTGCCGGGGGGCTGGTGGCGGGGGGCAGGTGGAAGCTGCCCAGCCCGTAGCTCTTGCAGAGCTTGAGGAAGCTCCAGAAGAGGGCCCGGGCGCTCTCCAGGTGCTCCAGCCTCTTGCTCAGGTCCACCTGCTTCAGCGTCATGGCCCCCAGCAAGGCGGGCAGCAGCAGGTACTTCAGATCAGCCGAGGCGACCTCCTCCAGATCCTCGTTCTCACTGCAAGGGCAGAGACGAGCCTCACGATCCCGTTCCCTCTCCACCTGAGCGTGGCCAAGCCCCGAAGGATGGAAGACCCTCGCCCCGTCTCATTGAGCGCTCCCAGGCTCACCCCTCCTCTCCGCTCACCTGAACAGGTCCAGCTGCGTCACCATGGCGTTCGCCCGCCACAGGACGTCCAGCCCCTGCCGCACCTTATCCTGCACAGCCGGGCTCCCCGAGGACGGCGCGGTGTCGGTCTCCAACTCCTCCCAGAGCCGCCAGCCCAGCGCCAGCAGCTCCGCCAGCTTCTGCCCCTCCTCAGCACCCTCCGCCATGTTGAGTGGGAACCGGCTACCAACAAATCCCTTCCGGCGGTTACGAGCGACCCCGCCCCGCCCGCCATCTTGTGAGGGCAGGGCGAGAGTGCCGCCATCTTGGTGAGGGCACAGCGAGGGTGCCGCCATCTTGGCAGCTGCTGGTCAGCTGCGCCGGGCGCTCCCCGACTTTGAACTGCTTGCTTAGCTACTTCTCACTGTATCTTCGACATTTAAAAGCGAATAAGGCAGGCAATGGTTAAAGCTGGGGTTTTACGATGCGATAAACAAGCAAATAAAGATAAACTGACCGAGGGGAGAATTAGCTTAGACACTAGGAAGTTGTTCTTCCCTGTGAGGGTGCTGAGGCGCTGGCACAGGGTGCCCAGAGGAGCTGTGGCTGCCCCATCCCTGGCAGTGCTCAAGGCCAGGTTGGACACAGGGGCTTGGAGCAAGCTGCTCTATGGAAGGGGTCCCTGCCCATGGCAGGGGTTGAAGCTGGATGAGCTTGAAGGTCCTTTCCAGCACAAACAGTTCTGTGATCGTTTCTATGATGTTGGTCCCTTAGAAACACAGGAATTTGACCTGCATGTGAGAAATGTAATAGTAATTCAGGGCCTGCTGGAAGCACTCAGACTCCAAGAATGAATCGGTTTACTCTTGTTTTCTTCATACCTACTGAGACAGATCAATAAGAAGTCACTCGTAAGAACTAGAAGAGCTGTGGGTTTAGATGCTCGCTCAATGTGGCCTGAGTATCCCTCAGTGCTGTGACTCTCCTGTCTCCCGGTAATGGGAGGTATGGCAAGAGCTGACTGTCATCCTGTGCTGCTCCGGGGCGCCAGGCGGGAGGTAAACAGCAGCGCTGTGTCCAGCAGTGTGGTAAGTAATGGGTATTATGATTGTAAGTGCACTGGGGCCAGGAATCTACAGCCTTTTGATCTCCACTAGCATGCTTTGGCATACCCAGCAATTGCAACCAGCTCACTTCCATCAGAGCAATACCCCTCGCAACACAGCACATTTCACCTTCATATGTATTAGTTAAAAGCTACAGCACACCAATCACATCATCACCCTCTGTAACCACAAAGATTCAACACTTCGGCAGCACGTGTAAGGATCAGAGCAAAAGAGACTGCTGGAGTGAACTCCTCTGCAGTGTTATCCTTAGTGTCACGCAGAGACTGTCGGAGCACCTCCCAGATCACCCTCCCATAGGATATCTATAATCTTTAGCAAACATCTCCTTAGGGTGTTCTCCTCAGAGACCTCCACCTCTCTGAGGGGCTCACAGGCTTGCTTTCCAGGTAATTGTGAATAGGGTGATGATGGAGCAGTGTATCTCAGCTGCCCTCTCCTGCCCTCAAAACTAGGGGTGGTGGGAGCGGAGGTAGTTTTGACCCAGGTTGTTGGAGGCAGCATAGGGCAGGCCTTGAGCAGCACAAGGCAGGCCTTGAGCAGCACATTACTGCGACTCACCAGGGACTCACCAAGAGAATCGGAAACCCCTGTGAGGACTGGTTTCCTGTGAGCTGGAGAAGGCTTTCCCTCTAAGACCCAAGTGGGTTAGCAGGTTGGAAGCTCCTGAATCTCCTTGCTAGGAGCTAGTCAGTCCTGTTTTTGTCTGCTGACCCAAGTGTTCAAGAATAGGTTTCATTTATACCTTGGGAGGATGAAATGAGTAAGGGTTAGTGACCAGATTTCCTTGCAGCCTGCTCTTCAGGCCCACCACAGCAAACTGCACACACCCACATTGTGTTGTTCTCCTCCTGCCTGAGGTCCACCTGGCAGGAAATGGGTTTTTGAGCTGCCCTTTCTAATTACAGAGTTAATGTTCTCAACACAAGGGAAAAATAAATGCTTCTTTGGAAGGCATAATCTCCAGCAAGTCCCTGTTGACACCACAATGGGCCTCAAGCTGGAGGCTACAGGAATAGTAGGTGTGATTAGTCCCACTGCATGTGAAAAGGGGGAGTTCCCAAAGCACTGGCAAGCTGGGACGAGTCCCACTCCCCAGGTCTGCCAGATGTCTTGGTGAGGAAGGTGGGAGATGCTCACCTACAGTGGTCATGGGCATAGGGACGGAAATGCTGGGACCGGATGGAGGTGAGGCCCTGGCCATAGAAGACACAGGGAGCGAAGCCCATCATCTTTTGGAAGCACTGCTGCTCCTCATCCAGCTTCCCTCCTCAAAGACCAGCTGGCGAAAGAGGTCATTCTCCCCAAAGGAGAAGGAGGGGGCAAGCTGGGCCCCTGCAGTGCTCAGGGACCCTCTGAGGGACCCCGCAAGGGACTCGGCGTTGTGGGACCGTGCAAGGGACAGAGCAAGAGCTCCCCCTGCTGCGGCAGAGTTCCCAGAGTGGTGGGGTCCCCAGGGACAGGCAGGGAGCAGGCAGGGAGCAGGCAGAGCACAGAGGCCATTAGGCCCGGGCTTCCCCAGATGGGACTGGGGAACCCCCCCGAGCTCCCTGCCCATATCCTGGGTATCCTGCTGCGAGGGCCAGGGTGCTGCAAGCAGGGTGCGCAGGGTGGCCTGGATGCTGGCACGGTTCCCTGTGGGGAGAGACACTGCACCCAGCCCAGAGCAGCACGCGCTGGACCAAAGCTGCTCCACTGGGCTGGCAGGGGGTGAATCCAGGGGTACCTGTGGCTGCCAGGGCTTTGGGGGGGAGCAGTGAGGTGGGAGGTAGGATGGAAAGGATGAAGCAGTGTTGCGGTTTAAGCCCAGGCTGTAAGTCAGCCACGCAGCCCTCTCACTCACTTCCCCGCTTTCTTCCCCACCCCGCACCCGGGGCGATGGGAAGGAGAATCGAAAGAATGTGATTCCCATGGGCTGAGATAAGAACAGCCCAGTAACTAAGGTATAACACAAACCCCTACTGCTACCACCAATAATAATAATGATAAAGGAAATAACAAGGGAGGAGAATACGATACCACCCTTTGATACGCAGCCTGACCAAGCAGTGAACTAGCCCTTCTGGGTAAATCCCAGTTTACACCCTGGGCATGCCGTGCTGTGGTATGGAATACCTCTTTGGCTAGTTTGGGTCAGGTGTCCTGTCTCTGCTTCCTCCCGGCTTTCCCCTCCTCCCTGGCAGAGCATGAGACTCACAAAGTCCTTGGTCAGACCAAACATTTGAGCAGTAACTAAAACCATCAGTGTTATCAGTGCTGTTCCCAGGCCGAAAGTCAAAAAAACAGCACTGCACCAGCTACTAAGAACGAGAAAAAATGACTGCTACTGCTGAATGCAGGAGAGGAGGGATGGGATGGAGGATGCTCATCCCCAGAGAGCTCTGGACCATGCCGGCTGCTCTCAGAACAGCCTTGTGCCGAGCAGGGGGCAGGCTGGGCACCCCTGGGCCCAAACATGTCCATGAGCTTGGGTGCAGCACTGAGCAGAGTGCAGAGGCACAGCCCACACTGCGCCCAGCTCCCCAAAGGCCAGGACCTTTCCCGTGTTCAGGCTCACAGAGGTTTCGTGTCTTTCCCAGCTGGTGCAGCGGGGAGGTGCAGGGCAGGGTCCAACCCCAGCAAGCGCCAAGGACTGCGGCCGGGCACCAAGCAGCGTGGCCGAGGCTGGCTGTCCCCACAGCCGTCCCCGTGGAGCCTTGCCTGCGGCAAGGGACAGTCTGGCAGCCGCACAGCTCCACTCCCCCCACTGCCCCCTTCCCTCCAGCCAACCTTGGTGAACCATTAACTGCCCCAGGCCAGGAGCCAGGATCCAAACTCCATGCACGGCCCCATCCCTCCTCCCCAAAACCAGCCCGAGGTGCCTGTTCTGCCCACACACCGCTCCTGGCCAAAGGTCCACTGTGCCCGAGACCACCCGGCACAGCCACTGCTGCAAGTGTGAGCGAGCTACCTCTGGTGTCACAAGAGCCTTGTTTTCTTGGGAAAACAATCCAAAACCAGCATGTTGGCTGAGACAGGAGCAGGCCTGTTCTCCAGTTCCTTCTTCTGCTTTTATCTGTCTCAAAAGAGAATTGACCAATTAAAAAATCAGACACTGCCCATTCAGAGTGAAAGCAAATCCCATCTGCTTGTGCTGTGATCGACCCAGCTCAAGAGAGATCACATACCTGTTTTGCTGTACCTCTGCTCCTCAATATGACTGTTTTTTCATCAATTCTCTCAATTTCTTCCAGGGTGCTGTGGATCCATTTCTGGGATTGTAGGATGTAAAATTCCCCTATCTGCTCCTCATCTGCTTGCCCACTGTCCACAGAATTTTTCATAGAGGCCAACCTGTTCTCCAGTTCCTTCTTCTGCTTATATCTGTCTCAAAGAAGAGAACTAAATCACTAAATTACCTTTCTATAACCCGGCCCCCATACCGTGATTTCTAAAACAATTTCCTGTTTCTTGAAATTCAGTCAAATGTAGCCAGAGAACCAACTCCTGCCTCAATTCAACTCCAACTTGCCTACCCTGTTTCAGTGCTCTTCACAGACGTGCCAGCTGCTGCCCAGTTCTCCTCAGGGTATGCAAGTCCCAGACATTCATAAATCTCCTCATGTCTTTGACTAAGTTCTTGGTGTAAGGAGAACTCATTTAACAATTAAGACTCCTGTAGAAATAAAGCAGACTTACAGGAACATACCCATTAAGAGGCAGAGGAGCACTGGCAGCACAGGTGATAGCAGTTGTCATTTACTGATGACCTCTAATGATGCATAAGCAGGAGGCACTGTGGGGATCCATCTCCCCACCTCATCTGATTGACAACAGATGGTTTTTGACAAATAAAAACTATAGGAATCAGAAGAGTTTCAATCTGCTTAAGAAAGGCTTTGAAAATGCACAGTTATACACCTACGGGCACCACCAAAACACTTTGTTCCCATCTACGCCATCACTTCCACCTGTCTACTCAAATTCAGATGTTATGTAGGATCTTTATTACTCTGTGTAAGTATCCACACTTCAAGACATTGCCCTTAAAATACCTGATCTACTTCACATAAAAATATCCCCAACACTTCAGTCTACAGGCTCAGGAACAGTAGGATGTGCCTGTGGAAAGCTCATGGAGCACCCAGCTGTGCAGTCTTCCCTGCCAAGGTGAATGCATCTGACATTGCCCATCTTGCATCCCCAACACCACTGGTTGCTAGAAACCAGCTTTACAGATTTGCTTTGGAAGAGCCTGGGATGAAGATCTAGGGATTTTCACAGCAGGAACTAGGCAGCACAAGAGATTTTATTTTGCTTACTAAATACTTATATATACATATTATTTTGCCGAGGTGAGCAGCTTCAGAGAGGACGCTTCCAACACCAGAGCGAGGGAAACACCGCGTGCAGGAGCCTCAGTTCTGGGCAGCGGGAGCCGCCCAGGGAGCCTCAAGCCCTCGCCTGGCCTTGCGCAGGACCGGGCAGCTCCCCGGAGGCGAGCAGCCTGAGCGGGTGAAACCCAGGCCAGGAGCGCGGCGAGTAGGGCGGCAGCGGGCTCCGGCAGGCAGGCGGATGGTGAGCACCCGACCCAGGGACAGGACCCGGGCTGGGAGCTCTGCTCTGGCTGCCCCGGCGGGGGCAGCGTCGGCACCAGACAGAGCCAGTGAGAGGGGAGGCTGCAGCGCAGAGCTCGGGGTGTAGAGGGTGCCTGCACTGGTCTGGTGAGGGGAGGGAGCTCAACGGGCAGGGCTGCACTCGGTGCTCCCTGGTGGAGGTCCTCCTGCAGCAGGAGCTGCGATGTGGGTTGCTGTCAATAGGCCGAAAGATGACTGCTTCCTCCAGGCCCAGACTGTGCAGGGGCCTTAAGTGTCCATCCTAGTGCATGCAGAAGAAAGAGGAGGGCATTAACCCGGGAAGCTAGGAGCTAATAACAAACAAACACAACAAAAAAGGAGGAAGAGGACAATTAAAAGCAAGGGTCTTCCTCTAAAATCTGATGTCCCCACTCAGAGCCGCTTCCCAGCACTGCAGAGGGCTAACGAGGAAACACACACTGCACCAAATGCACAACCTGCTGATGCACCAGTAAAGAAGATCACTGCTGATGCCTCCAGGAGAAAGGAGAGGGTCACAGCAGTAGGTGACTCTGAAAGGCACAGACGCACCCATCTGTTGGCCTGACCCAGTCTTGAAGGAGGTGTGTTGCCTATCAGGGGCTCGGATCAGGGATGTTCCTGAGAGGCTGCCTTGTTTAGTAAGTCTTGCTGGCTATTATCCACTTCTCAGGGTCCATGTGGGTGCCAGTGATATTGACAGCAGTAGCCTGGGAATCATTAAGAAGGACTACAGAGCCCTGGGAAAAGTGGTTAGGGGCTCTGGAGCTCAGACAGTATTTTTTCATTGATCCTCCAGGTCAAAGGGGAGGACCCTGAAAAGGCCAGGCAGATTTGGCAGGTTAATAAATGGTTAGAAGGGTGGTACCATCGTCAGGGGTTTGGTTACTCAGAACATGGGACTTGAGTTGGGAGGCCAGATCTACTGAAGGTTGGTGAAGCTGGTCTGACAAAAGAGCTGCTTTGGCAGGAGTCTTGCCAGGCTGGTCAAGGCAGCTTTAAGCTGGATGTGTTGGTCAGGGGGGCATCATTCCATCCCAACACTCCCAAGTCAATTGCCAGCACCTTTAATAAATGCTTAAATCGATGCAGAGCTATTTCAGCCACTCTAGCCGATGAGCCGGCTTATTTTGAAGCTCAGCTCAGATGATTCTATAAAAACCCCTGTAGTATGGGGAATAAACAAGAGGAATAAGAGATGTGTACACAGTTACAGGGATATCATTAGCATCACAGAAACTGCCTCTAAATAATCAGAATCCAACATACTCATTCTGCAAAGCATCCCGGGTGAGAATGAAAGGTTTCAGTGGAGGCCTGACTTGCCGAGAAGTACCATGTGTTGGTGAAAGGATAAGGCAGGTCTGGAGCCAAAGTGATGATACAGGCCCAGTTGGGAAAATGTTTTTCACGCAGGCCATGTGCTTTACTGAAAACAAATAGAACTGCAAGGTGTCTCACCCTGAGCAAGTACCAACCTGCCTGTGACAGAACTCACAACGCAGGCACCTCCCATTTGCCTTCCAGGGGGTGGAGTCGCGGTACAAACACCAGCCCACAGCAAGAGGGGACTTCAAGTGTAACCAAAGCCCAACCTGCAGCACTAACAAAGCTGGCCTGGAAGGAGGTATTCAGCTCTGAAGAGGCTTTGCTGTGCTGATCCCAAAGGTCCTGATGTGTTCTAGTATCCCAAACCCACCTCAGTTAGGTTAATATCTAGAACAGACATCGTATTTTTGTAGCCCTGCAGTTCAAACAGCTCTCCAGCCCAGCCTGGGCCTTTCAGTGCTACCAGAATTAGCAACAACTTGTCAAAATCCCCAGCTAAAGCATAACAAAGAGGCATCAACCTCTTCTTTTTCAAAGACGTAATAAACCCATTGGTAGGGAACTTCCAGCATGGGTGGCGTTATGCTCTTAGCAGCAATTAAAGCACCAGCCAGAAGAGCTTTCATGCAGCTCTTCAAAGACCAGAAACCAAAGGTATAAATGCACCTCCACAGTCACTGAATAATATGTGGTGCGTATCTTAACATGAATGCTTCTCAATCAAGTGTGTTCCGGTATCAAGGAGGGCGCTTCTTTCCTGGCAGCCCTTGTCTGTACAACCGCGCACTGCCCCAGGCTCTCCTCTGACATCGATTCCCAGAAGCCTTTAAACGCCACAAAACAAGAACCTACCTTTCAATTTTGGCTTGCCTGCTCGACGCCATGGCCACCAGTTTGTCCTGGATGGCAGCAGGGCTCCTCCGGGGCGGGCTCCTGTCACCCTCCTCTGCCGGGGGGCTGGTGGCGGGGGGCAGGTGGAAGCTGCCCAGCCCGTAGCTCTTGCAGAGCTTGAGGAAGCTCCAGAAGAGGGCCCGGGCGCTCTCCAGGTGCTCCAGCCTCTTGCTCAGGTCCACCTGCTTCAGCGTCATGGCCCCCAGCAAGGCGGGCAGCAGCAGGTACTTCAGATCGGCTGAGGCGACCTCCTCCAGATCCTCATTCTCACTGCAAGGGCAGAGACGAGCCTGACGATCGCATTCCCTCTCCACTTGAGCGCGGCCAAGCCCCGAAGGATGGAAGACTCTCGCCTTGCCTCGCCTCATTGGGTGCAAAAGAGACTGCTGGAGTGAGCTCCGCAGTGTTATCTTTAGTGTCACGCAGAGACTGTCAGAGCACTTCATAGATTACCCTCCCATAGGATATCTATAATCTTTAGCAAACATCTCCTTAGGGTGTTCTCCTCAGAGACCTCCACCTCTCTGAGGGGCTCACAGGCTTGCTTTCCAGGTAATTGTGAATAGGGTGATGATGGAGCAGTGTATCTCAGCTGCCCTCTCCTGCCCTCAAAACTAGGGGTGGTGGGAGCAGAGGTAGTTTTGACCCAGGTTGTTGGAGGCAGCATAGGGCAGGCCTTGAGCAGCACAAGGCAGGCCTTGAGCAGCACATTACTGTGACTCACCAAGAGAATAGGAAATCCCTGTGAGGACTGGTTTCCTGTGAGCTGGAGAAGGCTTTCCCTCTAAGACCCAAGTGGGTTAGCAGGTTGGAAGCTCCTGAATCTCCTTGCTAGGAGCTAGTCAGTCCTGTTTTTGTCTGCTGTCCCAAGTGTTCAAGAATAGGTTTCATTTATACCTTGGGAGGATGAAATGAGTAAGGGTAAGGGACCAGATTTCCTTGCAGCCTGCTCTTCTGCACACACCCACATGTGTTGTTCTCTTCCTGTGCGAGGTCCACTTGGCAGGACATAGGTTTTTGAGCTGCCCTTTCTAATTACAGAGTTAATGTTCTCAACACATGGGAAAAATAAATGCTTTTTTGGAAGGCATAATTACCCAGTAAGTCCGTATTGACACCACAATAAGCCTCAAGCTGGAAACTACAGGAATAGTAGGTGTGATTAGTCCCACTGCATATGAAAAAGGGGAGTTCTGAAAGCATTGGCAAGCTGGGACCGGTCTCTCCCATTCCCAGGTCTGCCAGATGTCTTGGTGAGGTAGGTTTTGGGCATGAAGTCAATGTCTAGGGATCAGCCTCAGCTTCTGGACAGTTCTTACATTTCCATCTCCAGACACGAAACGTGCCTGTGTGCTTTTCATTATATAGATAGTGAAATCTACCACCACGGTATATTGCATTTGATGCACATGTGTAGAACATCTGGCCATGTACATCCAGAAGGCCTCTCTGGTGCTTCGCAGGAGCTCCAGCATGTTAGATGTACATCAGTCTTCCTGGAAGGTGTTAGAGCTTCTGCATGCTGTCCTACAGCACTCAATTGTGACTCCAGCGCTACTCCAGCCAGACTGAAGGATGCTTGGAAATTCCTTATTCCACCACACAGCACATGCATAGTGGTCACAGCCAGCATATATGCAAGATGAGAAAGTACTTAAAATCTGTAGGGCCCCAGTTCCAGGCTAGTGGGAGGATGCTTCTGGGAACGCCCACTTGGATGGCAAACCCAGGGTGGCTTGTGGTCCCACATCAGCTTCTGCTCTGGGGAGGAGACTGTTCTGCAGCTCCCTCCCTGCCTTAACTCACCTTCTGATGGACCTCACAGGCAGCATCTCCAGGAATGCACAAAGGGAAGATGCTACTATTGAGTGATTCAGCAATGTATCCAGGGCACCTTGGTGTCATGGGATTCCTCCACTCTGATTGAGCAACTTGCTGAAATACAGGGTTCAGAGATGGAAGGTATGCCAGCCCGGCCAGCCTAGGGGAAGGGATGGAGATCTGCTTCCCCTCTGAACCTCACGCAGCCATTGCTGCATCTCCCCTCCAAGCTATGCCCAAAAGCCCTCCATCAGCAGCATATTTCCTCCTCTGGTCTTATGACCCTTTTTCACCTATGCTGATTTGTCCTTATAGATCCCTATAAGGACAATCCCTATTATTAATTGTCATCCTTGGGGCATCATGTTGTAGCTGAACACCCCAGAAATAAAGGAGAACAGAGATGCAAGGGGTTTTCATTATATATAAACTGTTCTCATGTTTGTGTCTTGTGTACGTGTAGGCACCAAGCATATCAAAGGTCAAAGCAACATCCCCCATATATTTACAGTAGTACAGATGTTGATTAAGAGCTGAGCCCTCAGGCTATGGCCCCATCTCACACCTCTTTCTTGTTCTGGCTCAGCTTCCTTTGTGAAGAGCACAGGCAAAAAGCAGGTGGAGGTCCTGACGCATGGTCTGGTTCAAGCTGCAATCCGAGGCTGTGGGGAAGAAATATTACACAGAACAGCCCTTGAACACAGAGTCATTCCTCCTCCAAAATGCTTACTTTATTACCAGCAGTTTGCTGCCCTTGCTCAGATTATCCTCCTGGAATAAGTTAAGCAGCATCCCTTGAGGATTAAAGAAATAAAAGGGAAAAAACCCCAAACAAACCAGCAGCAAACTCTGCTCTTTAGCAGCAGAGTCAAAAGAGTCTATGAAAATCACTCACCTTTCTCCAGACTTCATTGTCTGCACAAGTCTGCACAGCAGGGAATTCATACCAGCATTACTCCATTGAAACCCAAATTAAAATCAGTAGCCAAAAGTAGGCTTTTCAGAGCAAACCCATTGCCTGGTTCTCACCACATTTCATATAGAGGGATGGTTTTCTTCTATGCACAAACCATTTCAGAGCCATCTCTCCCATGTCAGCTCACAGCGCCAGAAAGTGAGAGACTTCTGCGATGGCCATAGAGACTCTGGGGAGTCTCATTTCCAGAGAGACAGGGAAACAAAAAGCCACGAGACATTGGGAAGAATGGCTAATGACAGGAAAGTCAAAGAGGTAGATCCATCACATTAGCAGAGGGGCCTGTGAGGGCTCGTGAGGCAGGGGTAATGACAGCAGCCTTCCACAGTCTGGAGAGGACTGATTGTGAAAGCAGGGCAAAAGCAGTGTGTGACAAAGTGTCTGAAGGGCTGCAAGCCACAACTGTTACAGAGATGCTCAGTTTCAGGGATACTGCTACTGTCCTTCCCTAGGTTTTTCTGTGTCCTGAAGGGCTATCTGCCAGAACTGGAGATGTTTTGGGGTGAAAGTAAAGGTTCAGAAGGTTAGAGAAAAGACTTCTTGCACCAGTTTCTCTGGCATAGTGTTGCACTGACTGGTGCTGGATGAGTGATATAAGGGACGAGGTTTTCCCATCTTTCTACCTCAGAGGGTGCTTGTGCTAGCCCAGCCTGAGGGAAGGACTCCATGCTCCCCCGGCACCTTCCTGCTGGCTTTTCTGTCCAAGGAGGGTTAGAGAGAGAAAATGCATCCAGTCAGATGGATCCCCTAAACTCCTGGGGCCAAACGTGGGGTTTGTCCCCCCTAGATGCATGGTGTAATGCCAACTCCTTGCCCTGCCTCTGGGTCCCTGGGAGGCTCTCCAAACCCAGCATATCTCACAGTCCTGCCAAATCCAGGTGCGGGCCCAGATTACAACACCTCCCACGCAGAGCATTGTCACGTAACTGTCACCTCACCACCATCGTCCTTCCTGCCAGCCGACCCTTTGCATCCTCCAACTAATCACAGTGCCTTCCGATTTCCCACAGAACACAAATGGAGCCAAAGGTCCTTGCTGCTGATTGACCTCTCCAGTCCTCTCCCAGCTCTTCCGTGTTGGGCTTGCAGTGGAGATGCAAGAATCAAGAGGAGGAGAGGACCCTGCATATTCAGCACTTGACCCTGCTTTTTCCCAGGCAGAAACTCAAATGGGACCTCTCTAGGAGAGGATCATGACATCTCCCCAGGGCATTCCTAGCTATTGTGCCTCCTCTCCTCTACCCCAGGCTATGTGTGTTTGTAGTTACCAAATGCAAATCACATTTCCCACCCTCCTGGCTGAATCTCTCACTCCACAAGATCCCTCCCCTGTTTTTTTTTTTCTCACCAGCTAGTTTTGCAATGCTCTGTGGAGTTCACAGCCCCTCCGGGTTTCACTTCCCTCTGATCTAGGATGCATAATGAGGTGGCTATAGGGAAGGCGTTTAAGCAATCCTCCTCATTAAGTACCTGCATCACCTCTCCTGGACACAGGAACTGCAGCTATTTTGCAGCCTGGCAGCTGAAGATTCTCTTTTCCGAGGAATGCCGGAGATGAACCCCTGATTGCATGTTAAAAGAAAAAACTCAAGATAGCTTTTTGGCCTTGGGCAGCTGTGGTGGAAGCCTTGCAGCTGTGGCTTTACTGTCACTTTGGAAAGGCTAGACGTCAGCAGCCAGCTCAAGTCAACGGCACATTAACAACTGATAATGATGGTTAACTCACTTGGTTCATAGGCTTCACCTCTGAGCATTTCAGCTTCCACCTCCCAGGCTTGTCTCAAGCCACCTTTGACTCTTGACTCTTATTCACTGTTAATCCAGAAACCTGGAGCACATTAAGTGGAGGGGACAATGAAATGGAGGTTTGCAATAAAAGCTCATGAATTGATTCCGTGACCCAGCAGAGGCTATTAAAAATGATTGAATGAATATGGAAATGAGTAATCCTACAGCTGGACTTGGGGCTGAACGCGGCCAACCCCATTCAGTGCAAACCACAAACAAGCCAAGGCGCATGCAAGCAAACCAAAGCTGCCAGACTCTTAAGGTCATGGTGTGAGCTGAAGGAAGTTGCTCTTGGATTTCCATTTCATTTACCTGTCCTTGTGCTGTGGATTCTCCTCAGCACCTGTGTGTTTAGACTCATCCTTTCTCTCCAAAGACTGCCTGAACAGGAATCTCTTATCCCATGCAAGTGCTTGGCCACTTTCCATGCTAGGGGAAATGGGGGCTGTCAGAGCCGCCATCCCTGGTTCCCAAGTCCTTGCTGTTCCCACATGTACGCTTGGCTAGTCCAGCCCACATTCACAAGGATCTTAAAACAATCCTGGACTGCCTCAGTTTCCAGCCACCAGTACTGAAACCCAAGAAGCTGTATTCCTTGCTGCCTGAGGAAACCTGAGGAAGTGGGAGACAGAAACCTTCCAGCAAGTTTTCCATATAGGTACAATAGCTGAGGCTGAGCGATACCTGTAAGTAGAGGAAAACCTGGGCCAAGGAGCAGCAGAAGGGGTTAAAACTGAATCGGTCCCCTGCTGCAGTGTAAGGGCATGGACACAGGGCTTTATGCTGTCCTTACAGCCTTGCTTTCTCTGTGGCCAGCTGAGAAGGAGATAGAGAAAGGAGGTCATCCTAGGTAACATGCCATAGAGGGATAAGATATTTATTTATAAAACACACACCAGAATCCCACTTACATTAAGTATAGAGACAAAAGGTTCATTCTTATTTCACCAGTTGCATCCTCTCTCCAGGCCAGAGTGCCAGCACGCCTGGTATTAAGGGGGTGGAAGGAGTGGGCTGAAGACCTTAGCGGTCTAAACAAAAGGGCAGGATGGACAAGCCATGAGCATGCCACACACTGAGTAGGCTTCCACCTCCAACAGAAGCTCAGAGGGCACAAGCCTTGTTACTACAAGGCTGCTGGGCGCAGTTTTGCCATGCTGCCCTGCTTCAGCAGTCCCCAGGACCACTCCTGTCCCTAGATGTGTCTGCTATCTTCAGTTAGCACTGAGAGCAGCAGTAATCTCAATGCAGGTCATGGGGAGGATCAATGAGGTCTGTTTCCTGTTTCCTGAAGCAACAACTGGTCCTGTGTGTGTCAAGCCTGGTCTTCATTTCAGATGCTGCAAAGGGCACTGGACCAGTGTTTGCTCCTGAGGAGGAACAGTCAGTAGTATTGGGTGAGCCCAAAATGGAAACCTACCCCCATAGGAGTTGCCCATGACCCCCTCACCCAAAACAGCTTTCTTCCCCTGCAGCCTTCTCCCAGTGGACAACTCGCTACCCCCTTTTCCATCCATCACTCCTGGCTTTCAGGCCACTGTCAGAAGCCTCCTGCAAAGAGACAATGGCAGTCCAGACTCCCCATTCACCCCTGGAGAAAAGGGCCTGTGCATGTGGAGTGATAAATGGTTTGTCCCCAGCTGGAGACGGAGGGTTGGACACTCCTGATCAGCTGCAGGAGGGCAGCCCTTTGTCTTGCTCAGAGAGGTGGAGCAGAGGTTGGCCTCCGGCCTTAGGCTTCCTGGCATCTCTCAGGCTGAGGTCTTCCGTGGTAATGCTGGTGCACAGGCTTCCTGCATTCCCCCTTCTTGCCACAGCTCAGAGTATCCCTTGTGATTGGTGTTTGGTCTCCATCTGTATCATCTCCAGAGGATACCAGTGCAAGAGTCCTCCTACCTGCCACGACCCTTCTGGTGTTATTTACAGACGTATCTCTCCACCTTCCGCCGACACTTCTTGCACACCACGTAGCAGCACCAGTGATATTTACAGTGACATCTCTCCATCACCTCCTCCATGTAGGTGTTGTAGCCGCGGCCACAGCACATAAGGTTGCAACTGTCGCTGCCCATGGAGGTCTTGTTGCACTGCCTGCCAAAGGAGGATGCACAAGTGGGAGCTGAGGGAGCATGCCCATGGAGGGGTGCTGACCACAGCTATCTGCCCAGGCCTCCTCCCAGAGCTCTCTCGCCCATACCAGGAGGCAGTGAGATGCACAGGTCTGCTTGCATACTGGGGTTGATATCAGCTTGTGCTGCTGTGGCTGTGTTTGAGCAGCTGTGGCTGAGATTGGGCACACTCACTTGTGTATCATGCTGGAGGCAGGAACTCCCCATGGAGAAGGAAGGGTGAATGGCCAGGACCAGGAACTGCTGTTACTGCTAAGTCTAACAGGATTGTAAGCCGCAGCCATGAGGCAGCCCTTGCTCAACCTTCAGGTTTCCCCATCGCTCTAAAAACTCCACGCTGCCTGGCAGTCACTCCAGAAGGGAGACATTTGGGAAGCACCACAGACTCCAAGGGCTGCTGAACCGTTCTGGTTACTGGCAGACAGCACCCAAAGGTGCACAGGGAGAGGAGGCATTTCCCTTCCTGACCTCACAGTGGATATATCCTGTCCTGAAGAGTGGGCTGACAGACTTTCAGTGAGGGCTCTCCCTTTGCCTTTACACCTGCATAGCTCTGTAAGAATGACATCTGCCTTCCTACCCTCCCTGGGGCTTTGAGATGCAAAGAGTTCACAGCAGTCCCCATCTAATAGGGATTGCCCATCCACACCAGCTTCCCAGAGCATGATGATGGTACAGACACTAATGAAATTAAAGGCTGAGTTAGAGTATATTATTAGTTTCTTACCTATCCTGTGTCCCCAGAGACCCCAGGTGGAGATTCGGTGTGCAGTAGTCAGGAGAGTTGATGAGATAAACCAGATCCGTCTCTTCCATTGGCCTGACCTCCATTTCCTTGGGTATCAGCTGCTTCCTGGGCCCTATGAGCCGATGGGTCACCTTGATGGCTGCCAGGTACTTGGACTTGAGGTCAGAGGCTATTTCATCCAACTTTGCCAGTCCCTTCCAACAGGTCTTCACCGAGCAGGAGCCTGAAACACCATGGCATTTACACTTGGTATCCAGGGAGTCACTCAGCACCTGCAGAGGACAGGAAAACAGACTAATTTGCTTGTGCTTTCTCTTGGTGCCCACCCTACAGATTGATTTGCGGGAGCATCCATGGGAAGTTTCAAAAGCTCAGCTGCTTACTGCCACCTTTAAATGAATATAATGGGGCAATCAAGGACTAAGCCCTGCTTCATTCCATGTATGATAAAAACCTAACCCTTGGGGAACTCCCAGCTGGAGCTCGCAGAGGCGCTGGTGGCTTCCCTGGCCAACATGAGTGCAGGGCAGCCATGGAACGGGCATGCATGAAAGTGTGAAACCTTGCAGTTCCCTGTGGGGCTGGGGAGCCCAGCTGGAGCGGAGCAGGATGGGCCTCTGCTTCCCATGAGCAAATGGACAAATGTCTTGTGCTTGTTGTGGAGAGGGTGCAGGGATGTTTGGGGGGGTGGGTAGCAGTGGGGGGTGTCTCTGCAAACACATGTAACTGTTTTAACCAATTAGTTGCCTCCTGACTCTAAGGACAGCATCCCAACAGCCTGGCTGGAGTCTACTGCCTTACATTAGGCACCTCTGCCCCCCAGGCTTTGTAAGGTGCCTGAGCTGCAGCAATGGGGTGGACACACGGTACCCACCTGCCGACCCACTGCACTGTTATGCAGATTCATGGCCTTGAGCGCTTGTGTCCCCAGCTTGCTGGATTTTAAGGGACTGTCAGCAAAAGCGGCGCCGAGCTGGAGGCCATAGCTCAGGTTGTCCCCACAGCCACCCCATCTGAAGTCTGGCCCAGGGACCTCTGAGGGGACGGAGCCACAGGAGCAGAGAGGGAGCTCTCCCGAGGCACAGGCCCGGGCGATGGAGTGCGTGATGGTGGCAGCGGCCAGCGCGTAGACAAAGGCGGATTCCCGCGTTCCTGGGAAGAAGAGGGGGAGATGTCCTTCCTCCCTGCCCAGCCAACACTCCTCGCAAGGCAAATGAGGCTGGTTTCTTTCTTGCAACAGGATATACCCAAGTCCCAGTGTTTTTAATCTGTGATACCCGTTATATTACATATTATATTGTATTATATCCCCTGTCCTTCCCCCTCCCCCCCTTTTTTTTAAGCCTTCAGCAGCTTTTAGTTTGAAATGGAAGTTACTGCCTGTCAGATGACTTAACTTACACAAGATTAGCACCAGTGTATGGCAGTAAGTTTTCTCCAAAACTTGTATCTAAGGCAAAACTGACATCTATCAGCTGAACAGCAGTGCTGCCTGCCTGGACAGCTACATGGGGCAGAAACTGGAGTACCAACACAGCAGATGAAGGGTCCTTTACCTCTCAGCAGGTCAGGCCCAAAGCTGGGTGCTTGCTGGATGGAGGAGCAGTTCCACCTCATGTCTGCAAAGGTCTTCTGGCAGCTGCTCTTGGTGTGGCGGGCAGCCTGGACGATGCTGGGCATGACCTCCAGGTTCCTGCGGCACATCTGGAGCTGGTCGGGCACCAGCCCGGCGAGCAGCCTGCAGTGGTGGCTTTCATTCCAGGCCACCCCGCTGCTGCTCTCAGTCAGCCCGCTGTGGGGAGAGGATGGGTGTCAGTGGGGTGCGGGGGACCATGGGGCACCCAGCTGGAGAAGGAGAGCCCCAAAGGGGAGGGTAGCAGGAGGGGGGTATCCCCTTTGGGGTTACTACTCACAGCCACTGGATGGCCGCGGAGAGCCCCAGCTGGCAGAGCAGCGCGGCGGCGGCGGTGGCACGGCGGCCCATAGCCGGGACCGGGGCCGGGACCGGGGCCGGGGCTGGGACCAGGGCTGGAGCCGCCGCCCTCTTTTATAGCCGCGGGCTGCGCGGTCCTGCCCCCCGGGGAGGAGAACAAAGGCGGTTTCGGCCCCATTCACAGCGGGCTGGGGCCGGGGAGTGGTGGTGGGGTTCAGTTGTTACTAGCAGCGCCTGCGAAGTGATGCGGAGGTGATGGGGAGCTAGAGCTAAGCACTACCAAGTGCTCAGGTGCTGCATATCCCTCTGTGCCCTCCACCCCCCAGGCTAGAGATGCTGCACACAACAGGCCCCCATATTCTCACCTTTGGCATCTTCAGGAGAGCCACTGGGTCACAAAGCAAACACACGTATCTGCTCAGCATGTAACAGCTCATCTATGTAACAGGCTGGCAGGAATCACAAAGGGAGAACATTAGTAAGGGACAGAAGGGTTTGGCACAGGCTGATTGTAATTTCTGCTTATTTTCTCTGCAAGAAGCTTTAAAAAATACATTTCCTTGACCCAGAAAGAGTGAAAGTCTCAGCTGTCTGCCTCCTCTGTCTCCGGAGCCCAAGGACAGCCAGGGTTCTGCAATAACCAAGACTCCAGATGTACACATGTCAGTCAAGGGTGTGGACGCTTCTCACCAGTCTGGAGCAGACCCAGCCGAAGGCCGTGCTGGGACTGAATGTGGGGAAATCCTGCCCCTAGACACCAACTTCACAGCTTCAGCCCCTTTTCTTGCACAAAAACCATCTTGCTGAGCCGTGCACAGTCAGGGCATCCGCAGCTGCTGGGTTTTCATAACTGCAGAGGAAGAGGGTGAGCAGAAAGAGACATGTGGAAGGGCTCTCAGCACACAGCACACAAGCACATTTTAGAGTGATTGTGTTAAAGTAACCTCTCTCCTGCTGCAGGAAGGTGCTGGGCTGCAGGGCCAGGGCTCCCTCCACCACAGTCCAGTCCACATCCCTGCCGCTCAAACTTGAGAAACGGCCCTAAACACAACACACCCATTAGAAAACATCTGGTATGAGCAGGATCTAACTCAGCATGGGGCTGTCTTTAGCTTGTCAGCACTTCCCACCCCGCTCTATAGTTGGCATTAGGCTTTCTGTTGCCTCCAGCACCCCAAAGTGCATGGGGGCAGGAGGGACAGCTAAAGAAAGGACTTGGCTTTGACTCTGTTACTGCGCTTTGCAGGTCAGCACTAAGCGCTGATGTTTACTGCTAATTCCAGGTTCCTGAAAACAGCATAACCAACTTCCACAGCAGTTTGCCTCTCCAGGCCAAGAAAATGAGTTCAAGTCCACTGGCTATCTTACAGACAGCCCAAAAGGGGAGTTTGCCTGGTGCTGTGAGCAAACTGATGTGTGCGCGTCCATCAGCCAGCACTGGGCATGGGTATCAGCTACAGAAAAGCCTGTTTCATTGCAGGGACCCTCTTACAGCTGGCAGAGGTGATGCCTCTGGTGCCTGCTTGGACAGGAGCTGGCCTGGTGTAGTATTCCCATGGCTTGCACATGCTTGTCACGAGGTGTATTTTACTGAATCTTTCCATTCTGTAAGAAGAAAACCAAAAGTACAACCTCGCTGCTGTGAAGCCCTTCAGGAACCAGTTAGGCTGATGCTCTCCCGCAGTGGAAGGTGTCATTTGAGAGACAAATGCAGCTGACACTATCTTCTTTTGGAAGCAGTTGTAGGTTGAAGACCTCTACTTAGGGCTTTCACTTTCTCCCTCACTGTGTGACTTCCCCTCTCACTAGAAGGTGCTTTCCCTTTCCAGGACATAACTGGGTGGTTCGTTAGCATCCCCTCATGACCTCCTTTTGACTTGCTGTCATGTGCACTAAAACTAGGACATGCAGTTTGAATTGTTGACCTTCCCGAACTACTCCGTTGGGATGAAAAGGCCAAGGTGCATTGTGCTGGAGCAATGGCCCATGAGGAAGGGTCCTGCTAGGAAAGCAATGAGGTCACTCCCAAATCCCAAGCAGAGTTACAAGGGGCTTAATTAAAGGACAGGGAGAAAAGAAAGAGATGTGTCCCTGGAATTGCCTGGCTCTGATCTCATTAACCTCCCTCTCCCTAATGCCTGTGGACTGACACCAAAGGGTCTAAAGTCATGGCAAGCTGAGGAATGATTTTTCATCAAGAGTAAGAAAGACACAGGATAAAAGCAAATTTGCTGACCTGCTCATCAGGGCACACAGCTGGGATGCCTCCGCAGAGGGCGTGTGGAGGCCAACAGCCACCGTCCATGGATCTCTGTTTCAGAGTGCTCTGAGCAGGAGCCTGCCTGGCTCTGGACACAGAATCACAGAATCACAGAATCCCAAGGGTTGGAAGGGACCTAAAAAGATCATCTAGTCCAACCCCCCTGCAAGAGCAGGGTAACCTACAGTACATCACACAGGAACTTGTCCAGGCGGGCCTTGAATATCTCCAGTGTAGGAGACTCCACAACCCCCCTGGGCAACCTGTTCCAGTGCTCTGTCACTCTTACAGTAAAGAAGTTCTTCCTGATGTTAATGTGGAACTTCCTATGCTCCAGTTTACACCCATTGCCCCTTGTCCTATCACTGGATATCACTGAAAAAAGCCTAGCTCCATCATCCTGACACCTACCCTTTACATATTTGTAAACATTGATGAGGTCACCCCTCAGTCTCCTCCAAGCTAAAGAGACCCAGCTCCCTCAGCCTCTCCTCATAAGGGAGATGTTCCACTCCCTTAATCATCTTTGTGGCTCTGCGCTGGACTCCTTCAAGCAATTCCCTGTCCTTCTTGAACAGAGGGGCCCAGAACTGGACGCAATATTCCAGATGCGGCCTCACCAAGGCTGAGTAGAGGGGGAGGAGAACCTCTCTTGACCTACTAACCACTCCCTTTCTAATGCACCCTAAGATGCCATTTGCCTTCTTGGCCACAAGAGCACATTGCTGGCTCATGGTCATCCTCCTATCCACCAGGACCCCCAGGTCCCTTTCCCCTTCACTACTTTCCAGCAGGTCACCCCCCAACCTGTACTGGTACATGGGGTTGTTCTTCCCCAGATGCAAGACTCTACACTTGCCCTTGTTAAATTTCATCAAGTTTCTCCCCGCCCAACTCTCCAGCCTGTCCAGGTCTCGCTGAAGGGCAGCACAGTCCTCTGGTGTGTCAGCCACTCCTCCCAGTTTTGTGTCATCAGCAAACTTGCTGAGGGTGCACTCAGTTCCCTCATCCAGGTCATTGATGAAAATATTAAACAGTGCCGGTCCCAGCACCGACCCCTGAGGAACTCCACTAGTCACAGACCTCCAGCTAGATTCTGCGCCATTGACCACAACTCTCTGCCTTCTTCCTTTCAACCAGTTCTCGATCCACCTCACTACTTGATCGTCAAGCCCACACTTCCTTAGCTTATCTATGAGGATGCTGTGGGAGACAGTATCAAATGCCTTACTGAAATCAAGAAAAACTACATCTACCGCTCTACCATCATCCCTCCACCTAGTCACTTCCTCATAGAAGGCTATAAGGTTGGTCATACATGACTTCCCCCTCATAAAACCATGTTGGCTGTTCTTCATGACCCCCTCATCCTTGATATGCCTAGTGATGGAGTCAAGAATAAGTTGTTCCATCATCTTTCCAGGGATGGAGGTACCTCACGGGCTGCACTGCCACCGGTGGAATGTTGGCGCTGTTTGCTGGGACTCTCTGGTTTAGGGCAAGAGGGGCCTTTTTCACTGCAACCAATGCGTAGAAGATTATCCCTGAGTATTTCAGGGTGGGAAATGCTCTCCTTGCAGCAGAAAGCAAAGTCCCTGCTGGAGAGATCAAGGCGTAATGCAAATCTATATTCCCTGAACACCAAATCTTGTGTTTTCATTTGTCTCCACAATGAGGACTAAACTGATTAAAATAATAACAGTCTGCCTACTTTTAGGGGCCAAGGTAGCAATGAACATGCCCTATCCTGTAGCACATGCTGCTCCGAACCACTGCCGACCAAGCATCAGGTACAGCAGACTCCTCCAGCCCCTGTGGGACACCAGGGCAGGTCCTGCCCTACTCCTGCCTTCTCCAGACCTGATTATTGCCCTGTGGAGGAAGATGTAAGGGCAACTCAGACACTAGCTAGTGCAGCTTGTGATCCCCAGCTGTGGGATGTGGAACTCACAGCCTGCAGGAGGTGGAGCACAGGCAGACTCCATCCATCCATCCACAGGGCATCCATCCTGGGGAGCCACTAGAGCATCTTTCACTCTCTAGACTTCCTTACAGTCCCAGACACAATTCAAGCACCCTGACTGTTTCCAGAATGCAATTTCCTTTTCTTTTATGTCACCAATAGGTGATGCCCATGAAACAACTCTCAGAGAACTGCACTTGGCCTCAAAGTACCTGTGATAAAATCCACAAATCAGCCTGAGCCACAAGTGCGTGCGAGGGGTTGGAGCTGCATTGTGCCATATGGAAAGAGCCGGGCAGAACTGACAGGGAAGGGTCTCACCACTTCCCAGCTCACATACATGTTCTGCTGGAAAGACCCAGTGCACACAGCAGCCCTGAGCTTTGAGACAGCCCCAGTGCATGCTCCAAGGGCCAGAACCAAGCAGCCCTGGAGAACAGGAGACAATTTGCTCAGTTTTCTGAAAGCCCAGCTCAGCTGCTCCCTCCTCAGCCCAAAGTCTCCTCCAACCATTCCTGCTGTTCACGCAAGCTGATGTTTGTTTTGCTCCAGTGGTACCTGAGGCTTGGTACTGCTGTCCTATGTAAGATCAAACTCTCTCTGGCTCCAGTCCAAGGTGTCATGTGGCAGAGATGAACCTGATCTCTGAATCTGGTCTGCTTCTTCCCGGGGCACTGCAATGAGAGAAAGTCCCTGTTAAGTCCCTGGATTTTGCTTATACACATCACAGGACCCCAAAGGTGGAGGTAGAAAACCCTGATAAAGCAGCACCTGCTGCTGGGGCCTGATGTTGGTGCTGTATGGGACAAGGTGACAGCACCTTGGGGCCCTGGCGTATGACTGACGGCTCATTGCTGCAAGACTCCATAGGTAAAGCTGATGTTCTTTGCCATGAGGTGAGAAACTGAAGTCAGACTGGTCTCACCACAGCGATACAGTTCAGCTTTCACCTTTCTCGAGCCAGTTTGGCCCTGCTGGTACTCACTGTGCGCTGGAAGCCCCTGGTATTTGTTCGAAATCTCACCTTCTTCTCTTACCTTGACATGAAAACAGATACGGTGCCCACACTTCTCCTCGCACTAAGCCCAAGTGCTCCTTTCACTCTAAACCCAAGGATTTTGCTGTTATGAAATCATATTCTCTGTAAGTTCCTTTTTCACCCTTGGGGAATGGGGAAATGCTTCAGGCCCTGAGGGGGACATTGCGGGGAAATCTGAACAGCTTCTGGGGGATTAGGAATTTTCTGACCAGGAAAAACTGATTTTGTCAGTGCTGGGAGGTGCCTGGGTGCTTTCTTGGGCATCATGTGCTCAGCAGGCAGAGGGAGGGCCGTGGCCCGCAAAGCAAAGGTAACTGAGTGCTGGGCATGTCTAAACAGACATTCCTTCTTCAGAGCCCAGCAGGAGGGACACAGGGACTCCCAGTCCCTCGCAGGTAGTCATTTTGCCCTGGAATCCTCTGCAGCAGGTATCCTGCATCCACCCTGCTGGGAAGGGCTGCTTTGCTGGTTGTTGCTCCAGAGTGTCCCACTGCCACATGTGTGCTGAGGGATGAGGAGGGCTCAGTGGGAATGCAGGAGATGCTAATCCTTCTGGGAGGATTTCTAATGTTATCTCATCAGCTGCGTGAAGCAGCCCCCACACAGCCCAAGAAGTGACCATCAGCACAACTAAACCATACACCAGAGGATTTCAGACAAGAGGGTCAGCAGGCCCCTAATCTCTCCTGAGAGATGCTAAAAGGTGGGCAGAGTGCAAACCCACCCGTGTGCAGGCGGTGGGGAGGAAGGTCTAGGGTTGCTGTACAGGCAAAGATGCTTTCCAGCGGGGTGGCCCCAGCAGATGCTGGTTCCTGGGGCTGTTTGTCCCTAGGACAAGACTTTGCATCCCGATGTGGAACACCCTCCCTCCCTGCTGGCTGTACGTGCTGTGGCACTCACAGCATCAGCACCCTCTCTGGTTGGTACTGGCTAGGCATTGGCAGATGGACATTAGGGATGTCTGACACCTGTACAGGACATGGAGCATTGTCCTACCATTGCCCAAGCTGTTCAAACGCAGGTCTGAGTGGTCTTAGAGCTTCCAAACCAATACGGACCCGTCCCCTGCACAAGGGGCTGACCTCTTCTCTGCTCTGCGGTGTCAGGGTTAGAAAGGAGAGGGGATATTGCCACCTTCTGGCCAGTGGTTTTGCTTTTAAGGGCCACCATCTTCCATCCTGGTCCCTGGAGAACCTGGTTTCACCATGCTCCTGCGGGTGTTGCTGCTGGCAAGTCTCACTTTGCAGCAAGACACTTTTTTTCCCTATTAAGCACTCCTCCAGGTGTGGATGGCATCTTACTCTGGGACCTGGAGGATATCAAATGGGTTGCCACAGCCAGTACACAGTGGGGTTGGAAGGCAGCTGGAAATGCAAGAGCATCTGGGTTCTGAGGGGTTTGGGAGAAGCCGTGAGTAACAGGAAAAGCTGCTGGAGAGCAGGAATGTGGAGACAAAGCACACTAGGACAGCCTGGAGGCATTTCATAGCTTTGCAGGTGCTGGAGCCATGATCAGCACTGGGGCAAAGGGGCTCAGAACCATCCCCTTCCTTTGGAATGTGAGGTCATTGTGGGAGCTGGGTAAGGGCACAAGTAGGGAACAGTGTCCTGTGACTTCTGACATCCTCAAGCTGCCTCCTATGAAAGGTGATTTTTACCAATCCTCCTTCACAGAAAAGTTTTGCAATGACTGAGTAGTAGGAAAGAAAAAAAAAAAAAAAAAGCCTTCCTTTTAAAGCCAAAGTAATGCTTCATTTGGTGTCAGTTCCTCTTCTTAGCTCAATCCTTGAAACAACTGTAGGGTAAGTGCTAAAAATACCCCTTCCCCTTCCCTCTGTTGGGGAAGCAGGAGGGCAGGAGGGGATTCCCAGCCTAGGTAAAGGCTTCCCTTCCTCAGCCTGCCCAAGCCACCATGGGGAGAAAGTGCAGCCGTGCTGATGGAGCTTCATCTGCGGGTGCTGAGCAGAGGGAAAAGCAAGGGGAGTAGGCGAGGAGCAGGGGGGAGTGCTGGAAAACTTCACCCCCAAACTGCCTGACTGGTGCTGGCTGCCCTGGGGACACAGCCAAGAGGGGAATGCTCAAGGGGGAGCTCACAGCAGGGCAAGGAGACCTCCTGCCCCTGCACATAGAGCTTGCTCCTGTGACTAAGCTGGTTATTGAAGGAACATCAAATAGTTGTCCTGGATGGCCAAAGTTTCATGTCCCCCATTACGGGGTCTTGGACAGGGGCCAATGAAACCCCCCATAAATGGTTTGTTACCCACATAAGCACACAGGGATCCCTCCCCACGTACCATCCCAGCTTGCGACAGCTTGTAGCTTCCTTCTGCATAAGGTCCTTCCAGGGGTTCCCCTGCCATCAGAGTGCCCTGTGTTCCCTCAAGCCCCTGGTGAGCTCAGTGCTCCCCCACCCCATGATCACCTACCTCATGAGGAGCCACATCCTTTTGCCTGGGAAGCCGAGACAGCGCCGGGTCATGGTGACGCAGGTGGCGGTGGCACGCTGTCATGTGGCACCGACGTCTCTCCGAGGAGGCAGGGTGTGCTCCCTGGCCAGCTCCTGCCACGTCCCAGAGGTTGTGGATGAGATCCCTGCTTCAGAAAGGTGCCTGGGAGCATCCCAACCCCTCTGGAGGTGGGGGATGCTGGTGTGGGTCACCCCTGGTACCTTTGCCCTGCAGCAAAGGATTGCTTTCCTTTAGTGGAACCATCCTCTTTCCTCTTTCTGATGTAGTGGTGGAGTCAGTGACCTCACCACGGGATGGATACTGAGAAGCAGCCTGGGGGTGGTGGGGACCTGCAAGGGCTTGCTCCTGCCAGCTGATCTTCTCCAGAGCCACTTACACATGATGTTGCCTTCCAGCTTCACTATGGCCATCCAGTGCCCCACAGCTGGAACCAGGGACCATGGGTCTGCTTGTGGGTTCAAGCTGTACGAGACAGATGGTGATGCTTCGTGTGCTGCTGGCAGCGCTGACAGTGTCCAATGGCAGGCAGCATGCCCTATCTCCAGCGCCCCCGGGCAGCAGGGCTGGGAGACCCAGCTGCAGAACATCTGTCCACATCTGCACCCCCCCACAGCAGCCTGGGACAGCCCAGGCAAGCGGTGCTGCAGAAGGCAATACAGGACTTTGTACGGCACGGAAGATGCTGGGAGCTGCCTTCCCCATCTGGCCCCTGCCAGTCTCCTTTGGCTGAAGGCCTGTGGTGCTGGAGGGCTGGTGGCAGGTCCCAGCCTGGCCAGAACCCCACCAGAGAGGAAGAAAGTGTCATGAATAACATGCCCGACCTCACTAACTGGGCTAGAAATAGCTGCCAGGGGAGTTTTGTTGAGTCACGTAGCAGAGGCTGTGGCAGTGAGTGATAATGGAAAGCAGCGGTGGCTCAGCCCTACAGAAAGGAAGGACATAGGGGGTGATGTCCCAGAGGTGACACATTGGGACAAGCCACTGCCACCAGCCTCCTGTCCCATCTCAAAGCTGCAGAGCAACAGCTTCATTAGCCAGGAACACGTAAAAGGCACTCTGCTGTGGGTAGCCAAGCTGTGGTTAAGAGGACAGTGGTTTATGAGATCAGCCGCATTTGGGAACACGTATTGCAGCAATATCAGCAAAAAAATGAAACAATACTTTGAGGAGCTGTTCTGCTGTGTCTGTGCATGGAATTGGACTTACCTGAGCTCTTTGGTTGGTGAAACTGAGGGCAGGAGCTGCTGGGCAGGAGGGAAACAGCATTCTCTGCTACAGTGGTTTCATGCCCTGCAACAACACAAGCACATTATCTTGCATTATCTTATAAGAGAGTTGGGTGGTTTTAGGCTATCCTCTGCTCCTTCTAAACACAGAGGGTGAGAAGTGCTCTCCTTGCTTGAGGAGCAATACCTACCAACTAGGAACCCGGAAATTCTTCAGCTCTTGAAGCAGATGAAGCTCCAGCTCTCATCTCCATGGAAAGAAAGGGGGAAAGGAAAAAAAGTGCCCTTGAAGTGAAGTCAGTTGCAGACAAGGTAATTTCCACATGAGTTAGCAGAACAACTGGCTGGAAATTTTTGATAAAATCTGTTTTTTTTCCGTGAAAATGCAGATCCAGTGAAATGTGGAGGCTTTCCACTGGAAAGAATGAGTTTGGCTGGATTTCTCAACTAGTGTTCACTAGAAAATTTGTAAACGGTCACAATATTTTAACCACCACTGATGCTTTTTTCAGACCAGAATTTATAGCCCTCCTGCCTTACAGCTGTACATGACAGTGCATCATTTTTGGCATCATCTCTTTATTTGTTTGAACTTCAATATTCTACAGATCTTTTGCCCTCACTTTAGATCAAGAAAAAGCTTGAGATGCCAAGACATCCCCAGGATAAGGAAACCATTTCCTGTAAACCACGGGAAGCTCAGCCTGAGGAGCAGTGCTGAACGCAACACATACCCCCTGTACCACCAGCCAGGACCACAGCCGGGTCTCTCTTGACCTCGTGGGTAACTTGTGATGGTTTCTGCTGATGCAAGTGCAGGGGCAGGGTCTAGGCCAGCCTGGTCACATCTCGTTGTCCCCTCTGCCAGGACAAGCCCTGGGTGCTCACCCTGTGCCCTGCTCCTGGCCAAGCTGGAAGCATGCCACTTTTCCTGGCGCTGGGAGAAGGGGACATTGCCCTTGGAGCTGACGTAGATTCACTTCTTGCAGTACCTGCGAGATCACGAACTGGAATCGTGTTTTTCTTTGAATTGGGAAAGCACATGGACATCAATAAAGATAACAACCCAGCATACCATTTCCTTGGCTCAGTTCCTGTACTGTCGGAACCCTTCTTTGGCCTTGGGGGCTGTCCAGGTTTTCTTGTCAAAAGAAGCTTACCTCCCCTTCCCTTGCACTCTGACAGCCTCCCTGTCCCTTAGCAAGGCCAGCTTCTCTCTTCCACCTCTCTTTCCCTAAACCTCGTGTATCTCTGGGAGCCTTCCCTGCAGGGTAAAACCAGTACCAGGATGCTTTCTCCTATTTTTAGTATGTGCTTTAGCAGATGCTCTAAAACCTGGAGAAAACTTTAGGCACCAGCAGCCCACTGTCCCTTCATGGGTCAGCCATCAGCTGCTGCTGCTCTGCAGGGACACAGCACAGCCTTGTGTCAACAGCGCTGAACAAACACGGCTCTGGAGCGATTGGGAAGCCCAGGGCAGTGCCTGGCACTCACTGAGCACCCAGCATGTCCCTGAACACCCATCCCTGTGTCACTGCAAGGCTCCAACTCTTCACAAGCCTTAATACAAGGAGGATGCTGGTGGAAGCTGGTGAAGCAGCAGCACAAAGGGCAGGACATCCTATGGTGACATGCATGGAAAGTACAGCCTGGCAGGGGGTTTAAATGAGGAACAGACCACACAAAATGTACCAGAAACACCCACCGAAGGCAACCAGCATTTTGGGCTCTGGCCAGGCAGCCCCAGAGCGTCCCTGTAATGTCCCCAAGCGCCTGGGCTGGGGAAGAGGGCTGGCACAGACCGAGGGACTGGCCGAAGCTGCGCTGAACTCACTTGGTGGGCGCACACGAAAGCGTGCCTGATTTAGAGGTCCCTGCAGGGTGGTGACATGCGGTACCAGGCTCCCCCGGGCACTTGCCATGGTGAGGCACCAGATCAAAGGGAAACTGAGGTAGTGATAGAAATACGGTGCCATCAAAAGCGCTGGGAGTCCCTTGGGAGCTGAATGCCCATCAAAGGCCAGGAAGCTGCAGCCCCAGCAGCAATATGGGCAGCAAGGGGAAGGCATAAGTTTTACAGCAAAAATGCCCTTTGCTTCATAATAAAAACATGATAAGCTTGAAAGTTAAAAAAAAAAAGGAAGTAATTGGGATTTTAAGTGACTTCCAAGCCCTTTTGCACTCACAGCCTCTCACCTGACAGGTATATGGAGAAGTAGGTGGCCTTGGCCAGCTGGGGACTTTCAATGTGGAACAAAAGAGATGTGAAACATAAAAGGTTTCACTGCAGCCTTATTTTTATCCCTCCACAGAGGCGGCCCGAGCCACTGAGGTGCTGCTGTCGTGGGGGTGCAGCGCCACTTTGCTCTGGGATGCTGGAGATTCACACCCAGGACACACAGCCAGCCACTGTGTGTGGACCAGGAACATCACCATGACAACAGCCATCCCACATCCCTGGTACAGCTCACCATCCCACTTAGCACCTTCTCCTGCCGCCCTCCCTAGCTGGGGTCCTAGCCTACCCCCACCCCCCCAGTATTAAATACTATTGATATGTGAATGAGATGCTCAGAGGGTGCCAGATACACCAAGGACCACTGCTCTGCCAGCACTTACCCCTGTGATGGGGACTGAGCTGCCACTGCCGACTTGGGAGTCCAGTCACTGAGGATGGGCACATCCTGCACCCCCCTTGAAGAGCCAGTGCCCCAGCATCAACCCCAAGACTGGTTTTCTCTCCTTCTCACTATCTCAATGAGTGAGGACAGGGCAGATTTCCTTCTGGTGCCCGCGGCAGTGCCTGGGGTCATTTTAAGCCCTCCAATGCCACAGCACTGTTCAGGTGACAGCCAAAGGCACAAGAGAGATGTGTAGGATCCTGCAGAAAGCACCTCCACACACCAGCATGTGGACCCACCACTACACCATTCCTTACCACTGCCCATTCTTCACAGCTGGGCTGGGGAATGCTTTTGGGAGCAAGTATTTAGCCAAGCTATTTAAACCTACTTAAAAGGCAAATAGTGAGTGCTGGGAGAGCTGTAAAAGACTCAGGTGGCACCAATGGAGGCAATTCTGTTTCCACAAGCCGAGTGTGCTGGGTTCAGTGTGGGCAGATGAAACCAACCAGTCCAGGTTCTGGTTTCTTGTCCTGGGTGATGAGAATGTAGGATGGCAGGGCAGAAAACTCACCCACAAGTGCTTGTAGTGTGTTTTATTTCCTGCAGGGACCAGAGCAGATGGGGGTACCTTCCTGCTCAAGGAGAGGTGGTCCAGAAACTACCTCTGCTCAGCACCAATCACGCTCCCTTTATTTGGTTTGCAAAACCGGTGAGGGGAGGAGACCTAAAATACAATAATGTTATTAATATTATCAATAACAATTAGAGTTCTGACCGATCGCAACAGTTCCTGCTCCCCAGGGCTGGGCTACACTTTGGTGACACTGTCTGCTGGCTTTGCCTCGCCTGGCTCCTCTCTTTTGGGATGGTGGCGGAAGACCCCCACGCTGTTGCTCTGGAGTCCTACAAACCCTGGTGACTTCTGCCCTTTCTTCAGAAGGCAGCAAGCCCCGCAGCTGAGAAGGAAAAGGCTCATCAAGGCCACGAGCAGGGCCAGCGAGCCCATGTCCTTGGGGTGCGGGCAAAGCCACCGAGGGCTGCTGGCTATCTTGGCTGAGAAGTTCCTGCTCTCATCCTGGTAGGTGCAGAGGGCTTCATCCTGGTCCAGCACACCCACACCAGCAGCCCACAGTGTGTCCAGCCAGGCCAGTGAGCAGCAGCTGAAGGGGTTTCCAGCGATGGACACATCCTTCAGGCTGCGGGACCAGCTCATGAGCGCCGGCTTTTCCAACGTCAGCAGCCGGTTATCGCGAACGTCCAGGCTTTCCAGTGGGGAGCAGAAAAGACCTGCGGGCAAAAGGCTCAGGTTGTTGCCTGAGAGGTCCAAGACTTTGAGCTTGCCCAGGCAGGGGAGCTCTGCCTTGCCATTGTCCATCTGGTTGTCCCTGAGAGAGAGTTGCTGCAGGGAGAACTCCAACCCCGCCAGGGCTTCCTTAGGCATGAACAAGTCCTTGTTCCCCGACAGGTCTAGGGAGAGTAGTGAGGTCTGGTTGAAGGCATAGGGCTGCAGCCTGGTGATGTTGTTCTTGTAAAGACTCAGATGCTTCAAGCGGGGCAGGCTGTAGAAGGGGGTGCAGGTGCCTCCTGAATTCCTCCCCTGGCTCTCACAAGGCTGGAGGCTGTTGGAGCCCAGGTTGATCGTTTCCAGCTGAGGCAGAGAACCAAAGAACCAGGGTGGCAGCATGCGGAAGGCATTGCCATGGAGGTCCAGCGAGCGCACGGACAGGGCAGCGTGCTCCAGTGGTGCTGGTGAGTGGTCGCTGGGCTCCATGCCACCGGTGAGTGAGTCCCTGGCCACATCCTGGAGACAGTTCATAGCCAGGCTGAGGCGATGCAGAGAGCCCAGGCTGTGGAAGAAGGTAAATGGGAAGAGCTGCAGCTGGTTATTGCTGAGATCCAAGTCAGCCACATGGGTCAGAGCAGACGCAGTGTGCAAGGTCCTGTTAAACCTCGCCATCTCCTTGTAGTGCAGTACAAACTCCCCCGGGTGGCGTGAGCCTGGGAGCAGGGAAGCAATAAGGTTGTTGGAGAGGTTTAGGTGTGTGAGATAATGGACTTTGGGGAGCTCTGGAAAGTAGAGCAGTCTGTTATGGCTCAAGTCGAGCACTTGAAGCAGGTAGGGCTCCGCTCCCTCGTCCGAGGCGAACAGCTCCAGGGCATTGTGGCTGAGATTTAAAACTCGCAGCTGCTTGAGGCTGAAGCCAGAGATACAGTGGAGGGAATTCAAAGCCAAGTTCACCACCTCCAGCTCGTCCAGAGCCTCAAAGACTCCCTCCTGGATTTCCATGATGTAGTTATTGCTGAGGTGGAGCTCACGCAGCCGCGGCGTGCTCCAGAAGATCCCCGCCAGCAGCCTGGTCATCTTGTTCCGGGAGAGGTCCAGCACCCTCAGCCTGGTGAGGTTGCGGATGTACCAGCCTGCCATGTGGCTGTCCAGGTTGTTTGCCGACAGGTCCAGGACCTCCGTATTCCTGAGCAGACGAAAGGCTCGTCCGTTGGCGAGGTAATTGCGGTTGAGGTGGTTTGATCCCAGGAGCAGAGAGCGCAGCTGGGGCAGCTGAGCCAGGGCTGTGGCTGACACGGCTTCCAGCTGGTTGAAGCACAGGTCCAGGTACTCGAGCTGCTCAAACCCCGGCCCGGAGCTGCCTGACAGGTTTTGGATGAAGTTGTTGGAGAGCTCCAGGTACTTCACCCCTTGGCCAAGCTCCTTTGGAAGCTTGTGCAGGCCAGCTCCTTTGCAAGACACCTTTGTGGGGCTCTACAGAGAGACAGGAGAGGCCGTCAGTGTGAGAGGGTCTGCAAACCACAGCCCCAGCCAAGCCAGCTGCTGTCCAAGATGGGCATGAACAACATGGACATGAGCACAGCTCCCCTTCCCAAGCCCAGGATGGGAAGGGAACAGACCACCTAAAGCTACCGCTTAGAGACAAGAAGCTTGTCCCCGGGGCTAAGGTGTGCTTTCACTGCTGAGTTTCTGAGTGCAAGAAGGAACATCAGCCTCGGCCCCGCAGGCTGTCCTCTCATGCATCTCAGCAAGCGAGATGGGCAAAAAACCAGCATAAGCAGTCAAGATGCATCAGGTTGGTGGGGCAAACCCAGCCTCTGGAGGGCACTGGGACAGCCCAGGGACTGGTCCAGAGCATCCCTGTTCTGTCTGGGCAGAGGAGGAACTGACACCCCCATGGCAGGGACATGGGAACAGCTGGGGGCCAGGAACCAGCTCAGAGACAGGAGAGAAGAGAAGAAATCAAAGATAGGAAGGTTCAAGATGGAGGCTGGAGGGAGGTGAGAGCCCTAGGGAGGAGATGCACCCTGCGCTGCGCAGAGGGATGCTTCCAGCCCCGCTTGGATCCAGCAGTGCTGCTGGGGCCATCGCAGCCCAGGGGCTCCTTGGAAAGCAGCCTTACCTGCTGGCACAGTGTGGGTCTGAGCCTCACCTCCCCACTAGACTGGGCTCTGAGAACGGATGGGAGCAACCAGAGCAGCAAGCATCCTCTTTCAGCCAACCGGTGTTCAAACAAGAGCATGTTGGGCTGCGGGCACTGCCAGCCCTGTCCCACTCCTCCAGTGCTCTCTGGCGGGCTGGGCAGGAGCCAGGCTCTGTATAAATAGGTTTCAGGATGGGACGGGGGAAGGAGATAATGCTTGTGGGTGTTTGTAGCTACGGAAGTGGGAAAAGAAAGACATAAGATTGCAGAGGGGGAAAAACAGCGCAGAAAGCCACAAGGAAGGGAAAGAGAAACATCAGGATAGGAGGAGGCAGGGCTGCTCTGGTGCTCAGGTTGTCAGCTGGTCCAGCCACCGATACCAAATGCCAGGAGGCAGAGGTGGTACTTGGGACAGCTGAGAGTGTCTGGAGGCGTTCTGCTGCATGGACCTGGTTCTTCCTCTAGCTTCCTCTGCCCTATGCCAGGGGCAAGCTGTGCTCTGTACCCGGTATCCCAGGGCAGCTGGTGAGACCTTCCCAACCATCCCAAGCTGGGAGCCAAGCTCCGGGCTGCGGTCACCGGGGATCACCATGGGAATCCCAGCACCTTGGGCTGCAGGTGAGCTCATCGCAGGGAGGCAGAGCAGGTTCCTCTCCCTGCGCTGCCGAAGGGACTCTCCTGCGGCATCCTGGGGTTTACCGCCCGTTCCCAGCAGGATGTACTATTCTGGCACCCCCCTTCCTCCTCCTCTTCCTCCCCAGCAGTCCGCTCTGCTGCAGGAGCTGGGCTCCTCACTGCCACATCCCCATGTTCCTCCAGGCATAGAGGATGGCTGCTGGGTCATCTCACCCAGGCCAGGAACCAGACGAGGACTTTCCCTGCGGCAGCTTCAGGTGGTATCTGGGCTCCCAGAGGGATTGCACAGGGATTTTTCTGTGGTGATCTCCATGTCCCTGTGCCACCTGATGCTGACACGCTCCCTGCAGACATGCTCTGCCCACGGTTCATGGGGGATTTTGGCTCGCTGTGGTCATCCTTCCCATCCGAAGGAGCATCCTCATGCTGCATGGTTGCCCAAGGATGTGTTTTGCTGCAGTTTCAGCTGTAGAGCCGTTGCTTTGGTCCTAGATGTATCTGGCAGGCAAAAAAAGTAATTATATATATGCAAAATATATACATACACACTTACATGTACGTATGCATCTGGAGAATGAAGCAGCCTGGCTTCTGCTGCTGTTGCCCCTCGCCCTCCTCACAGCTGACGTGGGGGGGAGCACTGTGTCACCTCCAGGATGTGGTTTGGCCTTGAGCGAGACCAACGTCACCAGCCAGCCAGAGCACCCACGGCAGTGACAGCGGCCAAGCCCAGCCCAGAGGCCAGGGCCGGTGGTTAGGGTGGTGCTGTGGTGGGCCTGGGCTCTGACAGCAGCCAGGGGCAGCTCTGAGCAAACAGCCCACTGCTGTGGTTGCAGGCGCTGTGAGGACAGCACATCTGTGCAGATGTGCAACGTGCAGGCTCTGGATAGGGAATCACTGACCTCTGGATGAACCTTTGCCTCTAGCATCCCTCATCTCCTAACAGCAGCCTAGCACAGAGCCCCAAAAGCAGAAGGTGATGCAGGGGAGGAACCGTGCCATGCAAGTGGTGCAGCCCCCAGTGCCTGGGGAACCCTGGCCTCCTCCTCCCTGCATCCTGAACTGCTGGGCATGGCTCTGCGCGGTGGACCCAGTGCTTTAAATGAGCTGAAAAGTCCCCACTTTTGAACAGGGACTTCTGTGGAGAATCCCTGGGCATTGGCATCCCTTTGCAGGAGCACCCTGCGAAGTGAGCCGGCTACGGACCTAGCAACGTCTAAGGCGCCCTGCAAATGCCAAGAGGCTTTTCATGGACCATGCTGAAGGCAGAGCCAACCACACAGCATGAATGGGAGGGATTTGCTCCTGCAAATCGCAGGGCATCCCATGCTTCTTGTCTGTCCTGCCTTCCAGGCTGTCTCCTAGGTCTCCAGAGTGGTCTGTTAGAGAGATTGATGCTCCTTGCTCCCCCACCGGGCTTTTCAAATCAGAGGTCAGCAAAGGATGGATGAAGGAGCAGCAGGACAGAGGCTTGGTAGAAGAAGGGACACAGATACTTGCCAAACATTACCAGCTGCACTGTGGGGTGACAGACGCTCACTCCCAGCCTGGGCATTATAAAGACATAAGGGTATCAGGTTATTTAGGTACATCATCTATACTTCTTTCCCAGTAAGTCGTGACAGCAATGCTGTTTTCCCCTGACTCCATAGAGCAGCAGGGAGCCAGGAAGGCAAATGCTGAACAGGCAGAAGGGGACCACTGCCTCTCGCATCAGGAGTGATGGCCACAACAGCTGCCTACCAAATACTCCCAAAGGATGGAGACGCTTTGCCTTTCAGCTGTGCCCCATTCCACAAGCGCAGGCAACACACTTTGCTGTCGTTGTACAGCCCTTCCAGAGAAACTCCTGGTTTGGCTGGGGAAGGACGTGCCCGCGAGTACACCAAGATCAGGAAAAAGCTTTATTTGCAAAGAAAATATTGACAATTTACATAAACTTACATCCTAATTTATATACATTATGTATATTTTATGTACAGATAGTGTCTTGAATAAAGATGTCGAAGCACAAAACAGCATCAGTACATCACCGTGCAGCTCTGACAGGTAAGAGGAGAGTTGTGTCTCTCTGCCCACAACTCCTCTCCCATTACTCTTTTGTTGGGGAGTCCGAGATGTGATGAACATGGGGTTGGGGGGGGGGGCTCAGGCTTGTGACTGGGGGCAGCCACAAAGCGCAGCTACCATTGTCCCTTCCGCTGTCCCCCAAAGCCTGCACCAGAACACCCTGGGGCCAGTGCCACCAGCCTGCAGCAAGAGGGAAGGACTCCCTGCACTGCACCAACTACTGGAAAAAGGGGAAGAAACATGGATCAGCGGATGCACTGTGCTCATCTCCCTCCCAGCACAGCTTGGGTGCTCTTGTCTAAGCACCCAATGTCGCTCATTCAGTGGAAGGACAGTGCCAAGTCTCCTGATGGGGACAATGGGTGGCAGGGAGACCACAACTGCTTACCTGCATGAGAAAGGCGCTGGAGGGAAGCAGGGCCAGTTTTGGGTAGGGAGCCATGACCTAAAGCCTTTACTGAAGGGAATCATCTTTTCAAAAGGGGACCTGAACACAACAGCCTCCCTAGGAACTGCCTCTGTAGGGAGGAGCTTGCGAGAGAGAAGGGTTTCAGATCTGTTAAATACCGATTAGCTGCTCACCACATTTCTGCAGCTGGAATCCAGCCGAAAGCTGGGCAGCAGAGCCAAGGCACGTAGGTAAGAGCAGAGGCACTGGAGAGGAAGGCTGGCACACGGGAAGCCAGTGGTGACTGGTTTTGTGTGCACCATCTCAACCACGCAGATGTTTGTCTATAGATGAAGTGCTTCCTTCCCTGCCAGACTGGGAGCTGAGATACGTCAAAATTCAAACGCATCAGATGGAAAGACTGGAGCAAGGCCCTGTTCTTGCTGGGGTTGTTAGAACCTGCCATAGCCATCCTCCTCATGCTCCCCCGAGGAGCCAAGCTGGTTCCAGGCCTGTTGGGCTCTAGTTAAGAGGAAAAGGCACCAAAGATGGTGAGGCACCATCTGGAGAAGTATCATACAGAAGAATCAACACTACAGCCTATGTAACCTGCACTGTAATACTTCATTAATGAGAACTTGTTGCTACAGAAGCCAAAGGGTTTCAAGCACAAGGACTCTCCATGATCTGCCCGCTCATCCCAGAGATGAACGTCTCTTGGTACCAAGGCCACCTGCAGGCAGGTATTCTCTGCTCTCCAACACCATCTCCAACTCGGCTACACTGAGCTCATGCTTTGGTGCACCATGAGCACAAGAAAAAGCCTGCTAACACCTTCCATGGAAGGAACCCTTCAGCTCCTCTCCCTCATCCCAGGAACATGCCAGAGAAGAAACTTGACAGCAGTGCATGGGGCCTTTAGAGAGAGAAGTGATTCTCCCTCTGCCTCCTCCTGCCCGCAGCCATAGTCAGGAGCAAATCAGAGATCCTGCCAGTGGGGGACAAGGAATGCAAACTCCATCCATTGAGCTTTCCTAAGTCACTGTTATTTAAGCTTGCCCCTAAGACTTGCTGTTCAGGCTGTATTCTAAAGCAATTCTGTTAACAATTTGCTTAATGTTCTCACTATACACAGTTGTCCCAATTCATCCTTGTCAGAGAAACATGTCCTTCTTAATCCATTTTAAAGGAAATAAACCACAAAGACTGGTTAAGTGAAGTGCCCTGAAGGCTCTTGCTAGTCCAACATGTTGAGGCTAGAAAGGAGAACATACTGAAAAAGAAATAGCAGGCAATTTTTCATGCAGTTATTTTACAAACTGCATGCCTCCTGTGAATAGCGAGGCTGTAGCCAAAGCTGGGTGCCCCCAAGAAATAGTTATCTCCCAATGACTGCAATACTTGGCAAGTGAGATCACTGGCTACGGATAGGGAAAAGCGAACGGAGCCAAGAATGCTTCAGCCAGGGTGGACCCTCTGTGGTTAGCTCAGCGGCTACAGCACAGTGCTGGGACACGTCTGCTGTCAAGTCCCTCCAGGTGACCACGGCTGAGCCACCTCTGCTCGGAGATGGAGGATGTCAGTTCGGGACTCATCCTGTTTGCTACACAGGCTGGAACTGCACTACCATCTTCAGTTTTTGAAGAAAAAACCATGCTCTGAAATGAAATCCAGTTAAAAAAAACCCACCCAACACAACCAAGCACAAGCCAAGGCATGACACAAAAGAACAATTAGCGCTTCAGCCTCTTCCTCAGCTCGAACACATCTTATAGCTTTAGGTCTCCCCAGTTGAGGGGAGGTAACGGGAGAGAGTTGCTCAAGAAGCCAAAAGAAACAATAGTGTCCCAGCACTTCTATTAGTCACCAGAAATCGAGTTATGACTAGACTCAGCAGGGCTCAGAGAAGAGAAAAAGTGGTGACTTCATGCTGGACCAGACTTTTCAAATACTGCTTTTTTTTTGGTTTGCTAGAGACTCCATCACCACTTATTAGAGCATTTTAGGTAGAAGAGTGCCAAAAGGAACGGGGGGGGCGGGAGGAAGGACAAAAACCACATCTGAAAGCAGGACAGTTGCTATTAAAACAGAAAAAAAAATTCCTGTTTGAATATTTTATTCTTAAACATGACAAACTTCTTTGGAGTGTTTCCACAAGTACTTGTGTCTACGTGGCTCAGTGAAGCCTGTAGAAATGTGTTCTGGTTTGCAAAATAGTCATTAAAAAGACCTCCCAAAATCCCCCAAACCAAAACCCCAACAAAACACAAATTGCTGTAACAGCAGTAGTACTTTAAGGCAGCCCATTAGGGCAACGTATACCTCTGGGGTAATGGCAGGAGCTGAAAGTAGCAGAGGCGCTGGAACCGGTCATCAGCATTTTCTCTGGGGCTCGGTGATTTCTGGAATTGGAGGCAGTTTCCTATCTGCTAAGCCTGCTCTAGTAAGTATTCCTCTTCCTCTCACACTTACTTCTTTTTGCAGCCTGCTTCCAAGTTCTAGGCAGAGGCACTTCGCCTTCTTTGCTCACACTCCTGAGGATGAACGTAATCACCACTGACCCTGTCTTATTCACCTCCCTTTGCACCCTGTGGCCATTCCAGTCTGAACTGGGAAGGCAGAAAACCAGAAATCCCCTTTCCTTCTTTCCTTAGCATGCAGAAGCAGGAGTGCCTGGATAGGACATGTGGACATTAGTCTGTCTTCTCCCGCTACCGCCTGGGATGCTCTTGCTAGTGCAACATAAAAGCAGAGACCCACACAACTCTCAACAAGCCTCATGTGAAGATCACAGAGCAGAGTATCAGTGCAGTAATACTTAAAATACTGAGACAAGGCAGACACAGCAGCCTTTCTTCCTCACAATGCTTTTTGATCCAAGTCTCCATGCAAGTCACAGAAGACAATTGTGCTTCCTGCATTCACATACAGGAATAAATAGCTCTGGATCAGTTTTCTTTATGGCCGGATTACAGAACCCCCTGAAATACTGATACGCTTATGAACAGCAGCACTGTGCAGTTCTGTGAGTATCCTTGGACATGCCAAGTTCATCTAGGATGCTGGTGCATCTCCTAGGCGTATGGCCCCAAAGAAAGTTGTGTGCTTGCTCATGTTGATGGAGATGTCAGCATGGACCATTTTCACAGCAATCTTCTGCCTGGCTTTGAGGAGGCAGACCCCAGCTGTATAGCAGGTATTGAAGTTGGTCTTGCCGGTCTCAATACTCCGAGTGCATTGGAGAAAGGGCTTTTCATCCACCACCACCTCATAGCTGGCAAAATCTGTGAAGTTTATGTAGTATACCTGATGTGAAGCAGGAAGAAGAAAGGTGTTAGGGAGTTATTTATGCACACAGAACAAGTCCACATTCCTTCCACAGGTAAATGTATGTTCCCTCTGCTAACGATCCTTTCTTGGCCCCAGGACACCTACACTCATGGGAGATTGACTTGTTTGAGGTAGAAAGAACCCCAAGCCAACCAAACATGAGGAAGCTCTGTATTCCACTTCATGCTAACACTAGCATGCAAGAATCTGTGAATCCACGTATCTAAGGCTGAGCTATGAATGCTCACTTTAGACCCTGCTTATTACAAGAAAAATTACAAACCTGCACAGGCCTAGTTACAAAAATGCATGGACAACCCTATCTGCTACAAACAGCTTTCCATCCAACAAGCAGAAGTATTTTGACTGAAGTCCTCTTGCACTTACCTGACCAGTCCTGCTTTCTGGGTCCCATGAGCCTCCTTTAGTGCTGACATCAAAAATGCCCTAAGATGTACTGAGAGTTGCCTTCTTTGTAATTGGACTTGAGGTGCTTTCAAAGGCATAAGCTACTAAAGGGAAGACACCCTCCCAACCTGCACAGATTCGAAGCAAATGCCCTTGTAGTGTTTCTACTGATTTAATTCTTAGACCTAGTGCCTAAGTCCCTGTGACTCCATTAGTTGTTACTTAACCATCTCCCACACACTGCTTCTGAAGAACTGTGAGATGCATGAGAAAGACCTGCCCAAAGAATTCAGTCCCGGGGAGCTGCTTCTTCCTGATAGGAGAAAACCAGCATCTGCCAAATACATCTGCCAATTCTTCTTAGCCTAAACCCTGCAACCTCAGAAGCTACACAAGACTGCTTTTCCCTTGGCAGCCTACAAGGGAAGCATAACATTGTGGCCAACAATTAGCATTAAGCTAATTTTGCTCAGGAAACAACTGTACTTTGGCCCTATACTAACATAGAGTTAGTTTTCCTGTCCCCATCCAAGCTAGACACGTAAGCACCTCCATGGAAGAGCACCTAAACTGACAGCCACAGCCCACCTTATCAGGCTTGGCACAGTCTCCAGTGGGGCTGCCAACTGAACAGAGGCAAATCACGGGCAGGAGGCAGTATCAGAAGCCTGGAGCAAGGTGGAAGCTGTTTAATTGGGGTTGTTACACAGAAACCCTCTTGTCTTGCTAAAATCTGTCCCAGAAACTGCACATGCTTTTCAGCCTACAGCTGGGTGGACACCCTGCGTTTCTGGAAGGGAGGAGCTCACACTGAACACCACTCAGCAATTCTGTTGAGAGATTTGCAAGGCCCTGGGAGCACTGCGTTACATGACAGTCCATCTCCTGCAGTTCACTTGAATGGGGAGAGGAAATTATGTCTTAATTAGCTGATTACTGCATCGTAATGCAATAATTTATTACTTTGTTTAGCCCTTCTTACAGAAGCAGGTCAATACATCCGTCGTTGGTACCAACTAAAGCAGAGCTGAGCCATCCCACCGCACAATGTGGTGCATCGTGCTAGTCTGCAGCTACACAAAGTAGGTGGAGGCAAAATGGAGTTACCTGAGCTGGAGTTTGGCCAAGCCGCCTGGGCTGAGAGTCCTATGCTTACAAAGAGTGACATGGCTTTGAAATGATCAGGAGTTGTCAGGGTTTTGGTCTGACATCTCTTTTAAAGCACAGAGCCTAGCATCCTGCTGGGACCCTTGTTCCGCATGGAGGTTTAGATGGGCTGGTGAATGACTGCACAGGCAACATGGAAGATGAAAAAAGGCATTGGTGGCATGTGGGGACTGGCTGGGTGTTTGCACATGTGTTCTGGGAGCTAATCTCTTGCGGCTGGTGTCACGGTGAAACGTGTGACCTTGCACTTCGAAAGTTAACATCTTTCTCCGACACACACCTCCTAGAGCATGAAGCGGTTAAAAGTACATACAAGTTCTTGGCATTTGCTAGTTGTCTGGAGCCCTCTCGTGGTTCATGCAAGGCTTCCATTGGAACACAAAAATAGGAGTTAGGCCTAGGACCGTACTCACTTCTACCTGACTATAGATGAAGTATGTGCCGTCCACCAGTACCTCCAGCTCCCCACTGCGTGCATGCAGCTTAAACACCTTGGGATTCATAGTGATGCGAGACCAGTCATTGAGGACTCCACCTGAAAGATCTCAGTATGAGAAAATGGCAGTCACTCAGTACCTGTCAATGAAAAGCGCAGGAGCACAGAAATACAGTGACATTGCAAGGTTTCATACACAACAGCTGCCACAGACTCCAGTTGAAAAGTCAAACAACACGGTAAGACAATCCCAGAATTAAAGACCACAGTGTCTCAGTTTGGACTCCCCTCCATAGCTCTAATGGCATCATCACTTGCTGATCATCACCCATTTCGTTCAGTGCCAGCACAACTGGTTTGCATCTCTGCTTGTCCTCGACAACAGTGGCTCTCCTCATCCTTGAAAATGCAGCATATAGCCTTTTGTACTACACTGCGTTCATCCCCTTGCCTCCTCCTGACACTAAGTCAAGCTTACTATCATATTTGAGTGTTTTACAGGCCTGAGAACATGTTCTCAGTATCATCCCCACTCTAGAGCAAAGACTCCAGCACATTCAAATCAATCCTGCTATTGTAAGGCTGCTTGCTAAGATTTTTTAATGCACCTGAGAGCCCAGGGGCTGATTCTTCACACCATTTTTGCACATTCAGCCGCTGATCCCAAATGACTTATGGCAGCTGTGATTATAACAGCACTTCCCCAGGTGCCTCTTGAAAAGCGGCTGTTCATAGCCCTTGTAAAAGCTTTGGTACCGGTGACTTCCCTGATACCGTGGAAGAAACTCTGCAGCAGAGGCAGGACCAGGATCCAGTCCTCCAAGAAAGACCCTCCACTGGCATCACCCACCCTTGATACCATTAAATCTCTTCCTCTACTTCCCATCTCATTTATCCCCCTTCCCACACCTCTCCTCCCAGCTTCCACACTAAATAAAGCAGAGCTTCAGCAGTGTGCTGAAAACCACATCAACAGATATGTCCTTGAGGACTGCAGCAAGGCTAGGATGACAACAGTGATTCCTCCTAGGAGTGGGACTATACATGGACAATCTCTTAGTGCTGCTGGCCTGGAAGATGTTCGCAGCAGAAGTGTCATGATACAGCCTTCACCCTCACTCTATGCCTTGAGTTCATCCCTAGATGAAAACTAGTCTTTACAGCAAAAGAGGCAATAGTGTTGTGAGGAAAATTGTATGCAACTATGGGACTGCACCATCTCTCAGGACACATCTGTGCACAGAGGCCAACTTAGGGTTACACGATTGATTTTAATTCTGGTATTCCTTGACTTCAATATTCTTGACTTTGTAACTAGCATCACTTCAACAAATGCTTTGTCATTACATATGCTAGGTTTTTAAAAGCCAAAACAACAACAAAGTACGAAATCGCATCATCTCACACCACATTAACCCTTAACTGGGGTCCTCACTCAACATGGTCAGGGATTTACTGATCCATCACCCAGTCCTCTGGCACTGGAGCTGATGGACTAACTCACAACGTGAGTAGGCCTCTGTTCTCTGGACAAGCCAACGAGCAGATCCAGAGCACGCACTTCACCACGCGCCCTGAGCAGAGCCATTCTCCCTAGATGCCTTGTTCTATCAAACGCAACTCTCTTCCTCCCAGTCTTCATCTGGTTTTCGCTCCCTGCCCCCAGTCACACACCAGCCAGGCTGTCAGCTGGGCAGCATTAATGGCTCACAGCATCAGATTGTTCCCAAGCAGCAGGGAAGGACGCTCACGGGGCAGTTCCCACTCTTAGAGAGTAGCATACTCTGTAAACATACTGGCTTCTCATTAATAAAGGGATAATTACTTTTTGAACGTAAGCAAAACAGCATCTTTTCCACTCTATTGTTCTCGGGAATGGTCAGTTTCCTTTTTGTTTCGGGGAGCTTTTCTCCACCCCGCTGTACGCATACTTCCATAACCATGAGAAATTTCAGCTCTCCCAGCAAATGTCTGCTGAAAGAGAGAAACTGCCTTTCAACAGAAGCAGTGTCCAGTCCGCCTCATCCCATGCATGGGGCAGAAGTTGGCAGACAGGGGGTCCTACAGTCCTGTCCCTGCTGCCCCAACCCTCGTGAGCTGCAGCCCTCCAGGTCTGGCATGGGGATACATGCCCCAGGGCTGCTGCCCACGTTCCCTGGGGAGCTGCACATGGTGACTTAGGCAGGGGACAACACAGCCAGCTCCTCTCCCGCACAGCCAGACATCGTGAGCAGGGAAGCGGCAGCTAATGAATGAGACCCAGCTGTTGGCAAGAAGAGCAGGAACTCGAGCAGAAATTGGACAGGGATCTGGGAAGGAAAGAGGAGAGAAAGGACGTGCCTGTGGATGTGAATTGGCTTGGCAGGACTTGAGCTTAAAAGCTTAAAACATTGTTGGTGGGGGTAGAGATGCACAAGGGGGCCATGGAGGCTGCATGTAAGTGTAACGCAGGAGGAGCCAGTGGCCATGCACCTCTATCTCCTCACACTACAGCTGTGCTTTCCCCTGCCGTAAATTACGGGGAACATGCAAGAACACAGGCTGATGGGGCTAAGACAAGAAAAGGATACACTGAGGGATTTAAATAGAATAGATTGAGAAAGAAGGCTGGCCATCGAGGGGCTGAGGAAAATTAATGATACAACAGCAGGCTGAAGGAGGCACAACATCTGACTGGAGGTCAAGAAGGGAGATTCAATGGGACAGAATTACTGGGATGTACAAGGTAGAGGTCACCTGGGAGGTAAACAGGAGAGCAGGTAAAATGGGGATGGAGACTCAACAGAAGACTTCTCTAAGAGGGTCTGGGAATCAGATTGTCTCCTGGGGAGGCCAACAGCAGGGATAATCAGGGAGTGGTGTTGCAGGATGGGTTTAGACGTGGGCATGAGGCTACGGGTGCAGGATGGGCTCTTTTCAGTAACTGCCAATATCATGAGATCCTTACCATTCTTCACTTGGATTGCTGAGCCTTGGCCTTGGAGGTGGACCACAGCTGGCTGCAAACAAGAGCACAGGGATTTAAAATCAATAGGACACTGCATCATTTTACAGTCATACAACACACGTGCACAGCCCTGGTGACCAGCACAGAGGCAGGACAGTACCCTGAGATCAGCCACGCTTTTCATAAATGAAAACAAAAGCTCAGAGCAGCTGACAACAACATGGTTAAGTACTGGAGAAGAGGCAAGAAGCCCAAGACAGATTAACACGGCTTTCTTTTGACCAATGGAATGGATGAGCTCAGTCACTTTGTGGAACTCTGATCTGGCACATGCAGGAAGGGGTGGTTTTTTCAGGGCTGTACCACTGAACATAACATTAGCAAACACAGGTGGTTACGGTTACGGAAGTCCAGCCAAAGCTGAGTTCTTCCCTGGAAAGAAAATAAACCAACCTGGATGTCTCTGGAGCCGGCCTTGTCCGTGGCACCTGCAAAATACAGTTTCACCTTATTGAAGAGGAAGCTTGAAAGAGCTGCAGTAAACACTCCAGTAAATAAAACTTCTCTTCCCCCAGAACAACCATGAAACCACCATTTTTAACAGGAGGACAACAGTACCAGTGGCATGGGGTGCAGCTTAATGGTAAAAAGTACATAAACGAGAAAGAGTCATCTTACTTTTTCCTATTTATTCCTGCATTTCTGTCTAACATCATCAAATTTCCCCATTATTCAACCAGTTTCCACTAGAAGGAAAAATTGCACAACCCTTTTCCTGATCAGCAGTGGCAATAAAGCCTCTTGGCTGCAAAGATTACAAGTTTCGCTCCGCAGTAACTCAGGTCATTCACTGCATTCAAGCTACATGCTGAAATATCTTTCCTCCGAAAGCCAAATCTCTATTAAAGAGAAGATGCTTGTGGGCAGCACTCTGGAGTGCTAAGGACCTCATGCTGCTCCTGGCTTCTGATTTGACAGTTCTGAGATATAAACTGAGAAGTCAACCAAGCTTTCCCTTGAGAGCCATGCGAGCTATAGGGTAATAGTCTTGATTTCTCTGAAGTTACATTTTTTAATACTAGACTGTTATATATGTATACATATAACATATACATAACAAACAATGTGAAACCGATGTGAACTTCTACTAATCTGTGTTTTAAAGAGTTATTAAATTTAGGGAATTTAACAAAATATTTGGCACATGACTCCTTGGAGAAACAGTATGGGGCAGATACAAAGGAACAAAGGAAAAAGAAACCAAGAGCTGCAGGAAAAAACCCCATATATTCATCTGGCTGGTATGGGAGTCAAGCTTCCTCAGTTTGTGTGGCTCCAGGGCTGGCTGAATGGCTTTGCGTTACCTTAAGAGGATTCCCGCTGGGAAGAGCCACCTTGCAGCCAGGACATGGATCACCGGCAGACTTCAGTTGGATGCTTAAAAGCATCTGAGGCTCCACAGGTCTTTGCTGCTCCTTCTCTGCATCCTCATCCGACAGGCACCCCTGTGCCCATGGCATCGCACCCTAAATCCCTGCCGCCGGGCTCCCGCTGTGCTGCCCGTGGGGCTCCTCTCATTGCCCCAAGGACAAGCCCAGGAGCACCCGAGTCCTACACAAGGACACTGCACCACCGCATGCAGGCGCCCTGCTGTCCTCAGCTGGAAACCCGGAGCTCTGATGTATTTGCACAGCACCCGCACCTCCTGCATGCAAGCAGCGTGCAAAGGCTCTGAGCGGTAAAGGGGATAAGTCCCTTACCTGAGGGGCCCTGCAGCCCAGGTGGTCCCTGGGGGCCCGGTGGACCAGGGGGGCCAGGTGGTCCCATGACGGTTGTGCCGGGAATCCCAGGGATGCCGGGAATGCCGGGGGGACCCTGGGGCCCAGGAGGACCTGGTGGCCCTTGGGGACCATTTGGCCCTGGAGGACCAGCCTTCTTACCTGAAGAACAGAAGATGAAATGTTAGCTCCTCAGCATGCCAAGGTGGGATGGTCTTTTACCTACAAGAAAGCCCCGAGAACAAGGCAGGCAGAAGACTGGGGATGGATCATTGCTGGCTGGAGGGCAGGGACAAAGAGCAGCACCCACCTGGCCAGGGTGGGGGTCCCATGGCTCCGCACCATGAGGACAATGCTGCCAGCAGGGCAGAAGCAGGTCACTGCTTTGCAGGCTCCTTCCAGTGGATGTAACTCCATTTAAACACAGCACGTGCACTCCCCAAGGCCTCCCAAGAGATGGAGACTCAGGCGGTCTCTGCCCCAGAGCTCAGGCTGCAGCCGTTCCCTGGGTATCCTACTCTTGGCACAGGGCTGGGGGGGGGGTTCTAAGGCAAGGTTGGGACCACTTAGACCAAGTGCGTGCCATAGGGCAGCATGGTGAGAGGTGTTGGAAGTGGAGGTGAACCACTCTGCAGGTGCTCAGTTTTCCGTTCATTTTGATGGCAAACAGTTGCAATCTTTTCTGCCTGCTGCATATGTGTGCATTAGCGTGCAACCCCCATGGCTTGGTCTCCTGCCTGAGGGAGAGGGGTGCCTCCAGAGGGCAGTTCAGAGCTGAACTTCGAGTGCCCAGGGTGTTGCAGGAGGCATCCCCACACTGCTTGGGGCTGCACCTCTCTATGGTGTCATGAGGAGGCACTTAACGTACGCGAAGTTGATGCTACTTTGCCTCCAGATCATCAAATGTGCATTTTGGGCTTTGGGTGGAGGGGTAAGGGAAGCACTAACCCAACGAGGAGGATGAAGGCACTGACAAATTGCCACAATCCTCAAACGCATCTCACCACGTGGTCCCAGAGGGGGAAACAGCACAACCATGTAAGTGAAGAGCCTTAATCCAACTTTCAATCCACATAGTGGACTGAAATAAGGTTTGAATGGAAAGCCCGACCTGTGCTCTCCGGATGGTCCAGATCCCTGACAGAAATTATGTTATTTTGATGTAGCTTTTAAAATGCGACTTTAACAGCTTTTATGCCAAATAGCTTTAATTTAGGAAAATTGCTCCAACTGCTGCAACAAAGTCCACTGCAGGACAGAATGCAACACTTTTTTTGATGACAGCAGCAGTTAGGATATGAAATAATGATTATTGGAATGGTTTCTGAGTACATTTATGTATGTGTTTCTCTCTTGAATATTCATCTTTGTCATGGAACAAAACAAGGAAAACCCCTTCTATTTTAGCTAGCACAGAAGTGGAGATCTCCAGATGAACACTAGCCATGAACAAGGACACATGGAAATCAGCATAGGACAACCATGTGGTTTAGTTTCACTGTGCAAAACACTAAGTTAAAGTAAGCACAGGTAATGCTGGTATCCTGCAAGGATGGGTTTCTTACCTGCAACAAATCATTTGCAGCAGTATTTCTGCCCAGGTTAGTAGCTGTGCCTTCAAACCTGGGCTAGCAACAGGCCAGCTTTCCTCTAAACCAGCGGTTCTCCTCCTCCTTGGGATAACGACACACTTTGGAAACTATCACCTTGAATCAAACCCCTTACCTATTTCCCCTAAAGCACACTTGCTAAAATCTTCTCATTCACATCTCCTCAGATATAGGCCATTGCCATGAAGGATTCGCATGCAGCAAGTCAGGAATCCTGCTGCTGCCACTCCTTGCTTTCCTTCCCAAGAGGGATGCACATTACAACTGGTTTAACTGGCCTGTTTCAGAAATGGGATCTGCTACTAAATGGGCTGCTAGTCCAGCAGTAAAAACAACAGTTTCTAACTGTGGCCTGTCTCAACCTTTCAACTGTGAATTTGGAGTTTGTACCCAAGGATTAAAAGCGATTTGATGTGCTGTCAAAGTACCACAGACACGCAAAGCTCAGCTGCTCTTCCTGCCACAGGTCATGGTGGTGGGCTGGACCGGGAAGGTCTCCTGAGGGGCGCAGCAAAGCGCCGACCACCCAACGCTCCTGTTAATCACATATACATTAGGTGCGACAGGCAGTAAGCAGCGAGTTGACATGGCACGTGTCAACGATGCTTTGCTATACAAGCTTGGCCGTGAGCATGCAATGCGTGTTGATGCCTGTGCGAACCCCTCAGTGGCTTAGGCTTCAGAAGCAGCACAGCCCCAAGCCGTGCACAGCTTCTGCACTTCTCATAACCTACAACCCATTGCGATCACACACCACGTACAGATGGTGACAAGGAGCAGAAAGGGGTAATCTGACTGTGTTTCCCTGGAATCAAGACTGCAGCATATTTGTGCTTACAAAGCAACTCGGATCCTCTGACTCACTCAAAGTCCTGGTAGCGAGTAAGTGTATGACCAAAAGCATTCCCCAGGAGTCCTAACAGACAAGGATGGCATTAGACATGCCATGGAAATACGGGTGTGCGTCCTGAACAGACCAAGTCACAACAAGTCATTGATAAGCATTTTAAAAAATACCCAACTACACTGCACATAGCTTGAGGAACGCACGGAAGTCAAGACAAAATATCTGCGGGCTGACCAACACTCAGAACAGGCACATAAAATAATACTTGTGAGGTTAAAACACAACCAGAAGTAAGACGCAGAGGTTATCTATGCTGATTTTGACGGGTCTGAAGGAGACCTCGACTTGGAGCAAGATGCATGGCAGGATAAGGATGAAAGCCAAAGCTGTTTTTATCATTAAAGACAGCCTGGCAAACAGCAAGTGGCTCCTGATAGCTGGTATCTTCCTAATTACTTCAATAGAAGGTAATTGATTTCTGTTAGTTTTTAAAGAAGGCTTTAACGAGCCCTGTGGTCCGGTTGTACAGCCCCCCCACGGCAATGTGGGTGCACAAGAGCAGCTCATGGTCTGTGCTGTGGGCCCGCGCACCGTGTTACTCCCTGTCCTTCCTGCAGAGGGAACCTGCTGTTGGTTTCTGCTTTGCGTCGGCTAAAGAGGAGTCATAGCTGGGTAATAGAGGCACAGAAAGGAAAATGAAATCAGAACTCACACTTACCCTTTTTCTTGTTTTTCACTGAACTTGGGCCTACAAAGAACAAGAAAAACAAACCCTAGTGAAATTCAGTGATCATTTCATCTTAGAAGATCCCCCCCCCACCATCAACACCCACTGATGCAGAGGGTGTTTCTCCAGAGCTGGAATAAAATTCACAACAAAATCAGGAAGCCAAAGTTGTAGTCTCTTGCTTTCTACAAACCATTGCTGTGGAGGTATGATGATTTTACTGGTGCCCAGATCTCTACCCTCCCTCACATTAGCAACCCGTGGCTGGTATAACGCAAGTGAATGAGTTTTGGTGGGGACTGCTACCCTGTATCACAAAGATGAGTTAAACCACATGCCTGCGGCTGACAGCAAAGCTCTGATGACAGATGCTTTTCAGCCTTAAGCCAGAGCTTTACTCTCAGATATTAACTTAGTTCTGGCTCTGCTGAACACTGCTCAGTTTTGCCCAGAGATTTGCTGTATGTATCCCCCTGATGCTGCTGATAGAAGCACAGCACATCAAACCTTCGCACATCCTGAGACTCAGCAGAAACCATTCAGAAATACAGTCCCTAAATAGCAGATTATTTTTCAAGTGGACAATGGATGCATTCGTGGTCTGTGCAGCCATACACAAATTGTCTCTCTTGGCTTGAAATCACAAAGCTTCCCGATGAGGGCAGGTTAGAAGAAAGCTAGCATAACACAGCTCTCAGCTTACAGCAGTAACCCAAATCCTTGTGAGCCGAGTTGTTTAAAAATAAGAAAATACACCAACAAAAGCAAAGGATTAGCATGAACTGGCTTTTTAAAACAATGAGAATACAAGCCTCCCTAGCAAGAAGTGAAAATATTTATAGTGAAGCTGAAAAACTACATTCCTTTTCGAGCAGAAGCTGAAGTGTGAAACACATCCCATTGCTTCCTCGAAAATTAATCATGGATGGGAATGAACTGCAAAAACCCCCAAACATTCCCTTGCTGTTCATCAGTGAAATCCCTCTAAAACCTGGGTTTAAACACATATCGAAGATGGAAATCACCTTTAACTGAGATAGATTTGCAATGAATGGAAGGTAACGAGGTTGCTTCTAGTCTGCAGTGGTAGAGAAAGACAAATTACCAGTTAATAGAGAAGTGCCATGTTCCATGGCTAGTTAGAGGAAAGAGGAAAGAAGGACAAGAGAAACACCCAGCAACCTTACCAATGTCTCAAAAGGAAGAGTAATTAATTTTAATTAATTAATTAATTAATTTTAATTAATTAATTAATGCCTACATTCTGCTGTTGGGTCATAGGAAAAATACAACAGAATCATGAGTGTCGGAAGGGACCTCTGGAGACCATCCTATCCAGTACCTGGCCAAGGCAGGGCCACCCAGCGCAGGTGACACATGTACAGGCGAGTCTGGAATGTCTCCAGAGAGGGAGACTCCACAACGCTCCTGGGTGCTCTGCCACTCTCAACACAGAGAAGCTCATCCTCATGTTGAGGTGAAACTTCTTGTGTTTTAGTTTATGGCCATTGCTCCTTGTCCTGTCACTGGGCACCACTGAAAGGAGTCTGGCACCATCCTTCATATGCATTAATGAGATCCCCTCTCAGTCTTCTTTTCTCTAGACTAACCAGGCACAGCTCCTGCGATCCCTCACCAGAGACATGCTCCAGACCCCTGATCATCCTTGTGGCCTCTGCTGGACCCTTTTCCACTTGCTCCTTGCCTTCCTTGTACTGAGGAGCCCAGAACTGGACACAGCTCCCAGATGTGGCCTCGCCAGGGTTGAGCAGAGGAGGACGATCACCTCCCTCGACTGCTGGCCACACTCTTCCCAGTGCACTGCAGGACACTCATCCCTCCTGGCTGCCAGGGCACACTGCCAGATCCTGCTTAACTCATCATCCACCAATCCTCCCAGGTCCTTCTCAGCTGAACTGCTCTCTAGCAGGTCAGTCCCCAGCCTGTGCTGGGACTTGGGGTTCTTCCTCCTCTAGGGCAGTACCCTACATTTGTCCTTCATTAGGTTTATCTCTGCCCAATTCTCCAGCCTATCAAGGTCCTGCTGAATGGCAGCACATCTTCAGGTGTATCAGCCACTGCCCCTTGCTTCATATCACCAGCAAACTTGCTGAGCGAACACTCTAGCCCTTCACCCAGGTCACTGGTAAACAAGTTGAATAAGACCAGACCCACTACTGATCCCTGGGGAACACCACTGACTACAGGCAGTAATCAACTGGATTCTACTCCACTGATCACAACCCTCTGAACTCTGACATTCAGCCAGTTTTTGATCCACCCCGCCACCCATTCTAAGCCATGCTTCCTAAGCTTATCTATGAGGATGTTATGGGAGACAGTGTCTCTCTTCCATCAGATGGTATTATCCAATTTATTATTTCTGTTAATTTACCTTTTTCCTTTTACTCATCTGTATCTTCACAGTATTAAAACACACAGAAAGGACACACACAGGTTTATAACAATGACAGTCCCAGTGTCTTGCTAAGGAGCAATACCGAAGCCAACCAGCAGATCCAGCACCAGCAGATGAGCTGCAAACCCTTTCATGTTCGGCAAACACCAACAGGCTCCTCTTTTTGCAGTTTCTGAGCTTCTGTGCTGCCGAACGAGCCACCATCACCCCAGCGATCTCCTGGCCCTCATCTCAGGCACCAGCCGGTTGATAACGTTCTCGGTGAAGAGGAAAAAAACTGTCTGGGGGATGTAATTTAAAAAAGCCCAACCCAGCAAGTCAAATGCAAGTGCTGTGTATGTGTCTCTTCAGACCTCGGAGTCACGAGAGTTTATTTCATGTTATATATATCACACCATTAGCGCTATAACCAGAGTGAAAGTACAAATAGCTGTGGCGAGCCAAACACATTTGAAATGGATGGAACCAATTAGCTTCAAAGATGAATGGGAGGAATGAGAACCACATGCGATGTCAATGTTCACAGTCTATATTACAACACACGCATCTGTTCCAGGCACGGCAGAGAGAGATGTTACGGCTGTGCAAGTGAATCTTTCGACAAACACAAAAATACTTCTGACATGAAAAAAACACAGTATTATTAGCCTTGGGAGCTTCTGAGTCTCTGGGGTTTGCATCTGTTCGTCTCCCAATAGGAGGGGGTGGATAATTTAATTGTAGCAGGGAGCCATGAGGCTCATCCGATACACCAGAAGACTGAATTTTCCTCATTTTCGCTCCAAACGGTAAGCTCATCAGCTCATCTTCAATTTGGTCTAAAATGGCGACAAAGTCTCTTACTGAGTTCGAGAAGCAGAGTGCCACCAAAATATCGTATCTATATTCCCCTCAGTACAAAAGGTGCTGAGGTATAAGGCTTGAAAACCTCACTTGACAGGTGTTGTCCCGACACCCGTGTGCAGAGGAGAAAAGAAACGAAAATCCTTTCTGCTGTGCTTTTCGGAGGCTACCCCCCAATATTTAAGCAATAAAGCTTGTCAAACGCTGCAGGGGTTGAATACATCTGACCCACTGGTTATCTGTTAATTGGTGGAGCAGGTTAAATACCTACAAGTTGATCAAGCGTAAATCTTTCCTACATCTTCTACACTGTTAATCCCAGCTTGCCATCCCATTCCTGCAGAGAGGCTCCTGCTCTTAAAGCCTTCTACAAGAGCCAGGTTTATTTAGTGCAGTTTCACGGAGGCCATTAGATGACGTGATACCAAAGAAGTTCTATGAGAATACATGCTTCTTCCCACTCCAAGATGCAGATCACAGACAGATGCACCACGTTCCTTTGCAGCCTTATAGAAAAACAAGTAACAGGATACCTACTGCTGGTACAGAGCCCACAGGACCTGCATCTTCATGTAGGAGGAAATTGGTTTGACTTGAATATTTCTCCACTGATCAACGCTGCCTGCTCCAGCTCTTGTCACTGCTTTCAGGGGCTTCACTGCAGTGCATGTGAGGGTTTATTCCAGTCCCAAGGGGATCTGACAGCAGCCCAACCAGCCAGCTCTTCCCCAGCACCTCTCTTCCCTTCTTTATAAAAATAACCTCAAGTTTGCTTTTCTGGACTTTTCCTGCATCACCTCTGTTCCTTGTGATTTCCTTTAAGTCTCTGTTATGAATGTACTAGAGATCAAGGTCATGGTCTTGACTGCTGGTATGAAACAGGACAGCTACCCAAGCACAGCTATTTTTCTCCATATGTGCCTGTGCTTGCCTTTTGTGCTTTTTCCTACTAATCCCACCTATTTCCCACCTCCTTTCCACGTGCTGTCTGCTCATGTCTGAGGTCAAAGCAGACCCCAGACCTAGGGAAGTCCATCCCCTTCTACATTTCCTGGCTTTCGTCTGAAATTAAATTTATGCTTATGCTCTAATCCCTCCTTGAAGAAGCTGTCAGCTCTATTCAATCCTTCATTTTAACTTAGCTTTGCAGAGGAAGGAAAGTTGACAAGAACTGTTAATACAGAAGAGGACTTGGATATGAGAGAGGACAGGCTGAATGGCTTTGAAAGATAATAAGCACGGAATGAGATTCAGTCACACAAAATGCATAGTCCTATAAATTATATATACATAGGGTATAATCAACTTTTCTGCTGGATGGTGGAGCTGCTCAGATGGAGCTGCAGAGGACAATGTCTGCAGGTGGTGAGTTGCAGGAAAGGCAGAAATAGAACCCTAAAACGGATCAGTGGAAATACCTCTAGGAGGCATGGGGCAATATTGATGCCTCTCAGTAGGCAGGGGTGAAAATCTTGGGAATAATGCAGTCAGTCCTGATCATCTACATACAGAAAGATGCATCTACAGTTTCATAGGAGGACTTCTGGGAAGGTCAAGAAGAGCTCACCTGGTTGACCATCAGTGCTAGGAAAAGATGAGAGCACCACTGGGAAGGGAGCTCCAAGCAGTGCCAGGTCACTTCCAGCAGAAGCACTACGGCCACGGGTTTTAGCAATGAGCCAGTCTGGATGCAAGCTCCTCAGTTAAGCTGAAGAGAACGTTTGCAATAGATAAGTTTTTGTTGTGTAAAACAGCAGCTGTGGCCCAGCAAGCAGCAGAAGATATCTAACTGTGCTTCAGGGAGCAGGTTCTAGCCCCCAGCTCTGGCAGCCCTAGCATCTGCTGGATCATTGCCAAGGGCTTCATAAAAAAACCCAACAGATGGTGATGCAACTCGAAGATATTACATACGACGTTTGCTCTTAAAAAGATTAATAGAGTTTACTTTCCCCCCCGCGATTTTTCTTTCTGCATGCTACACGCTGCTATGATTTATTGTAAATGCAAAAATATCAAAAACTTCTACACAACATATGCTGATATAAATAGTATATTAACCCCCCCCTGCTTTCACTTATTAGTTATGTGTGTGGATTGGTGAGAAATAGTTTAAATTCCTCCAAAACTGTTCAAACTGGTTTTATGGAGGGGAACAGATCTTTGTAATTACGCTTACTTTACACAAAACCAATAGAAGTTTGACCGTTATAGAAATCAGTCAAACAAAGGACGAGCACCTAGGAAGACTCCTGAACTTTCTCAAATTCTCACTTGCCAAGAGCAGAACAAAGTCAAGGGATGTCACTTACTGTATTCCAGCAGCATTCACATTCAATACAGAACAAAGACATCTCAAGGAATTCAGCCAGTTTTGGAAAGGTACACTGCAGCAACCACCATGTTCACTGTTCTCAACGTTAACTGGTTGTCCCCAGAATAATTAAGCATCCCTTTTCTATTTTCCTAGCACCAGGATATTATGGTATGTCATCAATCTTCTTACCTAAGCACCACTCTGGTTTGGGGAATATGTAACACCAGCTAATACAACTGAGCCATCTCCATATTACCATTACCGTTCTGCCCCTGAGAGACGAGAAGATGGACTCAGAAGTTACCCTCATCCCATATTACAAACAGAATTAGACAAAATCTTGATGATTAACGCAATACTAGTGTCTTCCAGAAAAGCCACATCACTTTTCACTTATAAAATAAGCATGAGGTGACCTGAAATCATTAAGTCCACAGCTACTTTCAAGATGAACATCTAATTTTGAAGATGAAAACAGAAATGGGGAGCTCTGTATGACTTATCTAATACACACATTTTCAAAACTATGTTGTCAAAGCTTTGTGCAATTAAAAAAAAGCAGCTTTTTCTTTGAAACATGAGCTTCTGGCTGTAGTTGGAAGAAGAATATTAGGTTTAATGATCAGTGTACTCAACAGCTATGGAAATTTGTGTAAAGTATTTTTCCAAACCCTGCTAACCATCTGGTTTAACAAAGAGACTGCTTGCTAAATCTCAGACAAAGCTCTGAATACTGCCCAAATCCACCAGTAACTTCTGGAGAATAGATAGCTAACAGAATCTGAAATAAGGTCCTGGGCATTAGTTGAGATACCATTATTAATGGAGAAGAAACAGAAGCCAAGCACTACAACCAGGCTGTGTAGTAGAGCAGATTAGTATACCAGAACTCAGGTCCTGCTAATCATTTAACCCATCAACAGAGGGTGTCTCCACCTCTCATAGGAAGCTCTGATCACCAAATGCCCTCCAGCTGTGAAAGTTTCCACCTCTCCAGGAAGGAAGTTCTCTGCAACCTGGGGCTTCCTAAGAAAAGGAGGTGCAAAGCATCTAATAGAATGTTACCATTCCTGAACCATGCCTGGAGATTAACCAGTCCTATCAACTTCCACAGACATTAAGACCAGAAGGAACCATTATGATGATCAAGTATTAAAAGAAGTCCATACATAAGCCTCCCATCAATCCCTCTGTCTCTATTTGACCAATACTAAAGATGAAAGGGGTGGAAAGAAAAGCCAAGTGTTAACTGAGATTCCAAGTGATGAAGAATCTACTGTTTTCTTTGATGTAATTTGTCCCAATGAGTAAGATCAAAACCCTCCATTTTAATCAAACCTCCAAAACTCATTTGTTTCACTTACAAACTGGTGTAATGATATTTGCTTCATTCACACGGTATGAGATATGTAAGGCTTTTCAAATATCGAAGTGTGGTGTTATTAATGCCAGACCATGGTGGAGTTGGGGAAAGAAGGATGTTAGCTCCCAAACACATGCTTAATCTAGAACATGTGGGTTTGGGGGAAGTTTGGAACCAATATGATTTCAACATTTTCAGGAAATTTGGTCTATGCAGATGAAAGCTTCTTGGACCCTACTGAAATATCAGTCAGCGATACAAACACTGAAACAAGATGGATTTTTTTCCCTTCCCTGAAAAAGAAAGTGCTTTTTCACTAATTCCAGAGAAGAAGACAACAGATCTTGAGCAGCTTTGGTCTTATTATTCCAGAATATTTAGAAAGAATGGTAAGTTATAGATCTAGGAAAATATTCCAGAAGTAAAACATGTCGTGTGCTACTCAAAACTTCTGGCCTGCCTTGCCAGAGTGGTTTTTTTTTCTGGGGGGTGGAATGAAGAAGGGAGGTCTTCTGCTAAGTGTGGAGCAACGATGCTGCCCACCTTTATGGGCAAGAAGGGGTGCAATGTCCCGTAAAGTCAATATATCTGAATAGAAGGAGTACGCTACGTCACAGAATGGGATGCTCATTGTCCAAAGCAGTGGAAGGATGAAAGAGTCCTGCTTTATATATGACAATGTAAGGCAAAGCCTGGGGCCATTCTATTTCTCCTCAACCACCACTGTTGCTTTACTCTCTGCTTTTGTCTCAATTTTGTTTTAAACTCTTCAAAATAAATGTGCAAACACAGTCACCCTTAATTGTCTTTTTCTGGTTACATCTTAAATTGAGATGCTCCATGATGACATCCCATAAAATAATGTTCCTTCCTCATCCTTCACCTAACAGCATCTTCCTTCTACAGCAATACAAGTGTCATGCCCAGAGGACAATCCCAGCCTGCTGCTCTACCTTCACGGCACTTAAACTCTGCACAGTAGGAACACAAGCCCTGAATTTCAGAAGTCATTGTTTAGTGCTAGCCTTCATATTCTGCCCAGTCATATTCTGGAGTTATAGGCTGCTAAGTCCACAAGACTGGCTTGAAGCCAATTTATAGCTGATGCTTATTCTGATACTCCACCCCTGTGCTGAATTAAACTGCTCAAAGCCAGTCTCCTCCAACCCAAGAGATCAAGAAGAGTTTGCAGCTCATCTTGGACTCTTTTGAGGCACTCCCTTGGCTACAACCACTTTTTGAGGCTATTTTTCATCTCTTTTATGGACTTTTTGCATGTCTCCATGTGTCTCCAGGGGACGTATCCCACATCGAGGTCTCCCCCGACACTTGTGGGGCACGACACTGCTTGCCCAGAAGGTCTGAGAAGAGCTTGTGCATGAACACCAAAGGCTGAGGATCATTTCTCTTGTCGTGAGCTAGGTATGAGAGCGGCCTTCTGCTGCCTCACTGCTCTTCTCTGAGCAATGTGTCAAAGGACGAGCCTACATCCATATGTCATCCAGATGATCAGATGCTGCTCTAGGAGCTCCACGGATCAGTAGCTTGCTCCCTCCCTATTCTTCTGATCCCATACACCAGACCTCAGCTCAAGCTTATCAGTCTGAAAACAAATGAAGAGAAGTCACAGCTCATCCCTACCCCATCTCTGGAGTCCTTGGAGTGACACTAGATGGCAGAGAGCCACAATCTCTCTCTTCCTCATACAGCTTCAGATGATGCAAGATCTCATCATGTAACAGGTTGGGTGTTTCTGTTTTGTTGTTGGCAATTTTTTTTTCTCCTGCCAACACTCAGAGAGGTTTTTTTGCCTGGTTTGACAATTAAAAAACATGACTTCACATCAAGGAATAACTTGCTTAAGCTCATAAGGAATGGGAGGACAGTTAAATGTAAATATGCAGAGATAACGGCTAACAGCAACAGTAGGTTGCTTACACCAATCTTTATAACAACCTTTAATAATATTAAAGGGGAAACAATCTTTAGTTACTGCAGTTTGAGATTATCAGAACTGAAGTGTGAGCAAAAGAGACAGACCTAAGGGAGCATCACTCAACACCGTTTCACTGATCCAGGTAAACGTGTCTTGTTGAGCAACCACCTTCTGCCACAGCTGGAAAGGAGGGAAGGACTAGGATAAATGTAATGGTTCTCCTGCATTCACCAGGTTTTTCCACCTTACAAAAGATGCTGTGACTGCTGTGACAGTCATCAGCTGCTGTTTGAAGAGACCTGTGCTGGAGCAGCTAGAGACCCACCAGCCCTGCCTATCTCCTACAGGCTTTTTACATGAGGAACGACATAGGTGCAGGGTCGTAGAAGAGCCAGGCTGGAACAGCAACTGTCCTTTAGAGGTCTGTCACCTCTGCTGTCATCACCTCTGTTGGTCCTGCTCTGGGGGAGAGGGCTGGGTCCAGTCACCTCCCAGGTCCCCTCCACCCTATGTTACTCCCCAACCTCAGCTCTGCTTCTCCAACAGCCAGGGCTCTGCTGAAAATCACTGCTCACTGCTTGCTCGAGTAAGGCAGAGGTACCCTTGCTCACTGCCACAGAAATTGCCATCTCTTTACAAAGGACAACCAAGTTGGTTTATCTCCTCAATCTCACCCAGGTCCACTTCGGGATTGGTGGCCCCATAGCCCGACAAAAGCTTAAAAAAAGTATATCTAGTCTTCACTGAGTAGGTGCAAGTGCACCACAGAGCAAATGTGTTCATGAACAAAGACAAAATCCTGCTCCCAATTAACTACAGAGCCACTGTTGCTGGCAAAATATTATTGCACTGCCTTCTCAAAAGCACAAACCCCCAATCAGACAAAAATCTCCGCCCTTCTTAGCTCTGCTCCCACATAATCAGTCCCAGCCAAGTTCCTGGGGCTCACACCAGAACCTGTGGCCATCGTATTTCATTTTCCGCACTCTCACTGGCTATGGAAGAAGAATATGATGTGCCTTTTGTTTTCCTTCAGGCATTTAGGTTGGACTCCAAATGTTGGATCTTTACAGCAGAGCTGACAAACAACATTACTATTACGAATTCTAGTATCCGAAGGCCTTTTTTGGCTTGCTGGCTGGGCTCACAAGGCTTATTTTCTATACACCACTGCTCCCTATTGCTTACTTTATCAATACCACATATTTGAATTCAACAATTTAAAGCGTAGCATTACAGCTGTGTTTTTGTTTGTTTTATTCGGTTGTTGCTTAACACAAAACATTCTGACATTTTAAGTCATATCCCGCTAAGATAAACAACTAACATATGTCATGAATTCCAGTAGAAATGATTCCCAAGTGGTGCTGCAGCAAGGTTTTAACCAAGTGTACGAACGGCTCTCAAATTATTCACTGGATGTTTTAAATGCACTCTTCCCCACTGCTGCTATCCATAAGGAATCAAGGGCAAGTGGAAGGAAATCTCTTTGAATATCTTATCCCTGCAGAACTTCACTTTTTTTCTTCCTCCTGTATGTAATTCTGCCTAATTGGATTGAAAACCTCTGTAGTGTTGAACGGCGGTCTGTAAAGTGACGGTTTAATTACATGGAATAGCATGGGATCTATATCCAACGTTGGACCTGTGTGCACGCACATGTATTTGTATGAATCTGAAAAGGGGCCTGAAGGAGATGTAAGAGTGACCCCACCACTCTTTGGGAAGCCAAAGTCAAATCCACCCAGTAGTCATCACACGGTGAAGTGCTCCCTGTCTCAGCCAACTCTTGAGTCTATCCATTCACAGCATTTCAGACAGATTAACGGACTTCGCCAACCTCTGCTCCTGTTAACGAGATAAGTCACGAACCCAACAGTGCTGCTATACAAGGGCCAACAAAGCCCGAATGAAAACATGAAACCACCGTGCCTCATTCACAACTTTTTCCCTAAAGCGCTTTGCAGTGCCGCAGTGTTCTATGGCTTTGAGCGGCAGAACTATTCTTATGGCTAATGCATCTGATGTACTATAAGGGAATGTATTTTTAATGAGTGCCCAGAGAGGCCACAACTGAAGGCAACTTCACCGTGCCCATCACCAGCACAGACGCTCTGGGTTTTGTTATTCAGTCCCAACCTGGCTCTCACAGGCAGAAAAATAAAGCTTATTCAACCAGAGATCTGCAGAAGGACCCTGAGCCTGGACCTGGCCATTTGGAAAGGTGCATGTGATGCAGCTCAGCACCAGTGCATCAGCTTTTGTGCTAGAGCTGATCCGCGACCAGATGGGCTTGGAGCATATGCTAAGCAAACTTGTGTCTGCCTGCAAAATACTCCGTGGATGTGGCCAGAGAGCCAGTTTATTCACAGAAATCAAAGCTCAGCTGCAAATACTTCAGCAAGACAGACAATAGAGCCTCTCATACTGTGGGAAAGAAAATCACCAGCTACTAGTTGAGTTCAGCACTTACAATGCTTGGTGCATGGCATCCGCAGTTCAGATGCACATATAGCTCAGATGCAATCACATTCCAGGCTGGAACATCTGCTCTCCTCTCGTTAGTCCTGGCCATGTTTTGTAACAGAAGAAACTGAAATTCCTGAACTTCAGTATTTGACCTGAGGCACTATGAAAAGCCCCGATTTTCAGAAGTGGAATTCATACGGAATCACCAGTCACTTCTAATAATGTTGGTCTCTGCTTAACACGCAGCTGCAAAAAAAGCTTAGAAGTTCAAGTTTCAGGAAAGCTTGCTGCAGCACACAACATAGTCTACACACTTAAGATCCATCAGGACAACTCTGAAATGCACCCAAAAATGGAATCAGTGTAAGTAGGTGAAAATGCAGCTGAGGTGAGATTCCAACCACAGAATTCCTTCTCAAGCCTTCTGAATATCCTTGGCATCTCAAAATCTTCCAGCAGTCATCCCGCTACCATCCGAACCAGGTACCAAGGAAGCACAGGCACACACCAAAGCAGCTCTACGGATGGAACAAATCAACAGCACCTCATCACAGCTTTATAAATATTAATAACAACAAAGCAGGCTGTCTTTTGGAATAATCCAGATAACAACTGGAAGGGCTGGTGAAGAAGACAGGAGGCAAATTGAGGTCGTGAATGGATTGGGACGCATCGACACTGTGAACACTGTGACCCAGAACAATTTCTCATCGCAGCCACCACACAATTAGTCTTCTCCCTCTCCCAGCAAGTTAATTCCTTTTAATATTTAGCATACCAGAGTTCAATAAAGAATTTTGGACTCCATCAATTTTCACTTCTTGCTGGCTGATGCAGCATGTCCTCAGTGTAGGCTGCAGGAATGAGCCTCACCACGCAGGCTGTCAGCATCACACACTTTCTAGGTGTAAAACCCAACTCCAACATCTTCAGGCTGAACTAGCATATTGGCTCAGGCCCAGATGTCAGCATCTCTGCTTTCCCAAAGAGCTCGGGCTATGCGGAGCTTCCCTCAAATTATGATAGCAAACTGACTGCAGTTTCCCAGAACAGTCTTCATCAAAGACTGCTAATGGACATCGCAGCCAACTTGACCTCAAAGGAACTCCAGTGTTAAAAAATCATTTCAGGGTAGCTTAACCAAGGATGCACCAAAAAAGTTTCAGCTGCCTAAAAATGTATTCTCTTAAAAGATTTAAATGTATTCTCTTTAAATGTATTCTCATTTAAATGTATTCTCTAAAAGATTTTTGTATTCTCTTAAAAGATGTATCATCTTAAAAGATGTATTCTCTTAAAAGAGCAAGAAGACCCCTTTAAATATCATCTTCACCTTCGCTTTCACTTGTTTCCAGAAATGATGTGGTATTAATCTATCACTGCTGTAACAGCTGAAACCAGGACATCATTCTGGGGTTTTAGCCAGTTGCTAAGCTTCTCTGCACCTGTGGAAAAGTTGGTTAGAAATAAGCACAGACGCAAGACAATGATCTGAAATTACTTCCCTATATATTTATCACTGTATCTTTCTGATGAAAAGCACCTGAGGTGTAAGACCTTACACAGATACCTGCTTTATTACCATAAGCATAGGTATAACATGCAGGTAAGGATCTGCAAATGAGCTAATCCTCATTTTACCCTCATAATAACACGCACTGACAGCAATGCCATATGGAAGAGATGGAGATTGTCCATGAAGAGTCAAACATCATCTTAATTTCCCCTTCTCCAATTTTGGATGAAATCACAGAGAAATTCTGGGGAAAACAGAATTTTGCCAGCACTTTGCGGCAAGCCTTTCTTTTGTGACCATCTCCTGCACTCCAGCACCCAGGAAATGTTCCGTATTTACTGAACGCTCATTACCATGGTTTCAGAGCACAATAAGGCTCTATTGCCCTTCATAGATCTGCACAGATCTGCATTTCTGGGAATGCCTGGGCTTTGGGGAATTGCACGGGGCTGACACAAAGGCACTGACTGTTTTGGAGGCAGAGGGACAAACCTGCCCTTGGCGAAGGAGAGGAAGCCAGCAGGAAAAGTCTCTATTGTGGTTATTGCATGGTCAGTGCTGCCAGGGAAGCGGGGACAGCTGAGACACGGCACCTGCAGGACCAGAAGCTGCCTGGGGATGAAGGGAGCCAGGTGCTGGCACTGGCTACCTCCTAAACCATGCTAAAACCACCGCGCAACACTAACAGGGTGAAACACTGAACCCACGGCACTGGCACATCACTTCCCAAGCTCCAGGTAGAAACAGGGTTTGAGACGAGCTTCTGCTCTCCTGGAATCTATTTTTCATTTCAACAAAAGCGATTCGCAGCACTGAAACCCATGAGTTCTCATCAAGGACTTTCCTCGGCAGTAAGGACTGCCAAAGTAGTAGGAACCAAATTGTTGTCAGCTTAAGGACAGCCATCTGCTCAGCCTCTTCCCAGCTGCCATGCTCCAAATCAAAGAATGGATAACAATCACTTATGTTTCTCACCAAGCTCAATATGAAGAAACCTAGGAAGGAAAAAAAAAAAAGCCAAACCAAAAAGCAAAAACCAAACAAACCAGGAAAGCAGCACGGCAGGGATCTAACTGGGAACAGAGATGAAAGTAGGAGAAAAAGAAACTCTTTTTCTTTCTTTTTTTTTTTTAAACAATGTTTTTAAAGAGTCCAATTGACATCTGCTTTATAAATGCTCTGTCATTATTTATAACCTCAAGAGCACAGAATTGTCTCTGTAGTTACAACCATGCTACTCCCATATTTTGGCTTTGTTAGCAAAGAGCCAGCAGCATTTTTACTGGTGCTCTGGGAATAGAGATCTAACATTTCATACACAGTTTATTTAAAAGTGGACTAATTTAACATTCTTGATGGTTCCTTTTAGCACAACTGTTGCTAATTACCAGCTCCAGAATGATTTGTTAATCTGGGAGCAACAGTGGTTCCACAGCAGCATAAATACACCAAGAGGGGAAAAAAGAGAAAATAAAAGAGAGACATTGGAGAGGGTCAAATGTTAGCGAACTAAAGCAAATTAAGTGACAGGTGGAGTCGGTGACGGAGTGGGAAAAAACCCCTGTAAAGTGGAGCCATAAAGGGGATAATCCTGGGCCTTGAGGAGCCAAAACACAAAACAGTGGTGATTTTAAAGCTGTGCAAATGTTGGTTTTGGAGGCACGGACAGGAAGCTGGCGTGAAAGATGATCTGTGCTCCTCGGCACTGGGACGGACATCAGCTTCCCATTAATCCTGTCTCTAGCAGGGTGACCCGCGCCAGAGTGGGACAGACAGCGAGCGGAGAGGGGAGCCAGGCAGGCACCTCGTTCCAGGACACGACCTTGGCTTGCTCAATCGGATGCAGGGCACTGTGTGTGGAGGGACATGGACAAAAATTAAGCAAACACGACCATAAAAATGACAAGCGGGACTGAAGCCAGAGTCCTCAAAGGAGGAGCCCTTGAAATACTGGAGTCATGTCTGGAGGTGGCAGGATCCAACTGATGGCTTTGCACTATTCACACAATATTTCTTGGGGTCTTTCAGCACGGAGCAGCTTTGCTGCTTGTGGCCTCTGATGTCCTATCCCTGTGCCTAGAGCATGGAGCCACATCCATCACCTTCCCCTGGCCCCATGGGACCAGCTCTGACCCATCTCAAACCCACTTTTTTCACAGCAAAAGACTTGAAATAAAACTTCTAGGAATGGGACTACATTATCTTTGATGTTTATAAATCATCAAAGCCATTCCTGTTGTTGGTACCAGAGCAGGACTCAAACAGCCGTGGAAGGGGACTGAGCAGCCTGCCTCCAAACACGGCTTCCACACTTGGATCACTGGTCTTTCACTGCATGTGTGAAAGGACTTGAAAGTTCATAAAATTAATTCCAGATAAATATTAGCAAGGCCTCAAGTGGAAAGCACATCTCCTTCCTTCTGGAAATTTATAGTTCAGCCACTTTTATCTTCTGGAGGCTCTTCAGAGATCAAAGATTTGATTGACTTTCCTTTTGCAAAACTCACGGAGAAAACGGTGTTATCAGGACTGCGACATGATTTTACTTCTTTCTTTAATGATTCATTGCCCTTCTCTAAAAAGTAAAATTCCTTCATGTAGATCTGAAACGAACAAGCTACACAAGGAAGCTGCTCTGTCTGTTTACTGGTTTTACAGTTATTACAAGGTCAGTCCCCACCCTGAGAGCTTACACTTGCTAAATACTGCTCTACCTAATAAAAATGAGATGGCCAAAAGCAAAGTAACTGCTTCCCAACATAACCTGCCATGCTAATGCTGCTAGCACAATGACCCGTCACTCCAGCCATTTCCCCCCATCTCCCTCACATCACGGGGTCAAACCCCCTAACTTACAAAAAGACATATTGCACCAGTGCAAGTGGGCTACGTTTCTGGAGGGACTCGACTCTGATGCATTCAGGGAACATGAAGGAAATCTGGGAAAGGGGTGCAAGTTATAAAGTATGACATGTTTTCACCTGGGCACAAGGATGATGAGAAAAGCCCTCATTAGTCCACTGATTTTAGGTATCTATTCCTCATTGTGCAGTGATTCCCTGCACATCTGGCAACAGAAAGGCAGCCTTAGGCAGCCTAACAGGCTCATCTAATTCCTCCCAACATCTGCCTGCAGCACTCCATTTACACCGCTCGCACACAGTGGAAACTTGCTACTTATACAAGCAACTTGCAAAAACACTGGAATAGGTTTCAAGGAGTCGGAGCAAAAGGACTTGGAACTAGCCTGAGCCATCTGAGCATCAGAGTGACACCAGCTCTGAAGATGATGGACCACACTGAGCTGGAATCACTCTGGGAGTCTGTACCAAATGCATCATACTTGTCAGCGTTTTGGGAAGGAGGAATCCAGGGATTTTTATGAAGCTCTTTCTTGGAGCACAGCCACAGGGAAATACTCTTCCACTTTGAAACTGTGAAGGCTTCAGAGGAGATGGGAAACTCGTGAAGCCAGGGAGCTGGAGAGGAAGATGAACACTGGCTGAGAGGTTTATAATGCAGTGAGGACTTGGGCTTAGCAGGCACCAACCCATGCACAGACCACTAATCCAGTATTTCTTTCCCTGCTCTCCCTGGCATTCAGTCCCCTTTGCTTCTATGTATAAAAATGGATCTGTGCTTTTCTGCAATAGGGATAATGCTGGAGCTCTTCCAGAAGCTTGACTTGAGCAGCAATCCCCATGCCACAGTGCAGCTGGACAGTCATGACAAGACAGCATTGGAAAGAAAATTCTCCTACAGAAATAAGGCAGGATGCAAGCTCGGGGAAGGGCCTGAAGGTGAAGTCAGTATCACACATCCTTGCTTTCGTATTTACCAAATCACAGACAAGTAATTTTGATTTTTTGGTAACTTTCTGCTCTTTTCATACAAGCTCTGTACAACTTTGACTTCCCTTCGTGTGGGCTTTGAAGCCACCTGAGGCTCCGTTGCACTGCGAAACCCTGTTACAGCAGTTCCCATTGTGTACTGAAGATGTTCACAGCTGTTTGTTGGACTACAAACAGCTACTTGATGATTTTAAGCAGACACAGGTGTACAGAATAATAAATATGTGTATCCAAGTACAAATTATAGCCATAAACGAGCATAGAGCCTCACCATTAGAGAAAAAGAGTCAAGGACGAAATGACTATGCAGCATTAATTTGCACAAAATCACTAGACCTAGAGATGCAGAAATCAGAACTGGCATTCCTCATGTGGAAAGGCGATCAAAATCAGACAGAAACTATTAAAAGCCACAGATGCCATTTTTCCCCCCCACGTACACAGTTCTGTGCACCACGATCAGAACCATGAACTGAAAAAAGTGTCAGCCTTCTGCTCCTCTGCGCAAGGACAAGACGCAGAGCAGCAAGGAGCGAAGCAGGACTCACCGTCTGGCCCTTCGCTGCCTTTACTCCTTTTATTTCGACGGACACGTCTACCTTCTTCTCCGACATGCAGCTTTTCTTCAGGGTGAAAGAAGTTCAGCCAGGCCAGCTGGAAGAGGAAGGACAAGTTTAAGCATCTCTGGCAAGAACGGCTTAGCTGGGTAGAGAGATCAGCGCTTGAACACCAAATCCTTCCTACCAGGGATAGCTCTGCTGAGCTGAGTGACAGAGCCATGGGGGACATGAGATGGCTGCTCAGAGATGCTCAGCTCATCCCAAGGGAAACCACAGGGAGCCGTGTGCCCTTGGAAACAGTCTAAGACTTGGGAAAGCTCAACCTGAAGCGTTTCAGCAGGGAGAAGCAACCCCCTGAGGCAGAGGAGCTGCGGCCGCAGGCAGAGTCAGGAGAGATCTATAGCTGGAAATAATCAAACACCCCACATGCCGATGCAATCATTTCTAATTATTCTCTGCAAAAGTTGCTCAATCCTGGAGCTCTTTCACCAGTGCTACTCACTGCCAGTAAGTTTTTCCTCTCTCAAGCTCTCTTCTGCAAGCCTTATTAGCTACTGAGATTCACAGGTCTTCAGGGACCCTTAAATCCAATTCCGTATACCACATAAATTAACACTTTAAACCTAGAGCAAGCACATCTTTATAACATGAGTTTTGCCAAGAGGGAAAAATTTTATGTAGCAACCTCTTATTCATGAAAAAAAAAGAGCTGCTGCATTGAAAACTCTTTGGCAGTTACTAAATCAACACCCCTCTCCAGAAACTGGGATTTCAGTTTAGAAACTTCACCAGTCCTCCCAGCTACCCCAGGGTGCAGCAGCTCATCACCAGTGGCATTTTCCCCAGCTATTTCCACTTCCTAAAATTAGCAATGTCACAAGATTCATTAGGGACCAAACACCTTGTTCTGCCAGTTATCGCACCCACCGACAACCAGGGCTGCTCTGACCAGCGTGGGGTTCTCTTTACACTGAGGAAACCCCATCACAGTTATTTGAACCATAAACACACAGACAAGCTAAATACAGCCTAAGACAAGAATAAAGAGGCTTCAAAAAAGCATCACCAAAGGTTATCAAGTGCATTATTGTTCCAAGAACAAAACAAGTGGCATCAAAAGCATCTTTGAAATAGCAGAGAAAGATAAACTCCTTCCGTGAATTACTGGTTAAGAGTGTCTCCTTCAGCCACAGGCCATAAAAATCCCTATTAAAAATAATAATCCCTAAAGGTCTCTTTGCTTTTGACATACCCTGGGACTCTCACCCCCCACTCCTACCTCTTGGCTCCATACACAAACACCTATTCCCGAGTTCATTCCCATGCACACACTCTTCTTCCAGGCAAACAGCACCCCCATTCCTGCTTCCTAAAGAGCAGCTGCATTTTACATTTGCATCTTGCTTTACTCCAACAAGATCCAATGAACAAGACTTGGAAGACCAAAGCCAGCACTCATCTGTGTAAGGAAGGACCCAACACAGAGCCAGATGGAGAGCCAAAGACTGAGTTGCAATGAATCTCAGTAAATGGAGAGAGCAGGGCACAGGTCTCCACTGCCCATCTTCCCTAACCTCCCAGATCCCACCTCACTGACCCAGACAAGGAGCACTGGAGCAGGATGCTCCTGCAGGCACTGCCAGTACTTCCCCCTGCACAACCAAGCAGGGCAAGGGATGAGGAAAAAGTAAAAGAGCTTTTTAAAACCAGTTCTTTAAATCAAGTTGAAACACTGTAGAACTGAGGAACAAACTACACTATCATTCAGGTTAAAACATCAATGAAACCATCAGCGCTGCTTCTGAATGCTGTTATTACTTGGCTTTCTTATTCGAGCTTTACAAAAGATGATTAAATAAAAGCCCTGAAAACGAAGCGGTGGGGAACCAGCCTGTGAAGAAGTGCAGCTTCCCACCCCAAACCACCCTGCTGCCTGTGGCCAAGTGGCACACGAGCCGCTCCCAGCGCTAAGGCCAAACCCGACATTTTTCATCCCAAGAAGATTTTGTAATGGCACAACCCTCATTGTGTCAAAACAAACAGGCTTCCTGTCCCTCCTATTGCAAATACAATTTTAACCCAACAACAAAGCTGCAGCATCATTTTAAGCTCAGGCAATGCCACCTCCCTCTCCACATCTGGGCACTGACACAGAGATTACTGATAAATACTCTGATTTATCCTGCCAGGTAGAAGCTGTATCCTCATACGCCATCCTCCCTCTCATGCTGTAAAGGAACAGTTACTAGTGGGCTTGGGATAATTCAGAGAAGAGTTTCACCTGGAAAACCATAAGGATTCGGAATGGATGAAACACCCTGATTTCTCATTTGATTGACGGGTTTTGTCATTTTCAGCGAAACAATGAAAATTCCTTAAGAGACTTGAAAGCTGTTCACAATCTGAACAAAACCACTGAAGTTTAGTATCAGAAGGGGAAGTACAAGAGATAGATATATACAATATGTTGATTTTCCTGAATAAAATAGCCTTCTAGTCACAAATCTCATGTTATGGGGCTCTAAGCATGCTTTGGTCATCATTATTAGTAATGTGAAAATTTAGATTAAAAAAAAAGGTGAATAAAACACAAACTCAAATTACAGCTGCCAAAGCACATCACCCAGCCAGACCTTCCTCCTCCTCCACTGCCAGTGATGGGGCAGCCACAGCTTCTCTAGGCAACCTGTGCCAGTGCCTCACTACTCTCATCTTTTCTTCCTTATATGCAGTCTGACCCTACCCTCTCAGAGTTTAAAACCCTTGCCCTTGTCCTGTCACCAAAGGCCGTGGTAAAAAGTCCCTCTTCATCTTTCTTATAAGCCCCTTTACATATCGAAAGGCTGCTCTAAGGTCTCCCTAGACCCTCCTCTTCTCAAGGCTGAAGAACCCTAACTCTGCCGCTCTGTTCTCACATAGGTTTTGTTCTTATATCACACTTCTCACTCAGAAAAACACTAAATATTGGCTACATGCATTTACCTATTAAACTCTGGCTTTCTACTTAAACCAAGTCAGAAAGAGAAGTTACGGTGAGGGTGAATGACTGAAACATACCTTTTACTTAGAAAAGACTGCAATAAAAATAGCTTGTGACAGCAATTGTGACCATGCTGGCAATGAGCACACACTGCTTTGGGACAAACCCCCTTGCAACCAAGCTTCTCTGAAGAAGCTACACATCAGTACTCCACATTTGGTGACTGACACAACTGGCGTGAGCAAAATGAGAGTAATTTGTCCTAGAGACTACTTCCATGGCAGTCTGTGCCAAGTAACGGCATTAAAACCACGGTGCCAGCCTGCAGGGGTTCAAGGAGATTTACCTCAGGTGGAGGGAGCTGTTATTTGTTGTGTCCACACCAAGGGAGAGGATTTGCAGTGCAGAATGAACGGACGTTTGTCACCCATCTAGCAAAATATGATGCAGCCACACAGATGTGCAACGAGAAACAACCTTCGGTGACATGCTGCTGTCTGTACACTAGTGCAGCATTATGACACAGAGGTGGCTGAAAGCTACACTTCAGAAACTCATCTGGCTTGTAAGATGGAGACTCCGCACTCTAGAGAAGCAAGAACAGAGATGTGCGTCTGTATGTATATCATGATTATCTTTTTAAGGTAGCATAAAATAGGAAGGAGGCTGTGAAACCCAAATGTATGAGAGAGTTATGGCTGGATATACAAACCATGTGCAGTAAGAAAACCAATGCTGGGATGCTGAAATAACTGTTAAGGCTTGTGTATTTAATTGCATCCCTCTGCAAATGCCTTAATGCATATCCCTCAGACACACTTTATAGGATTGAAGGTCCCCTGGGCACCAAAGGAATGTATTTCCAGCGGTCAAACAGCTTGAAAATGAGAGAAGTGGAAAAATACAATCCAACCAATGCAATAATGCACAAAAGGCTTTTTTTTTTCCTTAGGCAGAGCCAAGTTGGTCAGAAGAACCAGAATCTTCTTCCTGGTGGGCAGCAGAACTGGGGAAAGCACGCAAGCGTTCAGGTGCACGAGCCCTTTTCAATGAGAAGCGCGTTCTTTCAAAGTCTTGCAGAACATCTTTATCCCTAACAAAACCCCCACAGAATTCCCTGCCTGCAACTATGACAAAGTTGGCTTCCAACAATCATGAGAAAGCTTAGACCAGCCAGCTTTAGATCTAATCAATAAAACCCACACTCACACTCTCCTACAGCACAATGTCTTAGAGCACCAGAGGAAAAAAAGCATGAAATCATCCTCTTTCATTATTGTTTAATGTTATTGTTAAAGTCAAATTCCCTCATAATTTGCAATTTTGGAGATCATTAGTATGAGAAGACTAATAACAAGCCTGAGCTCTGTAGAAGCATTCTTTGCAAGCAGTACTGCTGCTTTTCTGGTGCTCTGAAGTTCAGCCATCGGAGGTTGCGGTTCAGAGCAGCAGCTACTTGAGTACCACCCCCATTGTCCTTCATCAGAAATTTGCCTCTGGTAACGTGGTGCAAAAATAAAATTAAGTAGATTATTTATTTTCAAACAGACTAGAAAGACGCTCGGGGAGCAGCTCTGCTTCACTGGGGAAAAACTCAGACCCCATTCAACGTATTTTGAATAATCTCACATAAAAATGCAAGAAGCGGAAGAGTAAATAATTCCCACTTCATCATGTCAAAAACTTATCCACGATGTCTTGTCTGCAAGACAAGCCACAGCCCTGAATGCAAAGCTTTTGTAACATAATCATAGAATCACAGAATAGTTCGGGTTGGAAAGGACCTCAAGATCACCCAGTTCCAAACCCCCTGCCATGGGCAGGGACACCTCACACTAAACCATCCCACACAAGGCTTCATCCAACCTGGCCT